>NC_072444.2:70792500-71112000 GCF_028878055.3 Symphalangus syndactylus | reverse complement strand
GACCATCCTGTTAGAAGGAAGATCATAAAGACACTCAATCACGACCAGGTCCAGGACATCCAAGCAGAGACGCTTCTAGGGAAGAAATACCCGATAGTTTCCTTGTAAATTGGATTCAGAATAGGTGAAATTCAAAGTCCCTTTCCTTTATATACTACTGTATCTTAAGACTTATTAAATCAAAACTAAACTTATATTTAGGGAAATAAACAGAACATAAACAAAAACATGATTTCAAACATGGTCTTAAGAAACATTGCTGATACACAAGTCTCCTGTCTTCAAGTCTCAGTACAATTAGGCTTAGAGCACTTTGGGAGGCTGAGGCAGGCAGATCACCAGGTCAGGAGATCGAGACCATCCTGGCTAACACAGTGAAACCTCGTCTCTACTAAAAAAATATAAAAAATTAGCTGGGCATGGTGTGGGCACCTGTAGTCCCAGCTACTCGGGAGGCTGAGGCAGGAGAGTGGCGTGAACCCGGGAGGCGGAACTTGCAGTGAGCCGAGATCGCGCCACTGCACTCCAGCCTGGGTGACAGGGTCCGTCTCAAAAAAAAAAAAAAAAGAAAGAAAAGAATGGAAAATGTGCTCACCAAAATACTGTTGTACCTATTTCTGGATGATAGAACACATGTGATTTTTATTTTCTTCTTCTTTATATCTATTTTTTTATTGTTTTTATAATCAATGTATAACAAAAACAATAAAAATGTAAAAATGGACAAAGTACTTGATCATATTTAAATTCCAATGTAGCATTCTGTGTATAGTTCTGTAAATCAATAGATATCTCTAATATTTCAAGAAAATATTTAAAAACATAAATCATTATACCACCCACATGAGAAAAGCCTTCAGTGTGTCACAGTAAAATAAACTTCTGTATCATAAATAAATCATCAAGTTTGAGATTGAAAGCTTCTATATTGCTTCCTAGAGCTGTTGACAAAACAATGCAAAAAAAAAAAAAAAAAAAATGAGTACTTTGGAGAAAATGAGCCGCTGGAGAAACAAACATAATATGTCACTAATTACAGGTGATTCTTTACCTTGTCAGGCAAACGTGGCTATTATATTCATAGGAGGGAGGAGAAAAAATATCATCAACTGTTAAAACAGGCACAAAGAAATAGCCCTTGTCTCCCCAGCTGTGGAATTGTCCTGAGATTCCTCAGTTCGCTCTCTACTCTTTCCATTCTTTCACTCAAATAAGTCAGCACTTTTTATTGCTTACAGCTGATTTCCAGAACTCCAGCTTCTGCTTTAGCATCACTTCTAAGTTGTCTTACACTTACAAGAACTTTGATACTGTTCTCTTGTTATGCCTACTGTTGAAAAAGTAAAGCAGGGAGGGGCAAGGAGAATTTTTCATATCCTCAAAGAATGGTGCAAATATGCCTATTGATTTCCCAGATTTTATATGGGGAAATAAGCATGAGATAAAATCTGAATAATAAGCAAAGATCAGAATGGCATCAGCCTTCTCAATGGAAATCCTTCCAAGTCCAGAGGGAAAAAAAGTTTTAAACATAGGATCTTATATACAGTCAAACTAGCATTAAATGACAGGGCAAGAAAGAGACATTTCCAGAAATGCAATGGTTTAGAAAACTTCCCTGGTTTTGCTGTACCAGAAATAAATTCTAAAGGTGATATTCCAGCAATTTTTTTAATTCAAAAAAGAAGATATAGAGAAAAAGAGAAAAATTAAGAAAAAACAATAGTAAATACATAGCTATGACTAATTTTTTTGATGCACAATGATAAAGTAATAATTTTTTTAAAAGTAAAATGCTTTTGAATGAAATATAATTAAATATAAGTGATAGTAGATGGGGGAAGACAAATGAAGATATCCTAATGAGATTCTTAAATTTGGGGAGGAAGAGAAATGAAGAAAAGATAGTGAATAATCTAAAGGTTACTCAGTCCTTTGTTATTTCTCTTGAGCACTAGATTGGAAGTTCAATGTATGACAGTATTAAGAAGAAAAATTAGGACAAGAAAAAGGCAAAGAAAAACGGCACCATCATATTTCTAGGTGATATGATGATTTTCCTAGATAATCTGAGGTAATTAACAGAAAAACAACTAGAAGAAATAAGTCCAAGATACCTGATACGAGATAATATAAAAATTGATAGCTTTCTTATGCATCAGGAATGTACACATAGAAAATGTTTAAGAAAAACATGGGTCCATATACAAAGAAATAACAAACCCCAATAGCTAAATATATAAAATATGCAAATTATGTATCAAAATAACTATAAAATACCTTTAAAAATGTAAAAGACTAGAATAAATGAGGAAAATACATTATGTTCCTAGATAAGAAAATTGAGTAGTTTTGTATGTTAATTCTCACTAATATTACTAATCTAAAAAGTGTATATAATATTCCAATTGAAATAGTCACAGAATTTTTTGTAGTCTAAAATTTTGACTGAAGATTCTATAGAAAATACAAAACAATAATAATGACAAAACTATAAATGTGTTTACTAAACACATATATGGTATGTATTATGTGCCTGGTCTTATTCCAAGTAATTTATGTATGCCAACCCTTTTAATCCTAGTAATAGAATTATGAAGTAAGAATTATTTCCCACTGCCTTAGGCATTATAGACACATAGAGGCACATATATGTGAAAACTTTATGACATATTGTAAGAAAAACAATCAAATTCCAATAACATACCTATTTTTAAAAAATAACGCCTCCCTATTTATATATGCCCAATATTTGAAAACATAAGCTACATTTGCAAGTTAACAAACACATATATGCATATTATCTTATATCCACTACATATGTAATACAAATACAAACACTGAAGACACACACCTGTATACACACTTTTTTTTGAGACGGAGTTTCGCTTTTGTTGCCCAGGCTGGAGTGCAATGTTGCGTGATTTCGACTCACCTCAACCTCTGCCTCCTGGGTTCAAGCGATTCTCCTGTCTCCTGAGTAGGTGGGATTACAGGCATGTGCCACCATGCCTGGCTAACTTTGTATTTTTAGTAGAGACGCAGTTTCTCCATGTTGGTCAGGCTGGTCACGAACTCCTGACCTCAGGTGACCCGCCCGCCTCAGCCTCCCAAAGTGCTGGGAATACAGGTGTGAGCCACCACTCCCGACCTACACTTCTTTTTATGTAAGGTTGGTGCAAAAGTAATTGCGGGTTTTGCCAATTCATTACTTGTGCACCAACCTAATATAGGAATGACAGAAAGAGGGAAATTTTGATAGCAAAACTTAAAAATATAAAAATACTATGTCTTCCATTGGACAAAATACTTTGTTTAAATTAAAAATTAGTTTACATCTCCAGATTGGGAAGATTGAGAGTCAATGAATGTATATCCCTTAAGAAAGAATTGAAGGTATATATACCTTCCCAGAGTCTTAAACTACAAACATCATAGGTTTTCAATGAAAACTAAAATCAAAATATGTTTCTATCCTCAGTTTAAATAATCCTAAAATCAAATGTATTTTTCTGTCACTTTTTTGTTTCTATCTTATTGGGATCATAGAAAAACAAATGCTGCTTGTTTCAGGTAATACTTGTCCAGGAGATAGTAATGTGAACCAACTAAACAGCTTGCTTTTCAAGATCAACAGTTTGCTCATCAAAACCCATCTCTTAGTGCCTACAATCCAAAGCCCTTAGGTCCATCCTACACAAGCCCTGTCTTCAAGACCTACCTTAATTCATCCAGACTAGGAACTACAACCGTTTAAATACACTTCGTCTGTGTCAAGGTAGTATTCTTTCCTACTGCTCTAGATCTACTAAACTTTGTTTGATCAGCAGGTGTTTCTGGTGGTCTTTGGCAAGTTGATGGTAGGCTCCTAGTCATTGCATCTCCAGGAGGCCTTTGATAGGAGTTAATGCCTAGTTGGATTTTATTAGTTACAGAACAGAGCTAACCCATCATTATTGTTTCAATAACAACTGATCTTTTCCCAGATGTAGACATTTCATATGTCTCTACCTCACTTGTCTATTCACTATGATACATTAATAAATAGCATGGTGACACTGCAATTGGTGTTTCTGAAACCAAATGTATCAGTTGACAATGAATTTAGTTTCTCTTATTGAGTTCTATATTTTTTTGCATTTTATCCCCAAATCTCCAGGATCTCAGATGTTTGATGATTGGTTTCTAATTTGTGCTATTTCTAATAACTTCTTCAGAGGAAGGTAGCATTTCTATTGATTATTAGTCAAGAAGAAATTGCAGGCTATGACAACATGGTGTCATAAAAATAGGCTTATTTTTCTTTTCTTTTAAAAAGAAAAAGCTTAGCATTTGTACCTATGGGTATTCCAACTTGAAGTAATAACAGAATGAGAGTTGGAGCCAACCATTGTGTTTCTCTGCCTTTCTCCCCTCCATCCAGTATATAGGAACTCTAGAAGTTCTAATTACCTCTAAATTAATTGGTTGACTTTCCACAGGGACCTTGTATGTACATGCTCTAGGAATTAGCTTTTTCTGCTAGCATGTGGAATGTAATATTTTTGTCTTTTTTCCTCTTCGGACTCATTGTGATATTGCCCCACTAACTGTCAATAACTAAAGAGATTTCACCAGTCCCTACAATGGTTTCTACCTAGGCCTGAAGAAGCCAAATGAAGGTTGCTATTACCTAAGGCCAGAATTGTGCCAATGGTACACATTTTCTCTAGCCCAAGCCCTGGAGAGATCATTGCAATCACAAGCATGGCTGCAGCAGGCAATGATACTGTTGCCCTCACCTCTGTCTCAGTCATTTGCCATTGCCAAGCTTGCTTTAGCCTCTGTCACTTCCACCCGTGCTGAGATACTGATTAAGTGTTCTCAGTGTCTATGAAAATTATAGAGAAAAAAGTTTCATTCATTTATTGTGCCCTCTCCCTCAAGAACCAGGCCTGAGTTCACAAGAGATGGGCCAGCAGAGATACATGTGACCCACATCCTTGTTCTGCTCTGAATCACTCTTCACTGACAGAGCCATTGTTTTTGAGCTAGCCCTATTCTCTTTCCCTTAAGATGTCCTCTCTCTCCACACTCACATCTCAGCTTATCCAAATTCACTTTTAATGAGCACGTTTGACCTGGGCTTCAGATAAATGTAGATATCCTTGAATTCTAAAATTATGTTAGAGTCAACCTGAACTCTCCACTGAAAACAGGGAGAAAAAAAGAAATTATCAAAATGACTTGTGTTCTGTCTTATATTTCAGAAACTTACCTCAAAATAAGTCCTAACAAAAAAAGAAACACATATACACATACCAGTATCATGCTGGAAGTTTTTTTAAAAAAATGATAATTGTACATACTCCAAGCTTATAGCAAAATTTACAAAATGGCAAGAAGAAAGGAACAAGGCTTTCTGACAGCAGCTGCACAGTGCCGATGTCTGCAGCGCCAGTGGCTCTGTGTAGCAGATACTTGGGAAAGAGAATAGTGGGGTCTAATGTTAGCAGCGGTTGGAGCAGCCCCCTGGGGAAGGCCTATAAGGATAACACAATAATAACTGCAGGGTGTACACCAGAGGTTACGTAGCTGTTAGCTGCATTTGAAAAATCAATTAGATAGGCCACAGTGAAGTTTAAACTGGAAAAAGAGTTGTTTGATATTTTAGTAGATAAACTCACTAGGAAACATGAAGTTGAGGACTTGAAGGAAAATTGCTAGTAAGGATTCTGTGGAGGAACCGAGACAAATGTTGAGAGAAAGGTATTTATTGTTTATGTAAGAAGGGCTTTAAAAGGAATACTGCTTTAAAAATAGTAAAAATTACGGACTAGGGATTAGATGAAGACACGGAAAGAAACAATTTTCTTTCTCTAAGGGCATTCTCTGGTTTTCAGATGCCCAGTTCTAGAATGATAATTTCTCTCATGTGGGTCTTGAGAGAGGTTGAAGAAGTGCTTTTGAGGATAGTTGCCAAACCGTAGCCTTCCTTCTGAGAAGCATGCCCATCGATGGCACTGGAGTCAGGAAATGGGGAATTGACTTATAGCTCTTGTTACTTTGAATTTCTATTTCTTCCTCTGTAATGAAATGATCATGTAACCTTCAGGTTTGTTTAGACTAAACAAGACACCTAAAACTATATGAATCGCCTAGCGCTGATTTTTATTTGAAAGCAAGCATGCACTAAACACATAATGGATTTTTAATTTTTAATAATTTTATTTTCCCAAGTTATTATTCAAGAAAAATGAAACCCTCAGGGAAGTTGAAAGAATGGTACAACAGACATATGTAAACTCTTCAGCAAGTTCATTTAATTGTTACCATGTTGCCATATCAATGTCCCCTTCAGTCTCTTGCTTCATCCTAAAATACCTGAGCATGTATTGCCTAAGAACAAGAATATTCGTCTATATAACCACATACACTAAAATATTCAGGAAATTTAACATTGATCCAATTCTGCTATCTCATGTGCATTCCACTCTCAGTTTCCCCCCATTACTGTAATAATGTCCTCTGTAACTTGTTTTGTTGTTTCTTTGTGTTTTCATTTTGCTTTTTTTCAGGATGCAACCAAGGGTCTCATGTTGCGTGTATTGGTTCTCCAGTATTTTAAAATTAATAAACTGCCATTGTAAGGCCCCACGATCTCTCGATTTGGATTCATTAGATTGTTTCCTCATGTTTAGAGTCTGGTTAAACATTTTTGGCTTAACTACTAGTGAGATGATGTGTTCTCAGTCCATCAATGAAGGGAATCAATGTCAGTTGGTCCCACTATTGGGGAGGTTGAATGACCATTTAATTAAGATGGTATCTGCCTAATTTCCCAATTACAAAGATACCTTTTTCCTTTTGTGAATAATAAGCAATCCATGGTGGTGCTACCATGCTGTTTTATAAAAGGTTATCACAGAATTCTTTAAAAGACCATTTTAAAGGCTTGGGATCTCAGATATCTATGTGCAGTTTTTTTTTTTTTTCTTAACTCTGTAGATGTAGGGTTCTTAAAATACTCCAAACAAGAAGCATGCCAGTTTAAATATAATATCTCTTATGTTCATTGCCATTCCCCTAATGCAATAAACTCAACCCTCTAAACCCAAACTGTGTGCTTTGGTTTCGTTTTGTTTTGTTTCTCTTGACGTGTGTAGGGAACACTCCAGAAATGCCAAAGAAGCCTCTTGCATGGAGGTATTAGAAACTGGAATGAAAGTATCTTCTGCATATTGGGTAAAATTTTCAAGATTTCTCTTTCTAAAAAAATGCATTTGTGGAGTTCTTGAATATTTATTTTCAATGATGATTCAAAGTGCTTGTGGTGGAGATGAAGGAAGCTGGCAGCTGCAGTCCTATGTCAAGTTCCTCTGTGACAGGTAATGCTGTGCTTATGACAGAAACACAACTTTCCCAGCTTCACCTTCTTCAATTACAGGAAACTGGAGCCTGTTTTATATCTCTATGACTGTGATTGACCAAAGGTTCTACTAATGACAACACTATATCCTCTCAGACACTCACACAGACACACAGACACACACACACACACACACACACACGCACACACACATAATTATTCAAAAATAATAAAGCAATCACATCCTTCCTACATTCTGGTAAACATTTTTTTTTCTTTCTGGTCAATGTCAGCAACCTGCAACTCTGCCTCAATCCTTGTTCAAAAACTCATCTGCAACAAATGCTGCCTGTCGTTAGTGATTTGCCAAATGCTTCCATCTCTTTCCTTCTTGTCACTACTCTATCAAGCAAACTAACAGTGACTCAAAAGCACATCCAAAAGAAAATTTTCTGTTAATTTTATATTTGAAATGGCAGAATATTTGTTATTCATCAGTGGATTAATGAATAGATAAGTGTTTGCTTTAGAAAATATCTCTCAAATTGATCCAATTCTCTGCAGCTCCAAGGCCAACACTTTTTTTCAAGCTTCCGTAATATCTCACTTGAACTATAGCAGTCTGCTTCTACAGTCTGTTCTCCAATTCATTCCCCATAATGCACAAGACTATCTTTTTGAAATCACATCTAAGTGTCTAAAATCCATTTCCCTTTACCCACCTTAAAGCACTTTAATGGAATTCCATTTCTTTTGTGATAAAAATAGAAATGAAACTCTTCAATATGGCCTGAAATTCCCAGCATGCTAGAATCCTGTCTACCCTCCCTAGCCTTATCTCATACTACCTGTCCCATGTACCTGCCCTTCTGTCAGTTTCTTCAGTAGGTCTTGCTGTCTCTACTATGGGGGTTTTACACATGTTGTTTCTTCTTCTGGAATGCATCTCATTCCCTCCTGCCTCCTACTGTTGTCTGAGCAAATGATCTCTAAAGTAGTTTATTTTTTAATCACTACATATCCAAGATTTTAACTAATTAATCAATGAGATAATTAGTAAGATTTATAACTGATTAAAAAGAAATTTCAAAGAAGGCATTAAATATATACAAAGATATATACATACAAATACAATACAAAGGATTCAAAGAATGCATTATATGCATATATACATGTGTGTATTACATGTGGAGAGAGAGAGAGGATGAATAAGTATCAATGAGGAATGCTGAAATAAATTTACAAATAGATTTGAAACTGATCAATATCCACAGGGTATTGATCAGGTATCTACAGGGCAACAATCCATTGCATTCCACTAGACAAAATCTGTTTGCATTTTTATGTACAAGAATCATTTGTATTGTTATTTGTTTTCTACAATTCACTAAATTGTAAAATGATTCAGACACAATGGAAGGTCAGGTGGTCTAGAGTGGTGCATTCATCCTGACGTCCAGTGATCTTTTGTGCCTATTTCAAAGTCTTTCACAATTTTCACTGACCAGCTCCCCGTTCATGATCATAAAAATCTCAAAGATTAACCCATGAGGTAATAAACTTAAGATACTGAAATTACTACAGCAATAAATTCTCTCTGGAAGTTTTCAAAATGGCTCTCAGATTAGACTTTTAAAAGCATTCATTCTCCCAACACAAAGAAATGAAGCCCAGGAAACTACAGGATCTGACCAGCCATAGCTGTAAATGCTGTTTAGGATCCTTAAGTTTTAAGAATTTTGGTCCAGAGACCAAAAAAAATGACAACCATGTCTACAGGACAAGACTACTCTTTTTACTTGGATAAACAAATAAACAAAAACCCAGCACACACCTGTTAAGACTTCCCAGCTCCTGTTTTTCCCAGGAAGGACAACCCCCCCATCCAAAATCCCCCGGAGGCACGTTCTGGGAGGGGCCGCAGGGACCCTGGGGCGCCCTCCAAACGAGACTCCTGAAATTTCCCAATCCATTTCCACAAGGTGTACTTTCCTTTAAAATAACTCTAAAAAATGTTGATATATTAATTACATAAATAAATAACACACACCGTATTACATATCCCGTATGTCAATATTTACACATGCATTCTGTAAATAGATTTATGTCGTATATTTACATAGACGTAAGCATGTATATGTGATGAAAATGTACACATGACATAATGTAAATATTTGATTCCTCATGTTGTTTGGAAGAATTGCCTGTTACTAAAAATGGGACCATAACCGGATCCAAAAAAGTATTTTAACACTTGGAGCTCTTTAGATACAAGAATTACGTTTCTATTTAAATTTCAAACGCGTTTTTTGTTGTGGGAATGTAACCTGGCAATTAGTAAATACTTCCAAGCATTGAGTACTCAACTCCATGGAGAAACGGGGTGCAGTGAACTGTGAATTGGAGTAGGAAGGACGCTGTGGTTTTCCCGCTGTACTTTTAAGTGTGGATGGTGAGAAGGGAGTGGCTGTGGTCTCGGGTGGATGGTGAGAAGGGAGTGGCTGTGGTCTCGGGTGGACGGTGAGAAGGGAGTGGCTGTGGTCTCGGGTGGACGGTGAGAAGGGAGCGGCTGTGGTCTCGGGTGGACGGTGAGAAGGGAGCGGCTGTGGTCTCGGGTGGACGGTGAGAAGGGAGCGGCTGTGGTCTCGGGTGGATGGTGAGAAGGGAGCGGCTGTGGTCTCGGGTGGATGGTGAGAAGGGAGCGGCTGTGGTCTCGGCGTTACTGGAGACACTGAGGACGGGGCAGTTTCTAAAATATCAATGTTTATAATAGATGCAGAATTACATTTCTGCGACCATGTCCTTACATTTTAAATGAAAGTACTTGATGTGAACAAGTCAGGAGATAAGAGTGAGGGGGTGGAGAGTTCGTGGAAATGGTTTAAAGCCCCCAGCATGGAGGTGGTGGGGGCGCCTCCAAGCACAGGTGGCAAATCCTGCAAGACAGGAGCAGCAGTTAAGGGGGTCGCGGGTGAAGTTGGGGTGCGGCTGATTGCGGGGGAGCTTGTGGTGGGTGGGAGCCCGCCCTAGCCCAGACCCAGGGTCTCGGGAGGATGAAGGACAGCAGATGTGGGGGGTGGGCCGGTTCCGCAGGTCTGGACAGATTCAGGCTACCAGGGCTGAGTCAGCCAAGGCTATGGGGCCCCCTGTGTTACTGAAACCAAAGACGATTCTACCTCCCCAAGGAAGTTTCCTTTTCTTAGTCACTATTGCTGTTAGGATACTTCAGCCACTTATAATTATTTTTAGTTAAAGGAACCAGCTTCGATTCCGTTTTTTTTTGAGATGGAGTTTCACTCTTGTTGCCCAGGCTGGCATGCAATGGCATGATCTTGGCTCACTGCCACCTCTGCCTCCTGGGTTCCAGCAATTCTCCTGCCTCAGCCTCTCGAGTAGGTGGGATTACAGGCATGTGCCACCACGCCCAGCTAATTTTGTATTTTTAGTAGAGATGGGGTTTCTCCATGTTGGTGAGGCTGGCCTCGATCTCCCAACCTCAGGTGATTCGCCTGCCTTGACCTCCCAAAGTGATGGGATTATAGATGTGAGCCACCGTGCCCAGCACTAACTTCGATTTCACAGAGTAATCAGGGCTTGGACACTCAAGAACTGCCTAATAACTATAGCATGTGAACAGCCTAGCAGAACTCATGGGTACACACATCATGCCTTTCTGCAGCTGCACACATCTGGCTCTCACCTTCTTAATGTGTCAAATATGAGTGGTTTTATTATCATGACCAAAAACTATGGCCTCTTTATAGCATATAAAATACAAAGCAAAAAAGCATATACACTTAAAATATGCTTAGAGATCAATGTTTCCTTACTCTATCTTACTTGGAAATTATTTGAGTATTTAGGTAATTTAGTTAAAAAAAATGGACTCAGTAAATCTATTTAACTTGATATATATGAACAGAAGTATTTGCAATGCACTGAAAGCGAAGCAATGAAATTATCTGTGTTTATTATGTGTGCAAATGCCATAAACTGAGTCAGAATACCTGATGCAACTTTAAAGCTAATGTCATTGGTTAGATCTTGCTCAAGTTTGACTTCTAGAGAAAAATTGCTTAGGATCATATTCTTGTTTTACCACTTAGCTTAGAGGAAATGCTACCTAGGTTTTCTAATCTATAGTTGGCATTATTAAACTAGTTAATTTTATAAAATTACTTAGAATAATATTTGACCCATAGTAAATGACAGAGTGTGGCTGACTTGGTTGGCTAAGGTAAATTTGGAAAGAATATTTTCAAGGTAGCTTTTTCTAAAAAATAAAAATTCTATATAACGCACATTATCGTTGAAAAATATTTGTAAAATGCAACAGTTGTATAAAGAAGAAAGTAAAGATAATCTTATCTCTAATCTAAGAGTGGCATAACAGCTCTTAATATTCCAATATTTCTTTCCTTCTAGTCTATGCCATTATTATTGATATAGCCAGGCAGGGAAATACAGGGTAGAAGAGGGCGAGGTCCCTGTGAGGGCTCCACCCTCAAGCCTGGACCCATGGCCCAAAGTGAGTACAATCCCTTTTCTCACTCAAATCTTACCTTTTGGCCAACCCCACCCTATCCTGTGCCCATAAGAACCCCGAACCCCAGACTCAGTAGACACACACACACGGAAGAGAAAAGCGTGAGAACATCAAGAGGAGAAGCAGCAGCTGGACATTGGGGACTATGATCAGAGAGGTCAGTCGGGCAGCCAGACTCCAGGAGAAGATCATCCCACCACTTTACTCCCTTTCCTGCTCCCATTCCTACTGAGAGCCACTTCCACTGCTCAATAAAGTCCTCTACGTTCACCCACTCTTCATTCATTTAACCTGATTCTTCCTAGATGCTAGACAAGAACTCGGATTCCAAGAGGGAAGGGTGTAAAAGGCTGTCATCCTGACCCTCCGCTGAGCTGGTTAACACCTAACTGTCCACAGGTGGCAAGTGCTAAAAAGAGCACTGATTATAGCACATGCCCTTTGGGGCTCCAAGGCAACTCCTAGATGCTGCCACAGAGCCACGCAGAGCTCTAATCCTGCCCGCGCCCAGGAGCACTTGTTCTGGCCTCTGCAACCGCTCACCTGCATGCTTCCCCTTCTGCAAGGGGTTTGAGAGCTGCTGGCTGAATAAGCGAACCACCCCTTCTTGAGTCCCACAAAGGGGTCAAGGGAACTATTCCGTCTCATTATTATTATTATTTTGTTTTTTTATGAAACCATTGTTAGAGAATTCTATTTAATAGAGCAGAGAGTTGGGTATAAGTACTTAGTTATCAGTTAATACTTAATTCTCAGTATTTTCATTAGAGTTTCCAATATTTCCATTGTGAAAAGCTAACTTTGCCTCTTTAGCATTCTTTAGGACTTAAAGGCAAACAATCTGTCCTTTAATTTTTGATTTGTTACTTCACCGTTATAATTACCTTAGCTGTATAGGGTACATACCTCTTTACACCGAACCATACGCCCAACATACATACACACATTTTACTTGCTTCCTTATGTATTTTAGAATTGTTTTGTCAATATCTACAAAATAGCCCTATTAAGATTTTATTTTTTTGTGATACTGAACTTATAAATCTCAAGAAGAATTGTGATTTTTTTTTACACATTTAATTTTTTAAGGTTTAGGAAAATCTGGATTCTACGTTCTATGGTATCTACTAAAATATACCTAGTATTTTAGAGAAATTTTAAAAAAATACATTGGCCCTTTACCAACATTTTTAGAGTTATTCTTAGAATAAGTTTGTTTATTTGAAAAGAATTTCTATGGTGGCCACAATTTTTTCCTGCTATTACTACTTCAGTAGTTATTGTTGATGTGGAGAAAAATTTTTGAAAAAAAAAACATTTTGATCATTCTTTGCAGCATTTTTACTTCTTATTTACATCACATGATGTTTTCCTGTGACCAGAATTCCTAAAGCAATGTTTAGAAATTGTACTGATATAATAAACCCATTTAATTTTGCTTGAGTTTCACCAATAAATATGGTATTGACTGTGGATTTCAGACAAAAACAAATTAACCTAGTATTTCATAGTGTTGTTCTTTTTTTAACAAGAATGAATGTTGAAGTTTATCATATTTTAAGCGTATATTAATGTATTTTCTTTTCCGTGTCTGTTTGTGTAGCATGTAATCAGTGATCAATTACTTATTGAAATCCTGTTGTTCTTAGTCTACACTCAGCTTGGTTGTGATGGATGATGAGAAATAAACGCTAGAAAGGAGGATTCCTTGATTGAGAGCTTCATGAGTTAACACTTTTTTGGGGGAGGAGGAAAGCATATCTATTTAATCTAATTGCACAGAAGTAGGATTCTATGCTGGGAGTCTTATTTTCTAATGGCCAGATTCTCTGACTCTTGGGACATAGCCAAATGTGGAAGCCTAATTGCCATAACCACAAAACCCACGAAAATAGATTTTTGGCCAGATAGTGAAGGCTTCGGTGTATGAAGTCAAAGAAAAACATTTATCACTACTTTTTTCATAGAATGCTCTGGAAGCCAAAAATATCAGTAGTTGTGACACGGGAGCAACAAATACATAATTAGTTGCATGAAAAGTTTAAAATACATTTTAAGCTCTTGTTTTTTCTTTATTTCTCTATATGTAATTTTGCAGAAAGGTAGGCTATCAAAATGAAGGATTTAAAAAATAAATGAAGATAATTCGTATCAATCTTTCATTTGCCTTTTTAGTCATACCTATATTTATCTATTTGATCTAATGCACTTTAATTCATATTATTTCTCAATCACTGACAACAGTAGAAACAGATTATGCAGTAACTCAGGCAGAATTACAATGAGGGTATTCTAATTAGATTTGGTGGAGAGCAGAATGTTCTAATCTTAATAAATATAGTTTGGGTTATGAAAGTCCTATTACTTTTTTCTTTTGTTCCCCTACTTTGTTCTCCCCAAGGCAAGAACAATATTCCCTACTTTATGCCTAAAAATATGTTTAAAACATACTTTTATAATAACCTACTTCTGTGTTTTAATAAGAGTAATATTTTAAATTTTATAGCAGGAATTGTTTCTGCAGCTTAAAGCATGTAGTATTTTTATATCTACAAGTGGGTTTTCAAAAGACATGCATATGTCTATTTAAGCAGTTTTATAATTTAAGAAATATCTTTGATGAATTTAGAGCTAAAAAGTATTATAGATTTCATTCTGCCCAAATTTATCTGTGTTCCCACAGCAGACACACAATCAAAAGTGAGCTTTCCTGCTCTGTGTTTAGGCCTTGTAAACATCTCATTGATCTGTTTTCTGCCAAGTTCTGATGTAGTCCCACTGACAATGAGTAAGGTGATATTATAGACTTGAATTCATTTGACAGTGTCTGAGGCACTATACAAAGCTGCATGATCACTGGCGATGACCTTTATCATCTAACAATTTTCATGCCTGTCTCTTCTAGGTATTTGAGGAAATGCTCTCCTCTACTTTATCAGTACTAAGATGTACCATTTGATTTGGGAATTGGCATGTAATGTAGGAAGAGTGGATACACTGCCACATTGTGGCATCAACTCGATGATGTGTTTTAATTTCTCAAAACTTTGAGTGTGGTAAAAAACCAGTATGTTGGAGCTTTTCTACTGTTTGGAGGATACCTTCGGACTTAATCAACTCATGACCTACATTATACTAGTTTCAACCTTCTTATCTAGATGTGTATCTTGCAATTAACCCCATTTTTAAAAAGTTGTGAGGATTATATGACCTAATATATATAAAATGCTAGCTCAAAGAAGGCATTCAATAAAACATAGTTTTTTTCCATTGTCCTTTCTAGTTTTATTATTATTTTCACATGAAGTACTAAGTTTTTGATAATATTTCCTCCTTTTTCACCTGAAGAAGGAACAAGAAAAGCTTCCAGGTTTTCCTTTCATATAAAATTTAAAAATCAAGGTAGATCTTGCTATTTCACCCAATTATCCAAGGGGTTAGGGCATCTCTTAAGTGTCACGTTTGAAATGTTTGGTTAATAAGAACCTTTCCGAAGACATAGGGAAGTGAATGTAATATCAGATCTTCAAATATCATAATAGATATGTTTTCATTATTTGGTAAGCTTAATAAAGTATGCCACTGAGAAAGAAACAGTCCCTTCGGCTGAGTTCAACCTGCCAGTTCTTCGCAATTCATTATGCCTCTAACTTTAGAACCTTAATTTAAAAAGGCTTCTTTTCCACCCTTCTCCCACTGTGCTTTATAACATTCAAAGTGAAGATGAGCATGTTTGTATCTATGGTTTACTGCAGGTGTAGGACTAGTCCAATTGTATTGTAAACAATTGCTAAGATTTCATAAAAGTATTCAAACTTTCTGGAATAAACTGTATGTTTGACTCTTCCAGACAGCTGCAAATTATATTAATTTTTCTCTGTTATATAGTATGAAGTCATATTTTAGTTTAAAATTTAGCTATGTTTTTATTCATGATTAGAGAAAGGAAAGAAGGAAAGAGCTTGAAATATTATGATTACTGTTCTCCCTTTTCCATCTGAAACACATGGTGTTAGTTGCCTCAGAATTATTTTTCCAAGTAGAAGTGGTCTATGATTAAAAAGATGTGCATTTCAATTTTTTAAATCAATAAGCATTATTTATACAAGATTTTTCAAATTTCTCATCACTTCTCCCTTTCTCTTAAAATTAAAAAATTACTAGTAACTGGAAATCAGGCAGAGATATCCAGGAAATGTAGTTTGGCAATAAATGCTGTTTTGAAATACACTGCATGGTTTGTGGATAAATATTTCTTTAATGTGTGTAATTACTGGATCAGCAGAATAAATGTGGTCATGTCCTTGTAATTAATACATTGTCAAAAGTTCATTTAAGTATAATAATTTTACTGGGAAAATGCTGTCTATGTGTTTCCCGCAATAATTTGTTAAATTAAGTGCAATAAATATAAAATTACCCTTAGGAATATATTTATTTTTTTCAAGTTCTTTTTCACGAGGTGTCAAATAATGCTTTTAAGAAACCCCTGCACATATCGCCTTTACCCTAGCCCTTACCTCTTCAATTAAAACTCCTCAAGAAAGTATATGGATAGAGACTAAATACCACAATAGACTTTTCTAGACATTTTAGTTTTAGATAACTATTACCTAGCATATATTACAGCTTAAGATGACAAATATTTAGCCAGGAATTATGCAAACTGCCAAGTGTTCTTGCCCTTAATATCAGATAATAGTAAAGCACGGCTCTTTTCTCTGCACTCAGCTGAACATTTATCTGTGGAGGATGGAGTCCTAGCAGCACAGAACTCTAGGCTGGAAGGGATCTTAGAGATCACCCCATTCAACCCTTTGATTTAGTTTTGTCAAATTGCTCCAAGCTCTCCACAGAAGGATGCTGGGCTCTCCTAAGTGAAACAGCTGTGGTCACTCAAGGAGGACAAGATAAATTAAAGGTGCTTTCTTTATAATGTTATGGCCAAAGGGCTGCAGGGAAATATGGTTTACATTGCCTGACATTTTACCTGTGTTGGGAATGTAGCTAGATGGTCTATAAATAAAGGGCAGCAAGGAAACAACAGTTTCTCAACAGTGTTGGGAATAAAATGCAGTGTGTGGTAGACATGGCTCGAAGTGGTATGAGCTAGGAAAGACCTTTTTCTCCCAGCTTTGCCCAAGTAATTGACGGATAAGGGATAAAATACAAAAATAAATCAGCGTGCTAGAAGGTAAAGCAGGTGAAAGGATGGACAGACGTAAGTCAGCAAGCATGGATTGCTAACTGTTGCCCACTTTGATAGTATCTGCATGTTCTTTTCACTTTCAGTTCCCTTTTTATAAAAAAAAAAGATATTCAAAACCAATGGCTCCAGATCAGCATTTCATATATTATACAGCCTCAATCGTTTTTCCCATGCATTTCTATGGTCCCTTGGACCAAATTACCGACCAAAATCTAGCCTGTTTTAAGGAAGGTAGCTACATTGCAACTAAATCCAGATCTTCCTATTTTACTGCTCCATCTTGCCACATAACAGACTGCCCATCCTCTAATCCTTCCAAAGTACTACTAGATCAAATTTGTTGTGTGCAATAGATGTTGACTGAAGACCGCTGAATTAGAAAAGAATTATCAGAACTTACTAGTGTGAAACAGATCCTTAAAATTCAATATTAGGCACTGCCATACTTAGAAGTGAAGAAGATCTACTATTCAACACCTTGGAAAAACATATAACTGACCATATTTTTCTGCAGAACTCTGGCCTCTTTCTGTGAAACTTGGGCTCTCCCTTCTCATTCAGACCTTTAAGACATCTTCTGCTTCCTCCCCTCTTATACTGTGTCCTGGGCTGCTTGCAGAAACATTCTTTTCCTATGATTACGCAGAATTATTTGTCCTTCTATTTGTATTGCCTTCTTCCCTAACATCATATGCAGATGGGCTTATTTTAAACATCTAAAGAGACACTCAGGAAGTTTCCTAAACAAAAAAGTCATATTACCTCATGTAAATTATACTACTGTCTAATTATTCAAAAAGAACACCAATACATTATTGTACTAAATATTTTTGTTCCCTTCCTGCCACTTAGGTCCTATTTGGATAACTCCAAGAAGCATATCAGGAGGGGGCAAAGCCTTTGCAATGCATTGGAGGAATTTCAAACCTAGTTGTGAAAAAAATACAGTATATACATAGATATACATGTGGATACCTAGCTGGGAATCAAAAAATCACCAAGTTTTTAATTACAATCAAATAAGCATGAGCTAACGTAGTACAATCTTATTATATGAATGATCAGAGAGGAAATAATTTAGAATTCAGAAGTTGTGCTGATAGAACCTTTGGGGAAGTTTGGGGGCATGGTCAGTATTTTGACATAGGCCAATATGCTGTGGTCTTTTATAGTTCCAGTGAAGTAGGCAGACTAACTTCAAGGCTGATCAGGCTAAGCTTCAGAGTTCTTCAATTGCATGGGTCCCTGGTACTGGTAGTGGCCCTGGCAATGTGTTTGTGTAGTCCCTATTTTTGCATACATGGTCACAAAGTTGCAAAAGTGAAATATTTTAACTATAATTGACTGAAACTCCTGCCTATTTCTCCTTTGATTTCCTCTGCATTGCCCTTATCTGGTCAAGCAGTGTTAGAGTATCCAGATCCCATTTGGGGATTTTGCTCTGAGGAAATTTATTTGGTGATACCTTAAATTCAGTTTAGTGGCTTATATTAAATACTTACATGTTTCACAGATGCTTCTGTATGGTTGAAAGATAAAATTCAGGACATCGGTTAAATTTGAATTTTGGATGAACAATGGATAATTTTTAAGTGTAAGTGTATCCAGAAAATATTGTTTGTTGTTCATCTGAAATTCAAATTTAACTGGGTATCCTGTATTTTTATTTGCCAAATCTTACTACCATATACTCCTGTGTTTGGTTTCTGCTAGTCGACCTAATGAAGGATGGCCACCAGGTGTGCTTCGTCACCCTCCGTACCTACTCTACATGCAGCCAGACCCACCCAAAGGTGTTCTCAGAGATCACGCTGCAAAATGATCATGGGCTATGGTGCCCTGGCACTGGAAGAATACAGGTAGTAGAAATGGAACAAGGTTCAGAATTTTCTAAATCAATAGCTGGTCTGAAGGAAGTTTTCCTCAAATTTACACCATATATATATATATACATATACATACACACACACACATATGTAACAAATATATGCAACATATATATGTATGTATATATGTATATATGTGTGTGCATGTATATATGTGTGTGTGTATTTGTATATATGTGTGTGTGTGCTATATTTTTTTTTAAAAAGGACTTTGAAAGAAGTTTCCTCACATTTAACAACAATCCTAAAAGTTCTCATGCTCTTACCAACAGTGAGCTGTGAGCCTGACAGTAACTTTCCTAAAGTATCTATTAAAAAAAAACTAAATATACTAGAGGAAAATTCTAATTACTTCTTCATTGTATAGAAAATGAGAATTATGTAAAAATTATATGGAGAGATGAACAAAGTGTAAAGAAATAAAAAAAAGTAAGGAAAAAAGATACAGTCTAGTGCCCCATAATGACGTTACGATCAATGATGGACCACATGTAGGATCCTGGTCCCATATGATTATAATGGAGCTGATAAATTTCTATCACTTAGTGACATTGTACCATAGTACTGTAGCAATGCAACACATTACCTTTTCTATGTTTCGATAAGCTTAGATACACAAATGCTATTGTGTTACAATTGCCTACAGTATTCAGTACAGTAACATGCGGTACAGGATTGTAGGCTAGGTGCAATAGGTTGTACCATATAGCCTAAGTGTGTGCTAGGCTACACAATCTAGGTTTGTCTAAGTACACTCTATGATGGTCCCACAGTGACCAATTTACCTAAGGAAGCATGTCTCAGAACATATCCCCATTATTAAGCGACGCACGACTCCATTACTTTTCAGGATTTTGTGTTGGTTACCATCTTCAATTGATTTTTATGAAAATGGCATTTGGATGTACTTTTTCACTCTAAATATATATTTACATATTCACAATTTTGTGTTCTTTCTTTAAAGATGAATGTCAAAATTGTAAAAGCAAAACCGTGGGGTGATGGCATGAGAGCCATCCTTAGACTCACAGGGCTATGTTTGTACTGTGTTTGGTTTGTGTTCTAGGTCTTGATTCTTTTCAGTTTGAAGAAAAAAAGCAGCTGTGATTTTGAGTCAATTATCAACTACTGTGGCATGATGGTTAGAATTATCTGTGGTGTCTGATTGCCTGTGTTCAATGCGGGCCCCATTCTCTTTTCACCGCTATAACCTGAGACAAATTGCTCAGCTGCCTCAGTGAAGTGAATAAGATGATTGTTAGGACTAAGTGAGATAATAATGTAACAAACTTTGCAGAATACTTGACACAGTGAAAAGGCTCCCTGTTATTATCAGTGTTATCATTAGTCCAACAATTCACCTAATATAATTCAATTAAAACGAATGGTATAAATAAAAGTGTGTTACATTCACAATCTCATGAATCAATTAAAAGTTATTTTGTGAAAATGTCTATGTAAAGATAGTTAGGTTTTAATAATGTAGCTCAAAGAAAAATGTGTGACCTCCTGTCTCTTTCTCTGCAGCATCAAATGAGAACCATCTAGTATTTGGTCTGTCTTCTGAATCTTGGGTTGTTTTTAATTTTAGAAAAAAGAGTTGCTGTGATCTTGAGTCTGTTACCAACTACTTGAGGTCAGCAGACAGAAATTCTGTAAAGGAGTTTTTTTTTTTTTTTTTTTTTTTTTCAATTTAAAGGAGAAAAATAAATCATAGCTTATGATTCCCTCCTTTAGAATGTCAAAACAATTCAAAAACATCATACCATTTACAGACACATTTGCTTAGGTTCCACTAAACAGTACCTCTACAGTTGAGCCAGAATCAAATTGCTACTCATCACCACAGGAAAACAATTTGGATGGCTATCAGTTTAGATGATCTTGGGGCAGGTGTGCCTGACTCAATGGGAAATAAAATGTTAACTAAACCTAAAAACTGCTTGCAAACTTCTCTGACATCCATTAATTCAACATAAATATATGGTGATAAGCATTCAACATAGTTTCAAGTGCATACTTAAAGTGTGGAAAAAGTAATCATTTTGTGTATAATGAAATCATCACTGAAAAAAATGTGATAGGTTTGTCTGAGATAAGGTATGTGTTATGGACTGAATGTTTTTGTCCATCCCAAACTGCTATGTTGAAGCCTTAGTTCTCAATATGATGGTATCTCGAGGTAAGGCCTATGGGAGACCATTAGGTGTAGATGAGGTTATGAGAGCCAGGTCCCCATAATGAGATTAGTGTTCTTACAGAAACAGGAGGAGAGACCAAACTCAATCTGTCTCAGCCATGTGAGAACACAGTGAGAAGGCACCATTTGTAAGCCACGAAGCAGCCCCTCAGTGGGAAACTAATTGGTCAGCATCTTGATCTTGGTCTTTCCAACCCTCAGAACTATGATAAATACATGTCTGTTGTTTAATTCATCCAGACTATTGTGTTTTGTTGTGTCAGCCAAGCTAACTAAGTTAGTATGCATTGGAATTTATCCTTCAATTATTTTAGGAGAACCTATAGTTGGCTCCATTATACTATTTAATATGACATAATGTCATTCTTTGTGATTGTGACCTATGCTCGGTTTCCCTTTAATGTGCTCACTCCCATCATGTTTCTCCCAACGTGCTATTTTCCATAGAATAGCATTTATAAAAGCCACCTGTAATTATGGATTCTGTTTCCCACTGAGTTCTAAGCTCTTCTACAACTCCCTTTCTCTGAACCCCTACTTCCTGCTACTGTGTCTTATACAAAGTCACACTTCAAATAATGTTTAAGGGAAAGAATAAAAAGGAGATACATATGTTGTATTTTTTAAAAATGTCAATAAGCCACTTTCATATCTACTGACTACCAATAATAATTATATAATAATTACAGGAATAATTACATTAGATCCTTCCACTGTATCTAAAACCTTCAGTCCCATTTTGAATAAAACCCCATGCTATGGGTTTTGCAGAATTCATATCTAATACATAAGTACGTTCAATAAAAGCCACAGTACATATGAGACACAACTAAGAAGCAAACATAGAAGAGAACAATAAAACATTGATCTTCACGTCTCCGAATATAATTCCAAAGCTCCCAGTAGAGTTGTGGAGAGTGGAAAGTCACCACAAGAACATATTTCCTCCCAGAGTCTGTGTTTCCTTTTTCCAAGTGTTTAATGCCCTGGTCTACCACTGTTCTCAAATATTAAAGAAGCACAGAGTTCTTTACGGACTTCAAAACATCATCAGCACAAGGACAAATGCTTAGCTAAGGCTCACATATATCATTTTCATTGGTACTTATGGTAATTTTCTCTAAATTGGCTGGTTTTCTAAGGCAACTGTATCATCCTGAGATATTAAGTTTTTAAATTGGCTCTTCCCACCTCTTTTAAAGTTAGATGGCTGATTGCCATCACATAATTTAGTGATCTTGTCCAATCTATACAATGACTGTGTAACATGGGCAAGATAATTGTAGAGGAATTGCATGCCATTAATCAGTTGGCTTTTTGTTCTTACATGTTCCATTGCTTATCATTCAAGGAAGAAAATTGTCTTTTGACAGGGCTCCCCTTGCAGCCTTTTTACTGTCCAATAACATCAATGCTGAGATTTCACAAGATAAATGAGTATGGTATATATAGGGTGACACTTAGTTAAAAGGCCTATTTTCGTATGAACCGTTTTTGAAAAAAATTAGAAATGTTGTCTGTATTGTTGGGGAATGGGTTGCAGAAGATGTGTATTTTAAAACATGGAAGTAGTTTAAGTAAAATAGATGGTCTCATTAGAGATTCACCAATTTATGCAAAAGACTACTACTCTTCATGGTAAAAAGGATAACACCAAAATTCTAGCTCTTGATGAGCATCATCACTTCTTCCACCTTCAATAAACAATGACTGCATTGACAAAGGAATTTTTTTCTCAAGGGATAGCCTAGGTACTCTACTCATGGCCATTATTCTTCATTCCCTCACAGGTGGGAAGCATGCCTTTTTAATCTTTGTATTTTCATAGCTTAACTCAGTATTTAACATTTATTAGATGCTCAATTAATGTTTCTTAAACCAAACCATTCTTGATCTGGTAAAGCTAACTCTGCAAATAAGGAGTTATTGCTAGGGAAATACATTAATGTATGACTTCTGGAGGAAGAGACAACACAGTGAAGAAAATGGTGACCTTTCCAATTGCATGGGAGGAGTGATTAGTAGTTTGAATGTAATGTCTTAACATGCATGGTGGAGTTTTTTGTTTTATTTTATTATATTTAAGTTTTAAGGATAACAACAAAATTGAGATTGAAAAATGCTCTTTTAGTAAACATTATATTTATGTAATTATATTTACATACACACATACATACACCCATAAGTGTAAGTATGCATGCTTTATTTTTTCATCTGTTAACTTTATCTCAAGCTTCATGGGTTAGATTTCTGACTGAACCACTTCTATTAAAAATAATGCCCAAAAGAGCAATTACTTTTACACTGACCTAACAGTAAATTATTTCTTGAATGTATCTCAGTGCAGGGACAAAAAAAGGAGATGGACTTTCCTTATATCATAGACAGATCTTCTTGATACTATACCAGATGTTCTTGAATTTATTCTTAGTTCCTCCCTCTCTCTCTCTCTTTTAATGTTTCCACTTGTATCCTCTGGGGTAAAAATGTTTCTATGGGAACGATAGTCAGCAAAGTTTGTTTTTGATAACTTAAAGGCAAACTCACTGTTGTGAATAGGGTGATGGGTGCATTTAATAATCGTGGAAGCAAAGTTAAAAATCTAGAGGAAAACATGATTAGGAGGTTATTTCAGCATTAAAATTAAGTCGTATTTCTCTTCAACAGAAAATATTTGAATGAACAGTATCTTACAAGCAGCATTTGTTCTTTTAAAGTACAATAGTTTTAGGTAGAAACAACAACAAAAAAGATAAAACAATTTCTCTCAGTCTCTGCTAGCTGCATCTTCACCTATGCAAGTCTGTGCCTATTCATAACTTCTATTGCTTTCTCTCAAAACTTTCATTCTAGTAGAAGCTATAAGATGGCGCCCCTTGATGAAAAGCAGATGTTTTTGTTGTTTTCTTTTTCCTTTTAACCCTGTTTGGATTTTTTAAGTATAATGCATAATGTTAACTCTCTTTAATAAGCAAGAACATAGCCATGGCACTTAAGTGAAAACAGGGCAGAGAGGCTGGCACAGTCATATAGGGAGAGGTTCATCAAACACCAGGACATACGAATGTGTAAGAATGAATGATCAGATGTGGGCTTTAAATCAATTTTATCTTCACTGTTTTAACATCAAGAAGAGTTGTTAGTTGTAAACCAATTGTTATGCAACTTAATGAACTAATTAGGAAAATCAGTTGCAATAATAGTATTGGTACAAACTGATCTGAATATAAAAAGTAGAATTAGAATTCTAATACCAAACTTTTCCAACTAGAAAGACTGCATAATAATGCTATTATAAGATCTGTGCTTTGTAGAAATTAATCATAGATTGTTCTTCATTACTGCATTTGATTTCTATAATCCATTCTTTTGTAATTGTGCTACACCACAGTGTTTTACTTGTGATATTTCTGTTGCGTGCATATACGTTTTGAGGTCTGCCAGGATGAGCTAGATAATTTCTCAAATAGTATTGCATGAACTGGCTCTAGCATCATTTTTTCCCATTCTTTTGCTTTGTTCAATGAATGAATGTCTGTCATCCAGAGATATAAAATAGGAAGACCTCTGCTCGAAGACCACACTTGGGCTAGCAAGAGTACTACAACTGCCTGGTTGAGTCACAGACAGAGCTGGGATATACTAGAACTAATTCACAAATAATAGAGAAAAGCTGAGTGTTGCTTAGACCATTTTTCATGTGGAATTCTCCAAAGACGGAAACATAAACTCCAGAAGATACATGTCAGTTGTCACTCCTATCTTTTGTTCCCTAAGTTGTGCATTTTTAATATGAATGAAATATTTTCCTCAGCGGTGACTGGGTAATTGTTTTGATAGTTACATAATTTTATATCCTAGTGATGAAATATTTATGCATGCAATTCAAGTTATCTGTTATAAAGGGAAACTATTTAACCATAGTGGACTAACAGTACATAGGAAAAAAGGGTGTCAAAATGAAATTTATTATATCTTCCAAGTACTGCTTTCTGTGATAAAATACAATTTGTATGATTGTGAAGTAGCATTGTTTATTTTTCCAGTCAAAAAGTCACTGTCAAAAGTATGTTTGGGGAGGGAAAAATAGCCTTAAAACAAATGTATCACAGAGACTATCTAGGTTGTTAAAAAAAAACCTAGGGCAGCATGTTAAAAATGAACATTTCCAATACAATTTGTCACCCATGCATAAATCTTGCTGACATTTTCAGTCACTTTAATAGCCTGCCCATTTTATAAATCAGTATGAACTTGCACAGTTGCAAAAAGTGTGTATTTTGATCATCTCATTTGCATACTTTACCAAAAGCCAATGAGGCAGTGGGAACAGCACTGGTGATCATAATACGTGTTTGGGGAAAGGCAGAGAGATCACTAATGGCTTTGCCTTTAGGGATTTCTGTACTCCATAGGGGACGAAAATGAGAAATATTTTTCAAACAGCAGGGGTAAAGGTTTTAAAACTAGAAACACATGGAGTGATAAAGATGTTAGTGCCACAGGGTGCATAGCAGGAAAAATTTACAATGTAAAAACTGTAATTTCAGCATTAGGAAGTAATAATCGTGTTTCATCATTGTTATTAAAGCATGACCCTTAAAGTCACATAAATTAGATATAAGTTTCAAAAGAAGTTTATTAATCTTTAGCAGGAAAATATTAGGAAAGTTTATTATCAGATAAGATTTTCAGGGAGAGACACATTCTTTTGATTGCACAGATATGTGTGTATGGGTGTGTGTGTGTGTGTGTGTGTGTATGTGTTCCTAAGGAAGTCTGTCATTTCAAAGGGTAAATAAAAACTTTACTCACTATTAGACACTGGGTATAAATAGTGCCTGCAGATACTTCTTATTCTTTTAAATTAGCAATTTGAAGACAGAATGTGGTACACAGAGAACAGGGCTGACCCGTATATCTTGAATAGTATATTTTTTCCAAATAGAATAGCAGATAGAAACTACAGTTAAGCTTTGTTACAGAATTTTGCTCAGATGACAGTCATGGCAAACCAGTGTTGCTAAAATAACCATTAAATTAGTAACAGGTTTGGGGCTTCTTGGATTATTACAAGATATATAACTAAAAGATAAGGTTTTGTTACCAATATTAGTAGCTCTGTAGTAAAATCAGTGAAAAATTATAGCTTAGAGAAAGGCAAGAGCAAGTAATTATCAGTGAGCATTAATGATAAAGAATAATTTACATAAAGAAGGTAATCTTTTCGGTGGTGAATATGTTGACTTAAAGTCAAACATTGAGTTTATGGGAGAAATATTATTTCTATCAATAATTCTCTCAAAAGTCTGGCTTTAGAATTTATGAAATCATCCTATATTGTTGCATAATTATTTAGGTAGAACTCAATCTTGGCAAGTTTAGGTAGGAAATCTTTGTTTCTAGAGTAATGGCTCAATTTTATTCTAATAATTTATTTTAACATTTAAGAATGGAATGACTGGTATAAAAAAATTATAAAAAATAATTTTATGAGAGCAAACACTCCAAAAATACATTATTAACTGAGACAATGCAAATTTATATTAGTTCAAAGTCAGAGATATACATTTTCGTATGCAAGTAAAAGCTGTTTGTCATAGAAAAATATAAGAAAATAAGCATAAAAATAACTTTAGTTTCTATAACAGCAACATAGCCATTTTTAATATTGTTATATTCATTATTCTTCCCAGGAATATATGTATATCTATACACACAAAAAACATCTTATAATTTTTATTCTATTCATACTATTATAGAAATATACTTTCAAAAAATGTATGGCAATATTATTATGTTGTGGCACATACAACCAATGAGCTGTAGATCACCAAAGCGTGGCCAAGTAGAAAACATACAGAATCTGATAGAATGAAAATTCAGGATCATTTAAAATTAGATTAATTAAATGCAAAGGACTTCCAATAAGATATTAAGCTTGTGTAATAGAGCTCATTTTAATAACGTTTGCTACTGATTTATGTAATAACTCTCATTCATAGATATTGCTTATATCGTTCTGAGTAATTATTTTAAACATTTTGTGATGTACTCAAAATCCTTTCAGATAAAGTGATATTTATCCTCTTTAAAAAAGCAATAGTCATCCATAGCAGTAAGTTTATTGACAGTCATGTTCCATTGCAGAATTATGAAATAAATAGTTTTCATTGCATTTGTTAATTTGCTGCAAGGAAAACAAAAAGACCCAGCGACAGGAAATTCATAAGAGACAAAATGGAGAAACTGTGAAGACTGAGAAAAGAAGCATTCTTAGTGTGCTCAAATCCTTTTTAACTAGAAATAATATAGACATAGAAACTAAATTGTAAGGAAAAGAAATAGAGTGAGACAAAGGTGTTTAGTGTTGGCAGAAGAAAAGGTCTTAGTTAAATCTGTATTATATATACACAGAATGAGAAAGAGAAGAATCATGAGGGAGTGAGAAAGTCACTGAACTGATACAACTATAATGCTTCAATGTCAAGTCATTGGAAAAATAAATCGTAATTAAATCTTCATATATGAAGAACACTGAGAAGCTGTAAATAGCAAGGGTAGAGTAAGTTCAGACTTTTCCCTATCTTTAAGGCACATAGAACTGGAAAATAAACATAAATAATTGAAAATGCATTCTATGCTTCAAAAAAGAGTGGAAAGAATTGCTTTTTGTTGAAAAAAAATCTTTCATTTTATTGTTCTTTCATTGGCTATAGCCTTTAATGCATATCATAATTAAGCTGTTTCAATGAAATGCTCATTCTGTTTAACAAAGAATGATATCTTAAGACTTGCTTTTTTATGTCCATGGAGAAATTTACACTGCAGAATTTAATATGAAGAAAGCCCCCCTTTAGAATGAGACCTGCTCTAATGTGTTAGTCAGCTTTTGCTAGATTATGCTGCAGTAACAAATAAGCATCAAATTGAAACATTTATTTCTCACCATATTACATGTCTGCAGTTGTGCATTTTTTGTGGCTCTAGCTTAAATTCATCTTGGTTTGGGGCTGAAAAATCACAAAGAAACAATATTGTGGCTCTTAAAGCATTCTGTCAAATCTTTCACTTTCATTAGCCAGAGAAAGTCTTACGAAAAGTTTGATCTCTATGTGACAAAGAAGAACTCTCTTCCCACAAGGAGCCTCTGCAAATCACTGCAAAATGCATTGCAGGGTATAATCTTTTTACAGGAAACAGAGATAATCACACAATTTTGTATGTATGTATATATAGTAATAGAATTTGCCACATTGCTAAGCTTTCAAATACTAGGATCTAATTGCAAGGGTGTTTGTTTGTTGTTTCTGTTTTTAATTAGATTTTTCTCAACAATTGTAGTCTAATCATGAGGTGGGAGTGGTTGGGAGACACAGTAGAGGCAGGGAGATCACAGCAGTGTTGATAATGTCACTAACAAAACAATTGGAAAGGGGAAATCAAAAAACATCATCAATAGGGGAGGGAGGTTTTTCAGGCTCTTTGTTCTCTAGTGGGAATCTTTGCCATAAAGACAGGAGATATTCAAAAAGCTCATCCACCACAATCAAGCAGGCTTCATTCCCAGGATGCAAGGTTGGTTTAACATATGCAAATCAATAAATGTGATTCATCACATAGACAGAACTAAAGACAAAAACCGCATGAATATCTCAATAGATGCAGAAAAGGCTTTTGATACAATCCCACATCCATTCATGTTAAAAACTCTCAATAAACTAGATTCTGAAGGAATATACCTCACCTATGACAAACCCACAGCCAACATCATACTAAATGGGGAAAAGCTGAAAGCATTCTCTTTGAAAACCTGCATAAGACAAAGATGTCTGCTCTCACCACTCCTATTCAACATAGTATTGGAAATGCTGGCCAGAACAACAAGGTAAGAGAAAAAAAAATAAAGGACATACAAATAGGAAGAGAGGAAGTTAAACTATTCCTGTTTGCAGACAAAGTAATTTTACATCTGGAAAACCCTGTAGTCTCGGCCCAAAAGCTCCTTCAGCTGATAAACAATTTCAGCAAGGTTTCAGGATGCAAAATTGATGTACAAAAATTACTATTATAGCATTCCTAAACACCAACAATAGCCAAGGTGAGAGCCAAAATAGGAACACAATTCTATTAACAATTGCCACAAAAAGAATAAAATACCTCACCATAGAGCTAGCCAAGAATGTGAAAGATACTACAATGAGAATTATAAAATAATGCTCAAATAAATCAGAAGTGACACAAACAAATGAAGAAACATTCCATGCTAATGGATAGGAAGAATCAGTATTATTAAAATGGCCATACTGCTCAAAGTAATTTACATATTCAACACTATTCCTATGTAACTACAAATGACATTCTTCACAGAATTAGAAAATATTATTTTAAAATTCATATAGAACCAAAAAAAGAGCCCAAATAGCCAAGGAAATCTAAGCAAAAAGAACAAAGCTGGAGGCAATATACTACCTGACTTCAAATTACACTATGGGGATACAGTAACCAAAACAGCATGGTAACTGGTACAAAAACAGACACATAGACCAATGGAACAGAATAGAGAGCCCAAAAATGAGGCCTCATGACTACAACCATCTGACCTTCCACAAAGCTGATAAAAACAAGCAATGAGGAAAGGACTTTCTATTCAATAAATGGTGCCGAGAGAACTGGCTAGCCATATATAGAAGATTGAAACTGGACCTCTTCCTTACACTATATACAAAGATCAACTCAAGATGGATTAAAGACTATATGAAACCTAAAACTATAAAAACACTGAAAGATAACCTAGAAAATACTATTCTGGACATAGGAATGAGCAAAGATTTTTGACAAATATGCCAAAAGCAATTGCAACGAAAGCAAAAATTGACAAATGGGATCTAATTAAACTTCAGAGCTTCTGAACAGCCAAATAAACTATCAACAGAGTAAACAGACAACCTACAGAATGGGAGAAAATTTTTACAAACTATGCATCTGACAAAAGTCTAATATTCAGCATCTATAAGGAACTTAAACAAATTTACAAGAAAAAAACAAACAACCCCATTAAAAAATGGACAAAGACATGAACAGACACTTTTCAAAAGAAGACATACACGAGTCCTACAAGCATATGCAAAAAGCTCAATATCAGTTATGATTAGAGAAATACAAGTCAAAAGCATAATGAGATACTATCTCACACCAGTAACAATGGCTATTATTAGAAAGTCAGAAAATAAGAGATGCTGGCGAGGTTGCAGAGAAAACGGAACACTTATACACTGTTTGTGGGAGTGTAAACTAGTTTGACCATTATGAAAAGCAGTGTGACAATGCCTCAAAGAGCTAACAACAGAATTACCACTACACCCAAAAATCCCATTTCTGAGTATACACCAAGAAGAATATAAATCATTCTAGCATAAAGACATATACACACAAATATTCATTATAGCACTATTCATAAGAGTGGAATCTTATGATTCTGCTCATCTATTACAGAAGAGATAAAGCAAATGTGGTACATATACACCATGGAATACTATGCAGCTATGAAAAAGAATGATATTGTGTCTTTTGCAGGAAAATGGATAGAGCTGGAGGCCATTATACTTAGCAAACTAATACAGGAACAGAAAACCAAATACTGTATGTTCTCACTTATAAGTAGGAGCTAAATGATGAGAACTCAGGTACACAAAAAGGGGAATAACAGACACTGGGACCTACTTGGGGGTGAAGGGTGGGATGAGGAGAAGGAGCAGAAAAAGTAACTATTGGGTACTAGGCTTAGTACCTGGATGATGAAATAATCTGTACAATATACCCCCATGACACAAGTTTACCTATATAACAAGTCTGCACATGTATCCTTGAAATAAGAGTTCAAAAAAAGATAGAGGAGACATTAGAATCTGTGATGCAGCCTGCTAGTTGTCCAGGATAATCTGTGATCTTTTTCTACCACGACAATTGAGTTGTATCTGAGATGTAACTGCCCAGCCAGACAGCTCAATTTCCAGCCTCCTCTTCAGTCTGGCTACATGACTAAGCTCTCTCTTCAGTGGAGTGTGTGTGGATGTGATATTTGCCACATTCCTATTTCCATAAAAATTCCCATGTGTATTCCTTCTTGCTTGTCCCCTGCCCCAAACCCTTCCCTTGAGGTAGAAAGTGATGATTATTCTGCCACTGGAAGCCAAATATTGATGACGGAAAAGCTGCTATCAGCCTGTGTCTCTGAATGTGGTAGAGCCACCCCCACTTCCCAGTTTTCTCAGGAACACCTGCCCTGCACTGTAACATGAAAAGGAGAGAAAATTCCACAGTGTTTGAGGCAGTCTATTATAGAATATGTTATTAAAGAGCCTTACTGATCCTAACACTCTTCTTCCAATAAATTTTCTTTTAGTCATCAGAGAGATTTTCTGCAAAACATGCCTTTTCTAGCTCAATAAGATTTAAACTATTTAGTGCACCTTTTAAAGCCCATATCGAATATTCTACATTCCTGCCTCTTCCCTGCTACATGCTCTATAAAGAACAAATATTTGCTTCTTTTCTCTAATACTATGCATTTTTCAGCTTCTATGACTTTGATTTTTCCATTGTTCCTTCCAATAAATCACCTTTTTTTGAAAACTATTGATTCTTGAACTCTGCCACATGCTGCATATTTTGTTCTCACAATCCAAACAGAATTATTTGCAGCAACAATAGAATTTTTTAAGAAACACTAAGGATGTATGCGAACAAATGTACATATAAATTTTTCTGCACTAGGCCACCACTCTCCAAAAAGAGAGACTGTTTTTTCTTCAACTGAGTGTTCTCAGCAGAGTATCTGGCTTTCAACAAGTAATTGTAACTTTTAATTGTTTGTAAAGACTGTCTTGAAAGTTGACCAGGAAGTTGATAAAAATTGATAGGTGCATTTTAGATAATCTATCAGTGATACTTTGGCCTTAGATATTCAGTTAAAGCTCCAAGTCATATAATTAGACAGAATTAATTCATGTTATATATAAACTTTGGTAAGTAAAGATGGCCATTTTACATCATATGATGAATTAGAGTACCATCTTGAATTTTTAAAGACTATGCTTTGCTGGAATGAGGTATTGGAGGCATTGCTTTTGGACAATTACGCATCTTTGGTTGTCAAGAATTTCCTTCAGTTTTCAAGCTACCCTGTTTGGAGGCAAAAGGGAGTATGTCAATACTGAGACTGGAGGATTACATAAATTAAAGGCAGAACATATGTGTTAAATATTGGTCTCGGCCGGGGGCAGTGGCTGACGCCTGTAATCCCAGCACTTTGGGAGGCCAAGCCAAATGGATTGAGAGGTCAAGAGATCAAGACCATCCTAGCCAACATGATGAAATCCCATCTCTACTAAAAATACAAAAATTAGTTGGGTGTGGTTGCGTGCACCTGTAGTCCCAGCTACTCAGGAGGCTGAGGCAGGAGAATTGCTTGAACCTGGGAGGTGGAGTTTGCAGTGAACTGAGTGCGTGCCACCGCACTTCAGCCTAGTGACAGAGCGAGACTCCATCTCAAAAAAAAAAAAAAAATTGGTCTCTATGCTGCCATATAAATTTCACTTTTCTCAGCTCAGGTCAAATATCTCAATGCTCAATGACTGTCAGTTCATCTGTGGTCATGAAAGATTTGGACCAAAGAATTTATCTAGGATTTTTTTCAAAGCGATCCAAACCATCTTATAACTAGTTAAGAATGTTAAATTTCTTTGTAAAATAATTCAAGAAATTATTTTATAATCTCTTTGGGCTTTCACTTTCACTTGCAGATATTTTTAAGGTATTCAAAATTTTACATTTAATGAAGGATAAAGGAGACAATGAAATATTTTAGAAGTGATGGCATCATTGATTTTTTTCTATGTACGTTTGTGTCTCATGATTATAGAGAGCTCTGACAAAAGAATGAGGTAAAACTCAACCAGACACCACTGCCACAAGTCCACCAAGGCGGATGGTGTTAAACCATGAAAAATCACCTCCGTAATCCAATCACCCCGCACCAGGCCCCACCTCCAACACTGAGGATTACAGTCGACATGAGGTGGGTAGGGACACAGATCCAAACCATATCAGGCCTGAATTTTGTTGATCATCCAAGAATTTATAAGTGATCCTCTTGAGGTCAAGTACATTCATTGGCTATCTACAGGTGATTATTTTTAGGAGGAAAAGCTATATTGTGGATTCATGATTAGCACATACCCTATACTGGTTTTTATGGAAACATTATATAATTCAATTCTGGATTAATTGATTGATTAATGAAATCACAGAGACAAGAGCAATACAGTGTTATCAATATCAAGATGTCAATAGGTGTCCCAGCCTATGGCCCTGCTTTTCCTTTGTTCCTCTAAAGTTGCAGGAACAGGAGCCCCTAGTTCTTTTTATCTTTGAATTGGTTTAGAATTGCCCTATGCCCAGGTAAAAATTATGAGACAGTGTCACAGGAACATCAGCATAAGTGATGTATTTATTTATTATATTATTATTATTATTATTATTATTATTATTAAGACAGAGTTTTGCTATTGTTGCCCAGGCTGGAGTGCAGTGGCATGATCTCAGTTCACTGCAACCTCCACCTCTGGGATTCAAGCGATTCTTCTGCCTCAATCTCCCAAGTAGCTGGGATAACAGTTGCGCGCCACCAAACCCAGCTAATTTTGTATTTTTAGTAGTGATGGGGTTTCACCATGTTGGCCAGGCTGGTCTGGAACTCCTGACCTCAGATGATCCACCCACCTCGGCCTCCCAAAGTGCTGGGATTACAGGCATGAACCACCGTGCCTGGCCTGTAGGTATTTATTTAAAGATGTGTGTTGCCATGAAATGCTACGCAGCCATAAAAAAGAACAAAATTATGCTCTTTGCAGCAACATGCATGCAGCCAGAGGCCATTATCCAAAGTGAATTAATGAAGAAACAAAAAACCAAATACTGCATGTTCTCACTTATAAGTGGTAACTGAACGTTAGGTACATACGGACATAAAGATGGAACAACAGACACTGAGAACTATAAGAATGGGAAGGGGGTGTGGGGTAAGGTTTGAAAAACTACCTATTTGCTACTGTGCTCACTACCTGGATGATGGGATCAATCACACCCCAAACCTCAGTATTATCTAATATACCCTTAAATCTACACATGTACCCCCTGAATCTAAAATAAAACTTGCAAATAAAAAAATAAAAAATAAGATACTGGTTACAGCAGCAAGTCAGACTTCTTGGTCTCATTCCTTCTCTTTCTATAGTGTTTATTCAGAAACAGTGTTTTCCTTTGTCATATGAGGAGAATTGGTTGAGGCCACATTTTCACTTTGGGATCTTTAGAGTACTGTTATTTTTATTATGATTTTTGTTTTTGAAGATCCGGGTAGTGTGAACACTATCTCTATTGGTCATACTCCTGCTTCCAATCTTCTAAATCTGGAATTGCCATAAAAATACAAACTTTGTCAGATGGCAAAGTTTAAAATGATCAGAAAGTACTTGGAAAAGATGAAGCCTGATTTTTCCTCTCAGCCCTGCTTATGTGAAAATATTCTATAAAACTCCAGTGTCAGCATCCAGCATCCAAACATTATAAAGGATGCCATCGTGCATTCATAAAACCCCTTACATTATACTATGGGATCATTTTCAATTGTTGCCACTGTGCTACAAAGGACAGCTTAATAACTCTGGTCTAAACTCCATGATTACATACACTTGGATGCTAATTTGATATAATTAGGTGTGCTCTTTTGTTGGATTGTACATTCAATTTATGTTCAGAACTGTGAAGACTATATTTAGTAGTGGTTATCAAGGGTAGAATAAGCCCCACAGGTGCTCCCAACAGAATCATGCTTCTAAGTCACCTTTTCCATTAGCTGCTAACATTGTTAATGGCTCAGGCAGCTGGTGCAGGAATGAGAATTCTGCAGTTCCTTTACTAGAAACAAGATTCGTTTAATCCAGATCTAAATGTTCTTCTATTTCTATGAAACATCTGTTGGGTGGCACAATGTATGCACTTTTTAACATCTAAAACACTTTCGTTTTTGTAAGATTATCTGTAAAAAGATTTCTGATCAATGCTTAGACTACTATATGTATTATTTAATTTCCAAATCCTCACAGATAAGAGTCAGATATAATTTGTCACCAAATCTGGAGAGTTTGGGTTTTGAATTTTATGCTAATTATGGATGCTTATATATTTTTTCTTTGTCTTGAGAGTTACACCATCTCAACTACACATTTGTCTGCACTTTTGCTAACCTAACATGAAGTAGCAATAAAACTGAAGATATTATAAGTACTATAATTATGCATAAGACCCTGAACTTAAGTCTAATGTCATGATCGATTGAGACTTTTTGAGGTGTCTTATTTGGGGAAAGACGTGTTTATTATGTGTACAGGTAGAAAGCAAAGGTACTTAAGTGACCAAGAGGGTAAGATATGATAAATTCGTATTATTGTTTTTAGTCATTCACTTCCATTCAGTAGTTGAATTATATGTATCTTCTGTATTAGTCAGAGTTCTCCATGGAAACAGAATATATATATTTAAAAATAGATTTATTATGAGAATTGTCTTGCATGATTACAGAGGCTAGAGAAATTCCCCTCTCTGCTGTTGGCAAGCTGAAGAATGAGGGAAGCTGAATAATTCAACTGTAATGTAACTAAGGTGTAGGAAGGGGCAGAACCATAGAAATTCAGTCAGAGTCTAAAGGCCTAAGAACTGGGAAGCCACTGGTATATATCCCAGAGTTCAAAGTCCCCAGATCCAGGAGCTGTGATGTCCCAGACCAGGAGAAGATGGGTATCCCAGCTCAAGAAGGAAGAGAGATAATGTGTCCTTCCTTCACTTTTTGTTCCATTCAGGCCCTCAGTGGATTGTATCATGCCTGCCCACCTTGATGAAGGTGAACTTCCCTACTCAATCTACCAACTCAAAGGCTAATTTCTTCTAAAACACCCTTACAAGCACACCCAGAAATAATGTTTTACCAGCTATCTGGGCATCCCTTAGCTCAGTCAAGTTGATGCATTAAATTAATCATCACACCTTCCTATTGCTGGGTGAGTGAAGGTGACTCCCTCTGGGTGGCATTAACTTATGCAGCCCATTTCTATGAGGCATACCCATGAAATCTAGTATGTCCTAAAAAGGAGCTGCTCCTTCAGCCTGGATCCTGTAATGAAGAAGACATGAGAAACAAAGAAAAGCAACACCTGACACACCAGAAGTAAGGAGTAAACTTTGGTTACTAAAAGATACTGAGCTTTGAAAGGAGCATCTAGGAAAAAACTATTACAGGAATATTTAATCTAAACTCTTTTTTCCTTTTTTTTTTTTTTTTTTTTTTACCTTTCCTTAGTAAGGATATAAAAGGACAGCAAATACATTTCCCAGTGAAATGTAAGGCGAAACAGGCATTACCTACGATAGTTTAGATGCACAACAGACCAACTAATGAAAAAAAAGAGAAGTCAAAATAAAGATTTGGCCCATGGTTTCTTAATTTCAAGTGTTAGACACATGAGAGGTTGTGTATGTGAAGCTTTAAAATGAAGGTTTCATTCTTTCAACTGCTACATCACTCACTGCCATCAGCATTGATGAAAATACCTATTAGTATATTAGATTGCAACCATTTTTCTAAATAATGTGAGATATTACTTCACTTTTCATCTGATTTCTTCAAAACAGCCTTAGCTCATGTTAAAATTCCCTTGTTTTATGAGTTGTCCACCAAGTTTATCTGTGGCATTTCAATAGCTCATGCATTTTGCAAGGCGGCCTTCTAACTATTCCCACCTTTTGACAGTGTGGTTTGTAATGAGGTTAGTTCATCCTCCATACCACTCTTGACCCAAAGAAAACTGGGATAAAATATGGGTCTTCAAAACTAAAGATCCAAGTTGTGCTATTGCAACATTACCCAAGAATGTACATTAGGGAAAACTGTCAGAGGCTTTTAAGGTGTCAGAAAGGGCAGGATCTGCATGGATAAATTATGAGAATTTCCCTTTTCTTTTTCTTCTGTTATGCCCCAAAATATAACCACTAGTCTGCATTCTGTATTGTTGAGCCTGAGGCTTTGAAATAAGAAATCCTAAAACTTTCTGAATATTTATCTATTTATATTGGTTTTACTTTTATACTTCCTTCATTTTTGATTCTCAGTTTGTCTTAATTTGTTCAAGTTTCCATCTCAGGTATCAATGTGTTATCACGCCACATGTGTGCTTGACTAATTATTCTTCATGTACATTTATAACATTTTAATTGAAATTTAATTTCAATATAAATAGTATGTCTTTGCAATGAGATTTGTTAAGAGAAACACTGAAAATTGTGATAACATTATTCAGAAGCAATAGTTATCAGTAGTTAGTAGTTTTAGTGTTTATAGGAAAATAATTTTCAAAATATATTACCAAAATTTGGGGACAGGGGTCATATGAAGGAGTAATAATTAAGATGTCAGTGTTAATATATGATTTATTATTTCTACCTGAAATAGTAATATCAAGTATTTTTTGGAACCTGTACTATACGCCAGGTATAATTCTAAGCTTTTTATATATGATAATCATTTAACCTTAGAAAGATCCCACGAAGTTGCTACTATTAATATACTATTAATATGTCTAATTTAAAAATGAGCAAACTTAGGCCCAGATATATTAAGAAACTTGCCCATGCACATACAGCTAATAAGTGGTGCATTTGTCAAACCCAGATAATCTGATCCAAATCCCTTTTAAAACAGAAGATTCAAAAATATCAGTGTTAGAATTTTGATTACTTACTATGCAGATATTCTCAGTCTTCTACTAATGCACCGGCAACCACAAAGCTTTAGAGTCTTTATAGGGAAAAGATTGATAGTTGGATTTAGTATCTAATCTAAACTCTATCACTTTTGGTAGAGATGTCCACAAAAATTCATGTTTACTTTCCATACAATACAGTTGTATTTGCTATCATAAGTTATTTTAAGTTACTGGGTATCTTTTTTTATGGATCTTACTCCCTAAGTGAGGAAACTCTAAAAGGCAGGGAGGGTGATTCATTTATCTTGCTGACTCTACATCATCAGTGCCTTCTTTGCAGCTTCTTGTAAGTAAAAGACACTGACACATTACTTATGTAGGCTCATTTTTCTCTAATTTCTTAGTCAGCCTTAGCATCTGGCATAATGGGATGGGTTTTTGTGTGTGTATCTGTGTGTGTTTCCATAAATGGGCCAATCATACAGAATCACAATGCAATCATCGAGTATCTCAGGGGAATCCCTTCTGAAACATTCAAACTGTCTTACCATTCAAACAAAATATATACAGGAATTACTACTTCCTCAGACCCAGTCTCAGTTATCCAGTTCCTCTCTTTTATTCTGGAAAAAAACTTGTCCTTAGACTTGTGAAAAACACAAAGCACTATATATTCTATTTTCCTGCATCACCCCTACAACTATTTTGTTTATTGTCCACTCAATGTCTTCCTTACCCATGCCCTACATTTAAGATTTCTTTTTCCTAAGTACTGATGGAATCTGCAGAGGTCTCAGAATGCTTCACACATAGAATGCTGTACACAAGTATTAATGCAGGCATGCAAAAAGCATTCAAAACATGTTTGTAGAATTGAGTTGAGATGTCCAACCAAGATTATCCTATGAAGGAATGCACTTATCTAAACTCATCCGAAAGGGGTAGGGTTAGATTAATTGTAGAATTAGCCAAGCACGGGGGCTCACACCTGTAATCCCAGCACTTTAGGAGGCCAAGGCAGGCAGATCATCTGAGGTCAGGAGTTCGAGACCAACCTGGCCAACATGGAGAAAACCCATTTCTACTAAAAATACAAAAATTAGGCAAGCGTGGTGATGCATGACTGTAATCCCAGCTACTTGGGAGGCTGAGGCATGAGAACCGCTTGAACCCAAGAGGCAGAGGTTGCAGTGAGCCAAGATCGTGCCACTGCACTCCGGTTCGGGGGATAGAGTGAGACTCTGTCTCAAAAAAAAAAAAAAAAAAAAAAAAAAAAGAGAAAGAAAAGCATTAATTGGATTAATTTTAGAATGATATGAGTTAAATAATATTGTTTAGCAAGTTTAGCAAGAGAATAATGTTCAATGTTTTATTATCAATGCGTTAAAGAATTTGAGTGATGTGTTTTAAATACTCATGGTGTAAAAATATATTTCATTACAAAATAACTTGACCAAATTATCTTGAAATAGAAACAAACATTTTAAAATAGGGTGTATATATTTTCTTTAACTGCAAGAAATGAACACTTGTAGTAGACTGAAAGATTGAGATTCATCTAAATAAATTATTTTAAAATACAACATCATGTGGTTAATTTTATTGATGATTGTACTAGTCAGTGTTCTCTAGAGAGAAAGGACTAATAGGATAGATGTATATATGAAAGGGAGTTTCTTAAGGAATATTGACTCACACTGTCACTAGGTGAAGGTCCACAATAGGCCATCTGCAAAATGAGGAGCAAGGAAGCCAGTCTGAGTCTTAAAAACTCAAAAGTAGGGAAGCTGACAGTGCAGATTTCAGTCTGTGACTGAAGACCTGAAAGCCCCTGGCAAACCACTGGTGTAGGTCCAAGAGTCCAAAAGCTGAAAACTTAGAGTCCAGTGTTTGGGAGTAAGAAATATCCAACAGGGGAGAATGATGGAGGCCAGAAGACTTAGGCAGTCTAGTACTATCACATTCTTCTGCCTGCTTTTATTCTAGCCACATTGGCAGCTGATTAGATTGTGCCCACCCAGATTGCCAGTGGGTCTACCTTTCCCAGTCCACTGACTCAAATGTTAATCTCCTTTGGCAACACCCTTCCAGACACACCTAGGAACAATACTTTGTATTTTCAATCCAATAAAGTTGACACTCAATAATAACCATAACAATGATCAAAGAAGTATCAATTTTCATGTAAGTTCTTGAATTCCAAACCAGTGCCAACAATAAATAGATTTTTGTTGCAGTGATTAATAAAGTGATTAATGCATGTAAAATAATCAGCAAGGATGTGATTTACAACCAATTCTCGGCAATTTAAGAAAATAGAATTAAAAAACACAAAAACACAGAAGAGAGAGGTACAATGTAGATTGTCATTGTTTAGCCCATGGAATAGATGTCTAAGCTAGTTACAGAAGGATGGGCATGAGAAGGATCTCACAGGGCCAGAGCCTGGAGTTCTTCTTTTCCAGATTTTATGTACAGATAGTGTGGGAAAGTCTGTGGTGCAGGCAGTGTTTGGAAATATATGACTATATTCTAGGATTGCTGTTAATTTCAGGAATAATGATAACTTTAGTTCCTTATAGACAAGAAAAGTAAGGCAAAGGGAAATCGTAAGAAAGGTAGTACTTGAAGTTCAGGCTTGTTTTCTGGGCTCTCTGCAAAGTAATGAGGCTCTAATTTAGCATTATGATTCAAGTGCAGGAATTCAGTCTGTAAAAGGGAAACATACATGGAAATAACTGAGGTATGTACCTAGCAGGTCATGAACAATTATTCTTAATATTGCGGCCTATTAGAATCACCTGGCAGGACTTAAAAATATCTAGATGTCAGTACCTACCCCCAGACCAATTATATAGGACTGGAACATTATAAATATTTTTGCTGTTTTTTGTTGTTTGTTTTATGGTTTAAGTTTCTAGTAATTCTAGTGGACAATCAGGATTTACAGCCCCTGTTCTACAGCAGTTGCAGGGCACCTAGGGATTTTATGGAAATGCATACAGTAGGCCCCCTGTGCATCTGTGGGTTCTACATCTATGGATTCAACCAATTCATGATCAAAAATATTTGGAAAAAAAATTGCATCTATACTGATGATGTACAAGCTTTTTTTCTTTTTTGTAATTTCCTAAACAAGACAGTATAACAACTATTTACATAGCATTCACATTGTATTAGATATTATAAGTAATCTGGAGATGATATAAAATATTCAGGAGGATGTGTGTAGGTTACATGCAAATACGGTAATCCTTAAACTACATGAGTTTGAACTCTGCAGGTCCACTTACATGTGGATTTTCTTCTGCCTCTGCCACCATTGAGACAGCAAGACCAACCCCTCCTTTTTCCTCTTCTCCTCAACCTACTTAAGTTGGAGACAATAAAGATGAATACCTTTATGATGATCCATTTTCACTTAACTAATATTAAATATATTTTCTCTTTTTATGATTTTTTTTTTTTTTTTTTTTGAGATGGAGTCTCGCTCTGTCACCCAGGCTGGAGTGCAGTGGCGCGATCTCAGCTCACTGCAAGCTCCGCCTCCCAGGTTCACGCCATTCTCCTGCCTCAGCCTCTCCGAGTAGCTGGGACTACAGGCGCCCGCCACCACGCCCGGCTAATTTTTTGTATTTTTAGTAGAGACGGGGTTTCACCGTGGTCTCGATCTCCTGACCTCGTGATCCACCCGCCTCAGCCTCCCAAAGTGCTGGGATTACAAGCGTGAGCCACCGCGCCCGGCCTTAATAACATTTTCTTTTCTCTAGCTTACTTTATTAAAAGAATACAATAGATAACACATATAACATACAAAATATATTTGAATGGACTGTTTGCATTATCAGTAAGGCTTTTGGTCAATGGTAGGCTATTAGTAGTTAAGTTTTGAGGGAGTCAAAAGTTATAGGTAAATTTTTTACTACATAGGAGGTTGGTTTCCCTAACCTCTTGTTAGAAAATCAGCTCTACTATACCATTTCATATAATGGACATGAACACCTGTGGATTTCAGTATTCATGAGAGGTCCTGGAAACAGTGCCCCTTGAATACCTAAGAACTGCTATATTTTGATTCAGTAGGGTGAAGGCAGGGCACAAGATTCTTTATTTCTACCCAGCTTCCAAGTACTGTAGGTTCACATACCATACTGCGGGTCATAAAGTTCTACCTTACTTATTTAGGCACAGGGGAAGAAAGACCCCCTTATCAGAACCAGATAAGTCATTTCGATAAGCTCACTTTTCAGAATTAAGATAACAAAGAGGAAGGTTATATGGCTTCCTCTTAGATTATCAGTCTGCTCTGTCCTAGAGAAAATTGTAATGTCCAGCTTCACATTAGTGTTTGTCATTCTTTTAAAAAATTCTGATCCTCATGCAGTATGCCATTTTCTCACTCCTGCATAGTCTCAACATACAGGAGTATTTTGTCAAGCTTTATTCTCTGAAGTGTGTATCATGAGTTTATAATTTCTTTAAAAACTATATATTTTCTTGGAAATGCTAATATTCTACCTCTTGCCTCATATCCTGCCCCTTATGCTTTGTACTATTAGAATATAATTTGTTTCCCATCTTTTTAAAAAATACTTGAAGATTTTCTGACTATATTTTACCACACTTCATGTTGGAATTGTGAATTAAGTGATTTTATCATTGACAGCTACTAGATCTATTTTGAAAGAATCACCCTATCCATCTAACTTTCTTATTTTTAGAAATCACATTAAGGAAGAATTAATCATCACAAAAATATAATACAGCTGATGACTTCTAGAGAAACTTCATAATAAAAATTAGAGAGCAAGATGTCAAAAAAGTAGTTTGCTTTTTGCACATTGCTGCAATAGTTCTGGGGAATCCTTTTGGGGCATAAGATGTCAATTAAATGTGTAATACAATCACTATTTTCACAGACACTTTTAAAAATATACTACAGTAAGCAATGACCTTCTTCTAACTTATGATATTTTAATGAACATTCATTTTAATATGTAAATTAAGTGCTGGTAAGCATGCTGGAAAGCTATATCAATAATCTCAGTCCACCTAGTTACCTGTTAGGGATAATTGAGCAAAATAATTCTTTATTAAATGTTCTATGTGTGTCAAATCTATTTTCATGAATTTCTATCATGTATTTTATATATACACTATCGGGATTTGAGAATATATGAGTGTATTTTAAAGTAGATTTGATCTCATGCAAGGTTGTTGCCAGGGTTCCTTTGCTTGAAGTTGTAGGATGGAAGCTTTCAGCTCCAAGGAGCTGCACACTATTCTCTGTTTTGTGACTGTCTCTGAAACATGGGTATTTTCTTCTTCAAGGCCAAGAAGAGAGCATCTCTGCTGCTTGGAATCTCTCTGAATTCTTTTGAGTGTGACCATTTGTCTTAGTCCAATTGGGCTGCTGTATCAAAAGACCCTAAGATGAGTGATTTTTATAAACGTTGGAAATGTATTTATCATAGTTCTGAGGGCTGGGAAGTCCAAGATCAAGGTCCAAGCAGATTTGGTACCTGGTGAGGGCACACTTCTTGATCTATAGATGACTGTCTTCTCACTCTAACTTCACATGGCAGAAGGAGCCAGTGGGCTCTCCAGAGTCTCTTTCACAAGAGCACTAATCCCAATCATAAGGGCTCCACCCTCATGACCTAATCACTTCCCAAAAGCCCCACCTCCTAATACCATCACCTTGGGGGTTAGAATTTCAACATGTGAATTTAAGGCAAGCATAAATAGTCAGACCGTAGCACCACTACACCTTATTTTAAAGGGCTGTTCTGATTAGATCAGGCCCAGACATCATAATCTCATTTTTTATGAACTTAAACTGGAGATCTTAATTATGTCTAAAAAGTTCCCTCACTTTTGCCATATAACATAATCTAATCTAATCACAGAAATGATATCCCATCAGAGTCACAAAACCACAGAGGGCCCCTGTTTAGGGCTCTGGGGGCCAAGCTGCCACCCCAGTGAGTCTGGAAGGTGGAGAACCTAACCATAGAGGATTATTCTCAAGCCTTAAGATCTCACGAAATTTGTCTTACTGGGTTTTGCACTTGCTTGCAACCTGTTACTTCTTTCTTTCTTATTTCTCCTGGTTGAAATGGGAATGTCTATCCTATGCTTGTTCCACCACTGTATTTTGCAACATATAACTTGTCTGGTTTCAGAGGTTCATAGCTGAAGAGAAATTTTGTCTCACGAAAAGTCATAACTGAAGTCTCATTCGTATCTGATTTAGGTCATATTTAGATAAGACTTTCAACTTCGTACATTAGAGTTTATGCTGGAATTAGAATTTTGGGGCCTGTTGGAATGGAATACATGTATTTTTCACGTGAGAAGGACATGTATTTTAGAAGGCCACAAGTGGAATGTTATGAACCGAATATTGGTGTTACCCCCAAATTCATATGCTGAAGCTCTAAATTCCAGGGTGGCTATAGTTGGCTATTTGGAGTTGGGACTTCTAAGGATGTAATTAAGGTTAAACGAGGTCATAAAGGTAGGACTCTGATCTGCTAGAATTAGTGTCCTCATAAGAAAAAAAAAAAATAACAGGGGTTGTTCTCTTTCTTAAAGTGCATGCTCCCGGGAAAGGTCAAGTGAACACACAGCCAAGAAGACATCCATCTGCAACTCAATGGGAGAACCCTCATTGCAGATCACCCTGCTGGAACTGTGATCTTGAACTTTGAGTCTTCAGAACTGTGAGAAGATACGTTTCTGTTGTCAGGCCACCGAATCGTTATTTTGTGAGGGCAGACCAAGACAACCTAATGTCGTAGTTCATACAGTGTATATGGCTAGCTGAAATAGATAATGTCAAACTGTTAACACAAATTCTACGAATAAATGTTTCTACCAGTGGTTAATCAGAATTTTCACATGGCCTACATCCTTGCCAACACTTTGTGTTTTCTGACTGCTTAATTTTAGTCATGCCAGCAGGTAGGTAGTGGTCCATTACTATGGTTTTATTTTGCATTTCCACAATAGCTAATGAAATTGAACATGTCTTCTTACTTTTACTGGCTATGTGGATATTTCTTCTTAAGTGTTCAAAGTGTCCAAGTCTGTAGAAAATTTTTTAAATGGGCTGTTTTATTATTTTTGGCTACTAATAGTTTATATATTCTGCATTTAATTTAATCATCTATTTTCAGAAGAAGGTTTTGCAAATATATTCTCTAAATCTATGTGTCAGGCCTCTGAGCCCAAGCTAAGCCATCATATCCCCTGTGACCTGCACGTACACATCCAGATGGCCGGTTCCTGCCTTAACTGATGACACTATCTTGTGAAATTCCTTCTCCTGGCTCATCCTGGCTCAAAAGCTCCCCTACTGAGCACCTTGTGACCCCCACTCTGCCCGCCAGAGAATAACCCCCCCTTTGACTGTAATTTTCCTTTACCTACCCAAATCCTATAAAACACCCCCACCCCTATCTCCCTTCTCTGACTCTCTTTTCGGACTCAGCCCACCTGCACCCAGGTGATTAAAAGCTTTATTGCTCACACAAAGCCTGTTTGGTGGTCTCTTTGAGAGGTGACAGCGTGCTGGCAGTCCTCACAGCCCTCGCTTGCTCTCGGTGCCTCCTCTACCTGGGCTCCCACTTAGGTGGCAATTGAGGAGCCCTTCAGCCCACCGCTGCACTGTGGGAGCCCCCTTCTGGGCTGACCAAGGCAGGAGCTGGCTCCCTCAGCTTGCAGGGAGGTGTGGAGGGAGAGGCGCGAGCAGGAATCAGGGCTGCATGAGGCACTTGCGGGCCAGCTGGAGTTCTGGGTGGGCGTGGGCTTGGTGGGCCCCCCCAGTCGGAGCAGCCGGCTGGCCCTGCTGGCCCTGGGCAATGAGGGACTTAGCACCCGGGCCAGCGGCTGCGGAGGGTGTACTGGGTCCCCCAGCAGTGCTGACCCACCGGCACTGTGCTCGATTTCTCACTGGATCTTAGCTGCCTTCCTGTGGAGCAGGGCTCAGGACCTGCAGCCTGCCATGCCTGAGCCTCCCACCCCCTCCATGGGCTCCTGTGTGGCCGGAGCCTCCCCAACGAGTGCCACCCCCTGCTCCACAGCGCCCAGTCCCATCGACCACCCAAGGGCTGAGGAGTGCGAGCGCACGGCACGGGACTGGCAGGCAGCTCCACCTGCAGCCCTGGTGCAGGATCCACTAGGTGAAGGCAGCTGGGCTCCTGAGTCTGGTGGAGATGTGGAGAACCTTTATGTCTAGCTCAGGGATTATAAACACACCAATCAGCACCCTGTGTCTAGCTCAAGGTTTGTGAATACACCAATCGGCACTCTGTATCTAGCTCAAGGTTTGTAAACACACCAATCAGCACCCTGTGTCTAGCTCGAGGTTTGTGGATGCACCAATCGACACTCTGTATCAGGCTGCTCTGGTGGGGCCTTGGAGAACCTTTATGTCTATACTCTGTATCTAACTGATCTGATGGCGATGTGGAGAACCTTTATGTCTAGCTCAGGGATGGTAAACGCACCAATCAGCGCCGTGTCAAAACAGACCACTTGGCTCTACCAATCAGCAGGACGTGGGTGGGGCCAGATAAGAGAATAAAAGCAGGCTGCCCCTGCCACCAGTGGCAACCCGCTCGGGTCCTCTTCCACACTGTGGAAGCTTTGTTCTTTTGCTCTTTGCAATAAATCTTGCTACTGCTCACCCTTTGGGTCCACACTGCTTTTATGAGCTGTAACACTCACCACGAAGGTCTGCAGCTTCACTCCTGAAGCCAGCGAGACCACAAGCCCACTGGGAGGAACGAACAACTCCAGACTCGCCTCCTTAACAGCTGTAACACTCACCGTGAAGGTCTGCAGCTTCACTCCTGAGCCAGTGAGACCATGAACCCACCAGAAGGAAGAAACTCCAAACACATCTGAACATCAGAAGGAACGAACTGCAGACACTCCACCTTAAGAGCTGTAACACTCACTGCGAGGGTCCGCGACTTCATTCTTGAAGTCAGTGAGACCAAGAACCCACCAATTCCGGACACATCTTCACATGGACGCGCATGAAATTTGGTGCTGTGACTCGGATCGGGGGACCTCCCTTGGGAGATCAATCCCCTGTCCTCCTGCTCTTTGCTCCATGAGAAAGATCCACCTATGACCTCAGGTCCTCAGACTGACCAGCCCAAGAAACATCTCACCAATTTCAAATCCAGTAAGTGGCCTCTTTTTACTCTCTTCTCCAACTTCCCTCATATCCCTCAACCTCTTTCTCCTTTCAATCTTGGCCCCACACTTCAATCTCTCCCTTCTCTTAATTTCAATTCCCTTCATTTTCTGGTAGAGACAAAGGAGACACGTTTTATCCGTGGACCCAAAACTCCAGCGCCAGTCACAGACTGGGAAGGCAGCCTTCCCTTCATGTTTAATCATTGCAGGGACGCCTCTCTGATTATTCACCCACGTTTCAGAGGTGTCAGACCACGCAGGGACACTTGCCTTGGTCCTTCACCCTTAGCAGCAAGTCCCGCTTTCCTGGGACAGGGTCAAGTACCCCAACCCCTTCTTTCCATGTCTCTACCCCTTCTCTGCTTTCCTGGGGCAGGGGCAAGTACCCCTCAACCCCTTCTCCTTCACCCTGAAAGTCCTGCTTTTCTAGGGGGCAAGAACACCCAATCGCTTATTTCTGAACGCCGACCTCTTATCTCTGCACCCCGATCTCTTATTTCCGTGCCCCAACCTCATATCTCTGTGCCCCAATCCCTTATTTCCGTGCCCCAACCTCTTTCCCGCTTTCCTGGAAGGTAAGAACCTCTGAACCCCTTCCCTCCGTGTCTCTATGCTCTCTTCTCTCTAGGTTTGCCTCCTTCACTGTGGGCAACCTTCCACCCTCCATTCCTCCTTCTTCTCCCTTAGCCTGTGTTTTCAAGAACTTAAAACCTCTTCAACTCATGCCTGACCTAAAACTAAACACCTTATTTTCTTCTGCAACACTGCTTGGTCCCAGTACAAACTTGACAATAGCTCTAAATAGCCAGAAAACGGCACTTTCGATTTCTCCATCCTACAAGACCTAAATAATTTTTGTTGAAAAATGGGCAAATGGTCTGAGGTGCCTTACGTCCAGGCATTTTTCACACTTTGTTCCTAGTCTCTGTTCCCAATGCGATTCCTCCCAGATCCTCTTCCTTTCCCTCCCACCTGTCCCCTCAGTCCCAAACCTAAGCATCGCTGAGTCTTTTCAGTCTTCCTTTTCTACAGACCCATCTGACCTCTCCCCTCCTCCCCAGGCTGCTCATCACCAGGCCGAGCTAGGTCCCAATTCTTCCTCAGCCTCCACTCCTCCACCCTATAATCCTTCTATCACCTCCCCTCCTCACACCTGGTCTCGCTTACAGTTTCGCTCCATGGCTAGCCCTCCCCCACCTGCCCAGCAATTTACTCTTAAAAAGGTGGCTAGAGCCAAAGGCATAGTCAAGGTTAATGCTCCTTTTTCTTTATCCCAAATCAGATAGCGTTTAGGCTCTTTTTCATCAAACATAAAAAAACCCAGCCCAGTTCATGGCTCGTTCAGCAGCAACCCTGAGACACTTTACAGCCCTAGACCCTAAAAGGTCAAAAGGCCGTCTTATTCTCAATATACATTTTATTACCCAATCTGCTCCCGACATTAAATAAACTCCAAAAATTAAATTCTCAAACCCCACAACAGGATTTAATTAACCTCGCCTTCAAGGTGTACAATAATAGAAAAAAGTTGCAATTCCTTGCCTCCACTGTGAGACAAACCCCAGCCACATCTCCAGCACACAAGAACTTCCAAACGCCTGAACCGCAGCAGCCAGGGGTTCCTCCAGAACCTCCTCCCCCAGGAGCCTGCTACACATGCTGGAAATCTGGCCACTGGGCCAAGGAATGCCCACAGCCCAGGATTCCTCCTAAGCCGCGTCCCATCTATGTGGGACCCCACTGAAAATTGGACTGTTCAACTCACCTGGTAGCCACTTCCAGAGCCCCTGGAACTCTCTGACTCCTTCCCAGATCTTCTCAGCTTAGCGGCTGAAGACTGACGCTGCCCAATCGCCTTGGAAGCCTCCTAGACCATCACAGATGCCGAGCTTCGGGTAACTCACAGTGGAGGGTAAGTCCGTCCCCTTCTTAATCAACACGGAAGCTACCCACTCCACATTACCTTCTTTTCAAGGGTCTGTTTCCCTTGCCTCCGTAACTGCTGTGGGTATTAACGGCCAGGCTTCTAAACCTCTTAAAACTCCCCAATTCTGGTGCCAACTTAGACAATACTTTTTTTTTTTTTTTTTTTTTTTGAGACGGAGTCTCACTCTGTCACTCAGGCTGGAGTGCAGTGGCGTGATCTCGGCTCACTGCAAGCTCTGCCTCCCAGGTTCATGCCATTCTCCTGCCTCAGCCTTTCCGAGTAGCTGGGACTACAAGCACCCGCCACCACGCCCGGCTAATTTTTTGTATTTTTAGTAGAGACGGGGTTTCACCGTGGTCTAGATCTCCTGATCTCGTGATCCGCCCGCCTCAGCCTCCCAAAGTGCTGGGTTTACAACCGTGAGCCACCGCCTTTGGCCTGACAATACTCTTTTAAGCACTCCTCTTTAGTTATCCCCACCTGCCCATTTCCCTTATTAGGCTGAGACACTTTAAATTATCTGCTTCCCTGACTATTCCTGGACTACAGCTGCATCTCATTGCTGCCCTTCTTCCCAATCCAAAGCCTTCTTTGCATCCTCCTCTTGTATTCCCCCACCTTAACCCACAACTATAAGATACCTCTACTCCCTCCTTGGTGACCGATCATCCACCCCTTACCATCTCATTAAAACCTAATCACCCTTACCCCGCTCAATGCCAATATCCCATCCTACAGCATGCTGTAAAAGGATTAAAGCCTGTTATCACTTGCCTGCTACAGCATGGGCTTCTAAAACCTATAACTCTCCTTACAATTCCCCCATTTTACCTGTCCAAAAACTGGACAAGTCTTACAGATTAGTTCAGGATCTGTGCCTTATCAACCAAATTGTTTTGCCTATCCATCCTGTAGTGCCCAACCCGTACACTCTTCTGTCTTCAATACCTTCCTCCACAACTCATTATTCCTTTCTCAATCTTAAAGATGCTTTTTTCACTATTCCCCTGCATCCCTCGTCCCAGCCTCTTTTTGCTTTCACTTAGACTGACCCTGACCCCCACTAGGCTCAGCAAATTACCTGGGCTGTACTGCTGCAAGGCTTCACAGACAGCTCCCATTACTTCAGTCAAGCCCAAATTTCATCCTCATCTGTTACCTATCTCAGCATAATTCTCATAAAAACACACGTGCTCTCCCTGCTGATTGTGTCCAATTAAGCTCCCAAACCTCAATCCCTTACAAAACAACAACTCCTTTCCTTCCTAGGCATGGTTAGTGCGGTCAGAATTCTTACACAAGAGCCAGGACCGCACCCTGTAGCCTTTCTGTCCAAACAACTTGACCTTACTGTTTTAGCCTAGCCCTCATGTCTGTATATAGCGGCTGCCGCTGCTTTAATACTTTTACAGGCCCTAAAAATCACAAACTATGCTCAACTCACTCTCTACAGCTCTCATAATTTCCAAAATCTATTTTCTTCCTCATACCTGACACATATACTTTCTGCTTCCTGGCTCCTCAGCTGTACTCACTCTTTGTTAAGTCCCACAATTACCATTGTTCCTGGCCCGGACTTCAATCTGGCCTCCCACATTATTCCTGATACCACACCTGACCCCCATGACTGCATCTCTCTGATCCACCTGACATTCACCGCATTTCCCCACATTTCCTTCTTTCCTGTTCCTCACCCTGATCATGCTTGATTTATTGATGGCAGTTCCACCAGGCCTAATCGCCACCCACCAGCAGAGGCAGCCTATGCTATAGTACAAGCCACTAGCCCACCTCTTAGAACCTCTCATTTCCTTTCCATCGTGGAAATCTAGCCTCAAGGAAATAACTTCTCATTGTTCCATCTGCTATTCTACTACTCCTCAGGGATTATTCAGGCCCCCTCCCTTCCCTACACATCAGGCTTGAAGATTTGCTCCCACCCAGGACTGGCAAATTAGCTTTACTCAACATGCCCCGAGTCAGATAACTAAAATACCTCTTAGTCTAAGTAGACACTTTCACTAGATAAGTAGAGGCCTTTCCTACAGGGTCTGAGAAGGCCACCGCAGTCATTTCTTCCCTTCTGTCAGACATAATTCCTCAGTTTAGCCTTCCCACCTCTATACAGTCTGACAACAGACCAGCCTTTATTAGTCAAATCAGCCAAGCAGTTTTTCAGGCTCTTAGTATTCAGTGAAACCTTTATATCCCTTACGGTCCTCCGTCTTCAGGAAAAGTAGAACGGACTAAAGGTCTTTTAAAAACACACCTTACCAAGCTCAGCCACCAACTTAAAGAGGACTGGACAATACTTTTACCACTTTTGCTTCTCAGAATTGAGGCCTGTCCTCGGAATGCTACAAGGTACAGCCCATTTGAGCTACTTTTTATTAGGCCCGAGTCTCATTGCAGACACTGGACCAACTTAGACTATGCTCCCAAAAAACTTCTCATCCCTACTATCTTCTGTCTAGTCATACTCCTATTCTCCATTCTCAACTACTCACACATGCCCTGCTCTTGTTTACACTGCCGGTTTACACTGTTTCTCTAAGCCAGCACAGCTGATATCTCCTGGTGCTATCCCCAAACTGCCACTCTTAACTCTTGAAGTAAATAAATAATCTTTGCTGGCAGGACTATGCTGAATCTCCTTAGGCACTCTCTAATCAGATGTCCTGGGTCCTCCCAATTCTTAGACCTTTTATACCTGTTTTTCTCCTTCTCTTATTCCATTTAGTTTTTCAATTCATACAAAACTGTATCCAGGCCACCACCAATAATTCCAAATGACAAATGTTTCTTCTAACAACCCCACAATATCACCCCTTACCACAAAATCTTCCTTCAGCTTAATCTCTCCCACTCTCCCGCCCCTAATCCCGCTGGAAGCAGCCCTGAGAAACAGCGCCCATTATCTCTCCATACCACCTGCAAAAATTTTCACCGTCCCAACACTTTACCACTATTTCGTTGTACTTTTCTTATTAATATAAGAAGACAGGAATGTCAGGCCTCTGAGCCCAAGCTAAGCCATCATATCCCCTGTGACCTGCACGTACACATCCAGATGGCCGGTTCCTGCCTTAACTGATGACACTATCTTGTGAAATTCCTTCTCCTGGCTCATCCTGGCTCAAAAGCTCCCCTACTGAGCACCTTGTGACCACCACTCTGCCTGCCAGAGAACAACCCCCCTTTGACTGTAATTTTCCTTTACCTACCCAAATCCTATAAAATGGCCCCACCCCTATCTCCCTTTGCTGACTCTCTTTTCGGACTCAGCCCACTTGCACCCAGGTGATTAAAAGCTTTATTGCTCACACAAAGCCCGTTTGGTGGTCTCTTCACATGGACGCGAATGAAACTATGTATTATCTTTTACCCACTAATATTTTTATTAAAAAACATTATTAATTATTTTCCAACTATTTATTATATGGTTAGCACTTTTGAGTCCTGCTAAAAATTCTGTTTGCTACAAAGTTATGATGGTATTCTATGTTTTCTTAAAACATAATTGCTTTACATTCACATTAAGATTAGCAATCTATATGTACTATCTTTGTATGTTTGCTGTATGGAAAGGTTTTAAATTTATTTTTTTCCAGCTGGTTGTGGTGGTGGGTGCCTGTAGTCCCAGCTACTGAGGAGGCTGAGGCAGGAGAAGGGCATGAACCCGGGAGGCGGAGCTTGCAGTGAGCTGAGACTGCGCCACTGCACTCCAGCCTGGGTGACAGAGCGAGACTCCGTCTCAAACAAAACAAAACAAAAAAATAATTTTTTTCCTATATGATAACTAATTGTCTCAGCTCCATTTACCGAAAACATTATGCTTGCTCCACTAAGCTGCATGTCATCATTGTTATAAATTGTATGATGAGACAGGTACTCCTCTGTTATTCAGCTTCTCATTCTGTTCCATTGGCCAGTTTTTTGTTTTTGTGCCAAACTGTTTTTTAATTAGTATTAGTTACTACAGCTTTATTTATTTATTTATTTATTTTTTTTGAGACAGAGTCTCGCTCTGTCGCCCAGGCTGGAGTGCAGTGGCGCAATCTCGGCTCACTGCAAGCTCCGCCTCCCGGGTTCACGCCATTCTCCCGCCTCAGCCTCTCTAAGTAGCTGGGACTACAGACGCCCGCCACCACGCCCGGCTAATTTTTTTAAATATTTTTAGTAGAGACTGGGTTTCACCGTGGTCTCAATCTCCTGACCTCGTGATCCGCCCACCTCAGCCTCCCAAAGTGCTGGGATTACAAGCGTGAGCCACCGCGCCCGGCCACTACAGCTTTATATTAATATTAAGACTTGATAGCTGGTGAGTGTTATTCATCTTCTGTGTCATTGCCTTTCTAACTTGGCCTTTTAAATTTTCATATAAATTTTATAATCACCTTGTGAATTTACACAAAAATACTCAATTATATTTTAATTGGAATTGGGTTGAAACCATAGATTAATTTGACCAAAAGAAGGACATTTTAACATACTGAATCTTCCATTCCAGTCTATATTCATAATATAGTGCTCCGTTTAACTCAAATTCTTTTAAAAATTATCTAAATAATATTTTGTAGCTTTAAGTGTGGAGAAATGGAACACCATTTTAGTAGGATGTGATGATTTTGATGCTAATGTAATTGCTATCTTTTCACAGAATTTCATTTTCCATTTGCTTCTTGGTACATGAAAATGCAATTTATTTTATTTATTGGTCTTGTGTCCATAAACCTTATGAAATTTACACATTTATTCTAAAGAGTTTTCTGTAAATTCTTTTAAATTCTGAGGTATAAAACCATTTTATCCCTGTGTTATGAGTTTTTATTTCTTCCTTTCCAATTATTATGTTCTCTTTTCTTCTTTTTCTTTCTTTTTCTCTCTCTCTCTGTCTCTCTCTCTGTGTGTGTGTGTGCCATTTTTCACTAGCTAAGGCATGCAGTAAAATATTTATTAGAAGGGGTGATAACAGATATACTTTTTGTAGTTACCCCATGGAAGCAGATGGACACTTCATCCAATATTTGGTTTGGATGTTGAGACTAATGGTACCACATGCATACTCAGTAGATATGAAAAGGTTTATTATTGGCTTTCTAGAGAAAGAAGGGCAGGCTGCAAAGCAGGGCTGAACATGGCTTGAGAGAAAGCTGGGAGAGGTGACTAGTTTAAGATTTTATACTGGTTTGGGGGTGGTACTAGGGTGAGCCTCCTCTCATGCAGGCTGATTCTGGGGTCATTTGAACACCCCATCAGAAAGAGAGAGAAAGAGAGAGAAAGAGAGAACCAGGATTTCTTATCAGCTTGACCAAATATGATGCAGAAGGTGAAGGAGGAGCAAGCAGTGGGGCTTGAAATCTTTCAGCAGTCAAACATCACATATCAAAAATGGAAATTAGATTCTTTATTACTTTGTTTTATTCCCAAGCTTTGAGGCAAAATTTCAGATATTTTGCCAGTGAATTTAAGATTTATTTCCTTAGATTAACTAAATTTTATATCCAAATCTGGTATATTACTTTCACAATATTTGAAAATTTCTTTATCTGAAAGTGGAGGGTTAAACTCTCTCATTATTGTAGATTTGTCTGTTTCTCATTTTACTTCTGTAAATTTTCACTTTATATGTTTTGACTGTTTTTGAGTGCATACAAATTTAGGATCACTAAATAATGAAATAACTATTTTATAATGAAATAACCGTGTTTTATTTCTAGTAATGCCTTCGGCCTAAGGGCTATTTGTCTAATATTAATATAGCTATGCAAACGTTCCATTAGTCAGTGTTTGTATGCTCATTAATCTTGTATTTTCAAACTTTCTGTCTTCCTACATATTATGAGCAGATTACATGTAAGTGTGTATTCTAAATATTTTTGAAAATTTCAGACATTTATTTGGGTAATTAGTCTATTTACATTTAAATTAATTCTGATATATTTGTATATTTATTTACAACCAGACTATTAATTTTGTATTTGGCCACTTTTTATTTTACTTTAATAATTGTTCTCCTGCCATCTTTTTGATTGACCAACTTTTTTCTTATTCCATATTTTCTTCAATTATACCATTTTAATTATTTAATTATTCTCATAGTGATTACTGTAGAAGACAGCATTTATTATTTTACTTTTTATTAAAAATTGTTACTTTTACTGTTTCTGACATATTGCCAGAAGATCAGACCATTTACGTTCTACCTCCCCCAAATCCCTAAGATTGTAAAACATTATGTTCACACATTTTAGTTTTATTTATAACTTAAATCACATAAAGCTGCACAATTATTGTTTTGTGTAATCACTATATGCTTATATTTTATGATATATTCATCCTTTTGTTACTTTTTTTCATTCTCTGATTTTCTTGTTTTCATCTGGAACAGTTTTTCTTTTGCCTGAAGAATTTGATTTTGCTTTTCTTTTGGTGAAGACCTGATGATCATAAATTTCCTCAGTTTGTTGTCCACCTTTCCTTTTGGAAAGATATTTTGCTAGCTTTCTATGTTAGCAGTTATCTCCTGTCAGCAGTAAGATGTCAATTCCCTTGTTTTATGCTTTTCATAATTTCTGTTTATAAATCATCTTTATGTTTTTGTTGTACCTTTAAAGATCATGTATCCACTTTTCTCTAACTGCTTTTAAGGTTCTTTTTTAGAATGTCTTTTTGCAGTTGTCTTGGTGTGGTTTTCCTAATATTTATCCTTAGATTTTTCTGAGCTTCATAAATCTGCGAGTTGACATCTTTCAAAAGGTTTAGAAATGTATTTCCATTATTTCTGCAAATTTTATGTCCTAGTCTCTTTCTCCTATTCCTATCTGATGCTCATTACAGATATTTTGAACATTTTTAAACATGTTGTACATTATTGCTATATTTTTTCTTTTCTCTTTTTTTCCTTGCTCCGTTTCAGTTTTTATATTTTCTACGGAATTATCTTCCAGTTTACAAATCTTATGTTTTTCTGTTTGCAGTCTTCTGTTGAACCCATCCATTGAATTCTAAAATTCAGATCTCTTATTTTTCAGTTCTAGGATGTTTTGTTTGTTTTTATATCTTCTGATATTCGGTTGAGATCATCTCCCTTTCACCTACGTTTTCCATATTTGTTCTCTATTTTCTTGAACATAGTAATCATGGATAGTTGATGTCTTTGCTTACTGACACCGATGTCTTTGTAATATGTTGGTAAATTTCTTTTGCATGTTTTTTTCTTGATTTGTGTGCATAACTCCCTGTCTCTAATTAGATCTAGAATATAATATTTTTCATTACATGTCAAATATTATGTAAAAGGGAAACAGAAGTTTACAGTATTATTATTATTCTCCACCTGAGGGCGTTTGCCTTCTCTCAGACAGAAAGACAAAGGGCTGAAACTTCTATAAAATTATGATTGACTTGTTGCAGAACTTTGATGGTTTCACTAAGTTTCCTTGTATCTTTTGTTGGCCTTGTTTCCTGGGCATCACTCTTTCATTGGAAGCCTGGTTGTTCTCTGACTCTATCTTTTTGAGATTAGAGGAAACTGAGTTTAACTTCTAGAGTTTCCCAACTCAGCTTTCAAACTTTTAAACCAATGCAGCATTAAAGTATGGCAAATGTCTTGAAGGAGAAACCAGACCAGTGTTTGAACCAATCTCTTCCTCTACCAGGTCTTTGTTTCCCAATGTCCACGACACTCTGCTAGATTTTGTGCTGGCTTTCGGAAACTTTCACATTAATTCTGAATCCTTCTGCACAGTCTTGAAGTTCTATAATATTCTTTAGGAAACACTAGCATAATGATGAGGTTTTCTCAAATTCCCAGAGTGTAACTCCTGTACTGCTAGAACATTAAACGTTTAGCTGGTTTATCTCATCAAACTATGTAAACTTAGATAATTTGAACATCAACCAAGTACTGAAAAATGACTCTAATTTGGCAAATTCTCCTAGAGGGAAAAATATCTGGGAGACATGAAGTTTCCTTGGAAAAGTTTTCTCTGCAATGTCGTTCATAAGATCTTTGCTTTAAAAAAAAAAAAAAAAAAAAATTCATGTCGGCTGGGCGTGGTGGCTCACACCTGTAATCCTAGCACTTTGGGAGGCAAAAGTAGGTGGATCACGAGGTCAGGAGATTGAGACCATCCTGGCTATCACGGTGAAACCCCATCTCTACTAAAAATACAAAACAATTAGCCGGGCATGGTGGCAAGTGCCTGTAGTCCCAGCTGCTCGGGAGGCTGAGGCAGGAGAATCGTTTGAATCTGGAAGGTGGAGGTTGCAGTGAGCCAAGATCACGCTGCTGCACTCCAGACTGAGCGACAGAGTGAGATTCTCTCTCAAAAAAAGACAAAGTTCATGCCTATAAAAATGATTTTTGAGGCCGGGCGCGGTGGCTCACGCTTGTAATCCCAGCACTTTGGGAGGCCGAGGCAGGCGGATCACGAGGTCAGGAGATCGAGACCACGGTGAAACCCCGTCTCTACTAAAAATACAAAAAATTAGCCGGGCGTGGTGGCGGGTGCTTGTAGTCCCAGCTACTCGGAGAGGCTGAGGCAGGAGAATGGCGTGAACCCGGGAGGCGGAGCTTGCAGTGAGCCGAGATCGCGCCACTGCACTCCAGCCTGGGTGACAGAGCGAGACTCCGTCTCAAAAAAAAAAAAAAAAAAAAAAAAAAAAAAGATTTTTGAAATATATTCAGCTTTTTCTAATTGTTGCAGTGACACCTATTGCACCCTTCTCATAGTGGGAGTTCTCAGTGTAGTTTTGTTCATTTAATAAGGTATATTGGATGTACAAATTAAATGCAGTAAAATTTACTCTTAATTTAAGTATATCATTCAATGAACTTAGACAAATGTATACATCCATATAACCACCACCACATTCATAATATAGTGTATTTTCATTATCTTCCAACTTTCTCTGTGCACCTTTCCATCAATGACTTCTTTCCGCTGCTAGCCCAGGGAAGTGATTGATTTTTCTTCCTATAGTCTTGACTAATCCAAAATCAAAATACAATATAAATGGGTTCATACAGTATGTAATCTGTTGTGTCTTTTTTCACTTAGCCTAAGACTTGTAGATTCATCCTTATTATTGCATATATCAGTAGTTTATTCATTAATATTGCTGAATATTATTTTATTGGCCACTAGTTGTTGGATATTTGTGATTCTTGGTTTGGCATTATGAATAAAGTTCATATATGAGGCATACATTTTTATACCTTAAGGATTGGGTTAAAGGACACTGGGGTTATTTCCAGCTGTTAGCTATTATAAATAAAGCTGCTATAAATATTTGCACACAGCTATTTGGATGGGTCTGTTTTAGTTCCCAGGAATAAATAACTAGGAATAGAAATAGTGAGTTATATATTTTACTCCATAAGAAACTGATGAACTATTTTCCAGTAGGACGGTGTTACACTGTTCCCCATACTAGCAATACATGCACGTTCCATTTGTTCCACATCTTCACTAACACTCAATATTTTCAGTCTTAATTTTAACCATTCTAGTTGTCATATAGTGCTTTTAATTAGCATTCCCTAATGTCTAACAATGTTGAGAATAATTTCATGTGGTCATTTGCCATCCATGTCTTTTTCAGTGAAGTGGCTGTTCAATTTTTGTCCCCATATTTTTCATTGGGTTTTTGACTTTTTTTTTTCATTGTGGAAATACTTTCTATGTTCTGAAGTTCTGAATATATGCCCTTTATTAGATATATACATTGTAAAGATCTTCTTTCTACTTGTCTTTGCCTTTTCTTAAGAATGTCCTTTAAGTATTAAAGCTTGTAACTATGCTAAAGTTCAATATATATGTGTTTGAGTGTGTGTAATATATATGTACATGTTACTATATATATTATATTTATATATATACACACTAACATATAGATATAGAAATATAAATGCAAATATATGTAACTAAGCTACTTTTGCCTCCCAAAGGGACATTAAGATTTTCTACTATGTTTTCTTCTGAAATGGCTACAATTTTATTGATTTCATTTATGTTAATAATCTACCTCAAGCTAATTGTTATATATAGTACAAGGCAAAGACAAGAGTAGGCATTTTTTTTCTGTTAATATATTAATGGCCATTTATAGCAGTTAACCTGTTCCTGTCCCACCATTATATATGAAGTATTTGAGGGCAGATAACTTTTATCATTAATTATACAGGTATAGTGTTTGAGTGGAACTAGAGTCTAGGAGCTCCACTTAAGAATCTGTACCTGGACAGATTCTGGACCTGGACCTGAGAGAAATAATGGGATTCCATACTTTAAGCTACTACTGTAAGGGGATAAGACTTACAAATTTGGGGAAAGGGTGAATGTATGGTGTACATAAAGGGACATAAAACATTGGGACAAGAGGGTAGACTGCAGTAGGCTGCTTCTAAAATGTCTCCAATAATCTCTATTTTCTGATTGTTATGTGGGCTGGACCTAGTAACTGGTCGCTAATGAATAAAAAATAAAAAAAGGGATAGGATGTCACTTCTATGATTAGGATTTAAGGACCATAACTTCCTTTTTTCTTTCTCCATCTCACTCTATGTTGTGAGCTTCCTTAATGAAGAAGACCCAGATAAAATGGAACTGTGCAACAGCCCATGAGGGACTAAATTCTGTCCAAAGCTGTGAAAGTCAGTTTGAAAAAAATCCTTTCCCATTGGGTCCTTGAAATAACAACAGCCACAGCTGACACCTTGTTCACAGTGTATGAGAGACCTCAAATCAGAGGAACTCACCTAAATTTAACAATGATTCCTAATCCATAGAAATAGTGAGATACTATTATTTTAAAAGCCATTATGTTTGGGGTAATTTGTTATGCAGCAGTTAATAATTAATGTGCCAATTATACCACGAACATTTGTTGAAAAGATTATTATTTTCACCATTGTGTTACCTCAACATTTTGGGTGAAAGTCAGTTACCCATAAATGTGTGGGTATCTTTGTGAACTCTCTTTATTTCATTAATCTATGTGTCTTTCCTTTCACTAATGCCGTGATATTTTGATAACTGTAGCTTTACACTAATTCTTGAAGATCAGTTAGATTACTTTGATTTAGCTGGATCCACTTAAGACTTGCTTTTTAAGGTTTGTTATGGCTGCTCTAGAGCAAACTTTAAATTAGGACTAACCTAACCCCACTATTAAAGGGATGTCTTTTGGAATTTTTATCTGATATCCCATGTATTGCAAGGTTTTTAAAAAATATTGGCTATTAAGGCTGAGGATTATTTTTCATTCCTGCAGAAGCTCCAGAATTTTTTCTGTCATTCCTTTATTCTGTTGCTCTTCCTATCCCCAGCCTTAAGTATTTTTTTCTCTCACACACACGCAGAATGTCAGCACTCAGTCAAAGATGTTAGAGTACCCTATTTGCAGATTTCTAAAACTCTCTCCCCATGCACCACTTTCTTCTCTCCTACTCTGCTTTAAAAATTTCTAGTTGTCTAAGCCTCCCAAAAGACTAATTGCTCTCTCTTCAACTCAGATGACAAAGATTTCTGAGCTTCATTTGGATTCCACCTCTGTACACTTGGCCTGGAAAAAGCCTTCAGGCAATAAACTTGGGCAATTGTGGGGCTAATCTTATTTATTTCCTTCTTTTAAGAATCAGAGTCCTATGTTGCACATTGTCCAATGTCTGAAAAGAAAATATTTTTTAAAAAAATTGTATTTTTTCTATTGGCTTAAGATGGGATGATACGTATTGTTTCTGTTACTCCATTTTACCTAAAATTAGAAGTCTCAAATGATAAAGTTTTGCTCTCCATTTTATTTGTTCATATAAATTTTGCATGGTTGTCGGGTTTTTATTTTTATGTAAACTCGTGTCAAAGATTTTTGCAGTAGCAATACTAGGAAAATCTGTAGACATTGTAAAGGTTTAGGAACTTAGTATTCGTTCTCAAGAGAACATTCTACTCTGCCCTAGAATATTCTGTACTCACCTAGGAATTCTGTCATTCCTGTTCCTCTTGCCACTTTGTCTGAGAAGGAGGCATAGCTAAGGATCTCTTTCAGGAATCAATACCAATAACTCACTCTTTTTCTTTCCTCCCGTCTCTATCTCAGCATCCGTCATTCATACAGCCAGTGGTCTTTCTTTCATTTCTGAAGGTGGAAGAGGGATAAGTTGGGCAAATATTATTTCAGAGCTATTATCTTTTTTTATAGATTTACCAAGATTACATTAGAATAGTGATTCTCAAACTTGAGCATGCCTCAGAGTCACCTGGAATGCTTTTTAAAGCACAGATTTCTGGGTCTCATCTCAGAATTCCTGACTTACTGTGTCTGGGGTAGGACCAATAAATTTGCATTTCTACCAAGTTCCTATATGCTGTTGATGCTGCTGTTCCATACTTTACACTTTGAGAGTCACTGCTTTAAATAATAAAATCTAGGTGTATTTATTGCTATTTGCTACCTTACTCAGATTTCCCCAATAGGCATAAGTTTCTGCAGCTAACTACTAGTATTCATGAGCTTCTCAAAAGACTTCATCTAGTTTAGTGAGAACCTGCCTCACAGAGGGTATGTAGAATATTACATGACCTTTCCAACTGCTCCAGTGGGAACTCATATGAGCCACAAACACCTGAGATCCCTTTGACCCAATGTGGGACAACCATCAGGAGAACCTTATCACTGTGGTAAGAGCCCAAGGCTTAACTTCACCACAGACTCATCCCTGCCTGGACTACTCCCTGTTCTCTTCTTTATGTTACACTTCTCTCTTCCTTACAGGTTTTTCCTGATAAATACACTCTCAAAGCATTGTGTACAATTAAATTCCTATCTGAAGCTCTGCATTTAGGAAACGCAACTGAAGACAAGAATTTCACTCACGCACATTTAATTCATTCTTAAGGTACTTTTGTCCAAATAGTGGAGGAAGAATAATACATTCATAAAAATTTTGTAGCACAGAAGTCATAGAATACTATCTCCAAACTTTATCCAGCAAGATCCAATTTACTGTAAGTTTTGTATTCAGGTAAAATTTAAGAAATAGATTAAGTAAATGGTGATTCTCATGAAAAAATGAAAAAGAAAACTTATTTGCCATTTTGATTTCCTCAAACCCAATTAACTAAACACATTAATGGAAATGTTGTAGATTTTGAATTATGGCCTAGCTTGAGAGGCCATAGAAATAATCATTCCCTCCATAACCACTTTCACTTTCGAAATTCGGTTGGAAGACTCAAAATTTAACTTTCTAATCTTTTTTGGATGCCTGCATATGCATCCTTCAACAAAAGTAAAAAAAGCACATTAAATGTCAAGGTGGCTAGGAATGTCTTAATGGGGAGACAAATTATCCAGATTATTTATCAATTGTTTTGGAAGTTCATCTGTGGACATCACATAAGACAGAGATTTCACTGGTTTAGCTGTGAAGTGGTTGAATATCTGTCACAATTGAAAATCCCATACCTCTAAGCCATCAGATTAGCTCTCATACTGAGATACCAACTGTGGAAAATAATAACCATTATTCAAAAAACACCACTGAACCAGGGCAAAATAACTAAGCATGATTAAAAAATGGCACTTTTTTATGGTTAAATATATTCTTTGATTTACAAGCCAAAGAATTTTCTAGTAAAATTCATGAAAAGTTGGTGTTTAAACTATTCCATAAGGTGTATTTAAAGAATTTTTTTGCTAAAATGCAAACAATACATTAAGATAATTGCAATATTCTAATTAGTCTTTCTCTTAAAAATGGCTTGTCTACTAGAGAATTAATAAAGAATTTTAAAGGGGTTGTAGAGAAAGTGTTACTGTAATCATAGATTGAAAAAGTGCTGAAGGTATCACAGAGCCTCAGAATTAAACTGAAACTTATGGCTCAACTAAATTTAAGCATCATCATGTATGAAAGAAACATCAGTGAGAACCAAGAGACTAATAAAAAGAAGTGCTAGTGATGTTAATAGGCAAAGTTGAGAGATAATATAGATTGGACCAATCGTTGAAGATAGAGTCAGGAAAAATGTGAATATTATTAGAAATTAGAATTGAATCCTTTTCCTAATAAGCTGATGATATTCTTGACATAGAAGGGCTATCCACTGCTTCAAATATACCAATTCATGTTTAAATTAAACATCATAAATTATTTTGGTTTGGAAGGATGGGAGATTTGAGGCTACAAAAAGTCATGCATATATATATATATATATATGTATGTGTATATATATGTGTGTGTGTGTGTATATGTGTATATATATATGTACTTTGGTAAAAGGAAAGCAGGTGACATCTATGACATCCAAGCCATTTATCATCTGATTCACTATTGTAAAATTCATATATAAAACGACTAAGTCGATCCAAAGGAGGGCCGTTTTAATATTCAGTATTCATAAAATAAAAAAAATTAGGAAACATATTAGATTATTTACTTTAAAAGAAAGAGATTATGATATAATTATAAACATTCTTATTTAAAGAGATAACAGCATGCAAAAAAGAAACTTATAATTTATCCCAAATATATATATTTACATTTAACTACAAATGTAACTATATTTTTTCATATATATATATCCCACATATATAATTATGTAATGTGTATATATATATATATCTTCTGTCTATTTTTATCTATTTTCTATATGTATATCTAATCTTATCTATCGATGTATATCAGTGGTTACGAGATTTCTGGATAAGAAAGTTTGATACCTCTAGATTTTGATTGCCTCATGTCCAAAATATGTCCTACATGATTTTCAAAGTATCTTCTTCTCTTTAAAACTCTTCAACTCTGGCACTATCTATCAGACAGTTTCTATTGCAACAACTTTTCATGGTAGTGTAGTTCTTACACATGAATTATATTTGATCATAGGAAGGAATTATATTGCTTAAACAAAGCGTTTTTGGACATAGTCAATCAACACCCATTTTATCATCTTGTTTTAATCACTACCCAGCACGTTGTTTTTGGTATAACATGCTATAAAATTAGATCAACATCATGAAAATGTACCTCTTGTCTGAATTTCTAATCTTTCATGTAACACATAGTAATTTCAAGATGTGCAGTCATTTCTACCTCTGTACTGAAGTATTTTTCTCAATACTTCTTCTGTCTTGGATACTGCTTGTGTATGTGTGTGAGACATCCCACCTAAATTTTCCACCTTTCTCGTAGTGCTACTAATACAACACTCCCTGTTGAGTAAACTGGAGTCAGAATGCCCCAGCCCTTGGCTCTGCTCTGTTCTTCCTACACAGGGGAATCCTTTTTGCTTCATTCCTCTTGTAGGCTCTCTATTCCTCCTCACAAAGACAGATGTCTTCATCTTTTTGGAGAGCCTCCTTCTGTTACAGACATTTGTGCTAATTTACTGCTATACAAATCGAGAGAGGTTCTAGAAAGAATATAATAAAGTAAACAAAGTGTACAAATTTGATTTGGAGAAGGAATGTTAGTTAAATATCAGAATTATCATCCTAGAAAGGTGCTAATTCTGATGTAATGAGCATTTGCCCCGATCAATTGGTCACATATTATATTATAATTATAGCAATGCTTGATTTTATTTAGCTTTCTGCTTCTTCATGCTTTCAATTTTCCTTCATTTTCTCTTTTCCTGTATCCCTCCCTCACTTCCAACTTCATTTATTCTTTCTTTTAATTTCCTGTAAACCTGACATAAATTCAAAGAATTAATGTTATAATGGACTCTAGAGAAATAATATATCGTATCACTTCAAATTTACTCCATTTGACAATACATTCACATTATGTGTAGTGTATGATAAATTTTCCTTGGCACATGTCTGCTTTTATTTTACTTCTAACCTGAATAGACTTATAGTTTTAGATGTAAGTTAGCTCAGCAAATTTTGTATTGTTTTGTCAGTTATCCATCTTATGGCTGAAGTTTATTCAGGTAGAAAAATGTGGCTTCCTACAACTGGTAATTAATTATAAATACATGCGTTTTAAAATTTATTTGTATCTGATGACTAAAGTTAAATCTTGGTTAGTTTTGGCTTCAATCTCACATTTCACTTTGATTAAGTAGCCTAGAAGTTACTCTTTTTTGGATAAAAGAAACATTTTAGAACACCAAAGGCCAGTCATGGTTTTTGGTTTTGAGAATGGCATAGGTTTAGATTTTTATTCTAACAATATTATTGCTACTGATCAGAAAGGACATCCAAGTCTTGGGACCTAAGCATCATGTTAACTCTCACTGCTTACAGTTGCAGCTTTCTTCACGAGTTTGCTTTGTTTTTCATCTTAAAAATCTCAAAATATTTTACTGAGGTGCAATGAAAAGTAAAAATAACTAAAATTATGAAAATAAAATAAATTAACAAAAAGTCTTTCAAAAGGCAAGGTTGAGGTTGAAGGGCACCATACGGCTCTGAAGTGGTCTGGAAATAGAAGGGAGAGATGGATGGTCATGCTTATTTTATCATGTTGGGATTGCAGTGAAAATATACAGAGCACAGTTCTCACATATTCACAATGAAAACTAATATTGTTTTATGCTAAAATCTTTCAGATTTTGCCAAAGACAAATGTCAACATTTCAAAATATGCTGGCAATATACTAAGGTGCTATTTTTTATTCTAGGTATATTAGAAATATATGTTATATATACACATTCTTTTTCTATATAAATTTCAAGAATATTAACACCTAAGTGCCTAAAAGTTAGTTGTATTACAAATACATTATATACATTATAAATTATACAAATAAATATTACACATACAATTTGCAAAATATTTTAAAATAATTTGTCATTATGTTATACTGAAGGAAATACATGATATTAAGGTTATCTTGAATCCTAATTTTTTATATATTTGTATTTTTTCTCAAAATTGGAAGATTTAAATTACCTGAAAATTTTGAAAGATCAACTTACATTAATTTTCAAAATAAGTTCCCCAAAATATAACACTCTTCAAATATATTTTTTCACTTTCAGGAAGAAGTGACTTACTTTTTATTTCTCCACTGTTGATATCATTAAAATATACATACAGTAATGCTGAGAGCTCATAATAAAGAATGTACTACCAATAGTAAGAATCATCTCCTAGATATTTTTGTAAAACTTTTTTCCTTATTACAATCTGATTTTTTAAATATCTAGCTTTTTTTGGTTAATCCCACCAATGTTCATATGAAATATTATGGATATTTTAATTTAGATATCTTGTTAAAAGTTTTAGCACTGATTTATTTGAAGCTATTAATACATCTATTTGGATAATCAATATAGTCTCCCCTTTCCCCCCTTTTATACCTCCTCTCCATCAGAAGATGAAATTTTATCAATATTAAAACATCATTTATCTTATTTATCTAAGGGAAATGTGATAGGGAAAGCAACCACAGCAAATGTGAAACAGTTTGCCAGAATAAGTGATTTTCTTATTCCATGCTGTATCTTATAGACTTAATATGATTGATAAGTTTCATAAATTGATGACATTTTAATGATAGGTAGATGGATTATAATTTTTATTTTTCAAATAAAAAATTCAGACATGGTTATTTTTAACAAAGATTTGATCAATTTGATTAAATTAACAAACTATAAGCATTGGTTTATAATGCCATTCTTTTTGTTATTAAATTCTTACCTGAGCCCTAAAAATACTCTGTTTTTCCTATGTCAATTGCCCTACTAATTTCTCAGCTGTATGGTGGGAAACATGTTGAGAGAAAGTATTAAAATATATTAAAGCCACATGGGATTATTAAAAACTGGAATGAATCCTCTAAATCTTTGAGACAACTGTTCATCAGTTGCTTTTTTAAAAAAGGAAAAAAAAACCTCTATACTTTACTGGAAACCTATAATTCACAGCTGTTAGTTCAAGCAGTGTTCCTGGAGAATGGTCAGAGGAATATACTGGAACAGTGGAAGGGGAAGAAATTAGCCAAATTCATCATTTCCTTTTAATTTTGCATTCATTCAATTAATTCCCCTTACTTGTCTAGCAAGACTGAACTCATCTTAAAAGTCTTAATTCCTTTTGGCTCAATGTAAATTATGATGCCTGAGAGTCTTTCCCAGGACTATGAATAATGAGGCCTATTTGGGGGAGCTGCTAACTATTATTTTTGGATGGGAACAACAAAAGCGTTCATGAACTCAAAAGGTAGTGAGTGTTGAAAATAATCAATGACTTGTCTTTTATTTGCTCTAAATGACAAGCTTAACTATTGTCACAGAACTCACCAGTGGATTGTGGAAATCTCATTCTGTTGTCGTAAAGTCCTGACTATGGCAACATCTGTCTAAGGCTGGACAGAGCCCCACCGACCCTGTGCTAACATTGGATCCCTGGTTGGTCAGAAAGCAAGAAAGAAAGATAAAAGCAAAAAAACATGTAAACGACTTAAATGACAGAAAAGTACTCTCAGAAGGAAGCCTTTGTTCTTTCTTTCTTTTTGTTCATAGTGGTCAGGGTAATTCTCTGGATACATCTTTGCTTTCATCAAGAAGAAATCAAAATAGAATTTATATATTATACAAATAAAATTAGTGATAAACTCAACTTGTTAAAAACAGTTTACCCCATGTTTTTTGTTTTGTATTTGTTACTATTCTTCCCAACCGTCCCCCAACTGTGATATGTGGCACAATTTATTTTCTGTTTTATTGAGTTTACACTGTAGATTTGACAACATTATAACGCAAGGCAATAACATATTGTTGAGGAAAACTGGGAATAAAGAGTGGACATTCTTCTTGCCTCATTTAAAGCCAATGCTAAGAGATTTTATTTTCCCTCAGTGCCATATGGGGTTGGTGTTGATATGTCACCAGGTTCTTTCATATCAAAGAAAGTGCCATCTCACCCAGCTCAGAAATATAAATCCTTGCCATCATACATCCTTCCCAGGAACAGTATTAAATGTACAGATGTACTTGATTTGTCTGATTTACTTTCTATAAAATATACATGAATAGATAACAGATACACAGATAGATCATACATAAATATTAATGGAGAGATAGCTTTTTTTTCTTCCTTGGACATTGAAGTCTCATATTGCAGTACAACTATTTCAATGAAACAAGACATTACAAAAGAGAATGCAGAAAAACTGTTACTTTCTCTACTTTAAATTTTCAAGTTGTACATTATCTGTTCTCGTTTATCTCTGGATGGATGAAGATACCTTTGTCAGGGTGTGGACAGTAAGATAATAAGTAAGTTGTAAAGTCCAGTACACTTCTCTTGGCACTCAAGCAAATCAATCCCCTGAAGTACACTGAAGACAATGGATGATCATTAAGATTTTCAGACAGGGTTTAAATCCATTAAAATGTGAAAAACAATTTTTTTTTTGCAAAACTATGGGAAATGTACGTTACAAATACACATCAATTTGTGGAACATATTTACAAATTCTCAGACGTCTAATTTTTTAGCTTCACAAATTTTAGAATGAGCAAAAATCTCTTACAAGCCTTTACTATCCTTTGAATGATTTTTTCAATCTGCCTAAAAATATTCAGGAAAGTTCAAAAACCTTACATACGCAAGTTTTTAGTTCTACCCCTTCTGCCTCAAGTGCACAAAAACAAAGCAGTAATCTATCTAGTTTATTTCTTCGAAAATGGTGTTCTTAAAGTACATCTTGCAGATAGATTATCTATCCCTCACAGCAAAGCTTCACAATGGGAGTCTAATAATTGCTCCTTTTCTAATTTCACTAAATGAGTTATAATTATTTTATGTCTGTTTTATGGTTACTGAATAGTATTAACCTAAACTCTAATTATAATATAGCTTTCAAAGAAATGTATGGACAGCAAATTGATGAACAGCCAGCTTATGTAGGAACATCCCATAAGGCAGATACACAGCTAATAGTTTTAGGAATAGCATGTTAAAATTCAGAAGCACAATTCATTTGTGAATGAAGCAGGGTATAAATTCATTGAGTTGATATCTTCTAAGATTAGATAGACATGAATATGTGATTGTGATTAATACAAATCAAATAAATTTACAGTTAAGCACAAAATTGCTATTTTCCAATATGTTTGTAACCAATGATAGATACTTCAGTTCTATAATATCCTTAAAATGGGAATATATAGTGCCCGTGGAGTCTCTTGGTCTTATAGCAATCTTCCCAAGGCAGATACTATATAAATAAAGCAGATTGTATTGTGAAGACAATTTGCCAAGAATGTTTTAATAGCTACTTTTTATTTTAAATTCTCTGATAATATTTTAATGAAAGAAAATTGATTAATCAATGAATTTATCATAAAGAGGGGAGAGCAGTGGTTGCTTTCAATTAAAAAAATCCTTTAAATCTAATTGCTGAAAATGCATTTTTGAATATTCTCATAAGTTATACATTACAGAATATTCACACAGAGATTAAGTGGATTCCTTATAAAAAAGTGCTTATTAATCAGAAATAATTTTTAAATTAAAATAAATGGCAATTGAAAACAATCATCCTTTACCAGTGAAATTCTTCTTGTTTGCCTTATAAATATAGACTCAGATGAACATGCTTAATCCAATATATCCTTCATCTTATTTCTCTAAATTTTGACTGGAAAATACTCACACCTTTAGAATCTATTTTCAATATTGAGAATAGCATATAAAGTTTTTCAAATGTTAAAATGTTCAAAATTTCCAAAACATCCAAGAAAAGTTATTGAAGAAGCTAAACAAGTACTGGACAATTTATGTTTGCAGGAAAAGGAGGTAAATATACACTCTGAAAGAAACAAACTGGGAGACGACCCCTGAAAGTAAAACTTTTAATAAAAAGTTACAAGACACATTATAGTTATATTTATATTTATTTTGATTAAACATGTTAAAATGACTTCATTAGCCATCTTGAATGTTTGCCTGGTACTATCTGTAGATTCCTAATTTTACTTATCTTACTACAACCTGTGGAAAACTCACCGCCAATTTTGCCAACAATGATAATATTAACAAGAGTGGCTATTATAATAGTAGTTTACAATGAGTCAGTTAAGGGCATTTTAATGATTATATTATAAGGAACATAGTATGCTAAATATTACCAATATCAATTCTATGAATGAAAAACCCGGGGCTCAGCGAGGTTAAATAGCTTTGATATAATAGCTTAAGTGCTGGTGCTTAATATGAATTCTAGTGTATTGTCTCCACTGTCAGCAGTTGAAATGTTTTCATACACATGACTACAAAGTCACATCAGCTTTAATGTGTTCGTAATACCTTTAGTACTTTATATACTGTTAATTGTTTCCCAAAGGACTATTCTGAACTTAAATACAATCTGTCAAATATTTATCAAAGGCCTGGAGTATGCCAAGACATAATTCCTTACCCTCACAATGTTGTCGGGCTAGTTCTAATGACAGACGCAAACATTTAATTTTCACATAATGTAAAAGTGCTGTGAAGGTGGTTTATAAAATGTGAACATATAGCACAATCTGTGGAGTCCAGAAAATATTATCTGTAAGATGTAATGTCTGAACTAAAATAAAGGGTTTAGTTCTTAATGATTGAAGAAGACTCGTTCAAATTAAGAAAGATAAGAGGGTGGTTACAAGCAGAGGGAATTTTAGGATAAAACTTCAGAATCTCTAGCTTGTCAAACGTGAATAGAGATAAAGAATGGTGGCGTCTTTGTGTTGGCCTGTGTTTTTCTCCATTGGTTGGGAAAAGAAAACTAAGAAGTAGGCAGGTGAAGTATGAGAAGCCTAAAGAGCCAATGATCTGATTCCTTCACATTTACAACCCTAGGCAACCTTGAAAATAGGCTCTCAATTTCCAGACTATGCAAATTTCCAGATTCTTTGTTGAATCAATTAATTTATTATAATGACTGCGATGTCTGAATAATTGCTAAAACATAATGTATGGCTATGGTAGCTGCCAACCTCATATCTAACAGCATAGCCAGACACGCCTGGTGTTATTGCTGATGTACAAGTTGAATTTTAACTCATTTTCTCTATTTCTTAAAGGCTAGACAAACTAATTTAGTCTGTGACCTGTGAACCTCTTCTGCGGATTTCAACAAGAAATGCAGTTAAGTAGCACTATAAATGTTGGGTACTGGTTTGAAGACATAATTTGTTTTTGGCATAACCTTTTGACCTTTTTCAAGTTCACAAGGATTATCAAAGTGAGCTTATTTGTATGGCAAGTAATTTGCTTACCTAATAAATGCCCATTTCTCCCATCATATATTTTGTTAATAAGTAACTCATTTATATATAGTTAGGTTTCTAAACAGCCTATTATTTTATAGAGAAATAATTTGATGAAGAATTCTATAATATCAGCCCTTTAAACTTCTTGCTTTTTTTCTAAGTTACAAAATAAGCTGGTTTATTTTCTCTTTACTAAATTGGCTATAAAACAACATCTGGGTCTCTTGAGTTTATCATTTTTGCTCACTTTACATCAGTTGGGCATCTTTATAAATTCAAAATGGGCTTCCATCTGCTAAAAGCTTTTTAACGTGTTTATTTTTTATTTTTACTCTGAATTCCAGTCCATAATGCACTCTTTTTTATTATTGTGGTTTTAACAAAGCTGGATATACAGTATGAGAAACCATACTGTAGTTAAGCATTTGCTCAGCTGTAGTTCAAGAGATAAGCACTCTTGTCAAATGCGCTGTGACCTCTCAAAGAGAGGAGGTGTCATCCAGCTGAGTCCTTGTTTCATCTACAGCAATGCATTGGGACAGAATTCATTTTTTTGGCTCCATGTCCTAAAACTTGACAGGGCAAAAATATTATATGACTATTTGGTGTTTAATACTGCAGTTACATGGAGGACTACAAGGAAGAGAAATCACATGAACCTGAGATGACTGGATATGCCACTATCTCATTATAAAACATGCTGCTATATAAATTTCCCCTCCATTCTCTAAATATGGTCTTCATGTTTTGGTATTTTCATGAGGAGAATCAACAACTTTGTACAACATTGCCATCTAAAAATGGCAAACATGAACCAGGAACATTACCTAAAATGCAAATTTACCTAGAAAATAGAATTATACGGAGCAATTCTAAAAGGAGGCAGATATTTTCTGAATGGGAATTATATCCCATTCCAACTCAAGACTCCTACCAAATGGAGCTATCCATGCATCCTGACAACACTGACTGACCTCTTTTCCCAAGATTGATATCCTTCTATAGCCAGGGAGATAGAAATTTCCCACCTGTAGATGACAAAGTTTGCTCATGTATTTTAGAATGCAGCCTGAGTTTAAACTTAGCGTTGAATAAGGTATAGTATTCACTCAATTACCCAAAGATCCTACAATTAGCCCAAGAACATGGGTAGAGGCAGACATATTTTTTACTACTGCTTAAGAATCTGAAATCACCTCATATTTATTTAGGGGATCAAGTTTTCAGTCTACAAAAAAGAAATAAAAAAACTAGAAGAGGAAACATGGTTTAATAAACTGAGCAGAGCTTCAGATATCTAAGATGTACTGCTTAGCTTAGCCTGGTGCTGCTCAATCTTTATTAATCAATTATGAATATTTTCCAGTATAGAAAATAGATAATTCTTTCTCTTTTTCTTCATATATTAAAGCTTGTAAGGAAGTTTAAAGGATATAGTTGTTAACGATTTGAAGATGCAACTCAATCACACTTGTGGAATCTTATAATCATATAAGAGGGAGGCTATTTATATAAACCACACATAATCTGTATGTTCACATAGTTACTAAAATTGATGGTCACTTTTTGCCATTTTATGTATCCCAATTTTTTAGAAAAGGTTTATCTTAATATTTGTTCATATATTTCTTTTCTCTAAAGGCTCTGTTTTCTTCCTACTACTGAGTATAGAACAATCTGTTTGTTTAAGTATAATTATGGTCAGGATGATATAATAGTTAAGCCAAAAGCAATCTTAAGCCAACCCCACCTCTCCCATTGAGTCTGTCTGTGAGTGCAGAGAAATTAAACCATAATTTCTCACCAATAAAGTTAGAGGGATACTATTTCATAGCACACATGATTGTTGCTGGCATTAAACAATGTAACAGATGTAGTCTGGATCATTGTGCTTAGCATATAGTAGGTGCTCATTAGGTATTAACTAAAATTATTATTATAATTGCCCAGAGGCTTCTAAACACCTGTTTCTTTAAAATCTTGAATCACATCCTATGTAGTTGAGGAAACTACCTCTGTCAATCATTGTGAGATCAGTAGTATCTTGAAACAATAGATTTTAGTTGAGATCTGAATTATTGTTTTTGGTGGTCCTTGTAAAAACCTAACACCTGAGGTTTTAAATGTCTTCATTCTCACCATTTTCATCCAGTATGACTTTTCTGTCTATATCATTTTCTGTCTATTCTCACCAATGTTAGGGTCTTAGGATGCTAAATGAATATTCATAATTATGAGCTCTACTCTTCCTTGTGCTAATAATTAACTCATAAGAATTTATTATGTTTCTCTAGGCCTTAGGATTTGACTCCATTATGGCAGGAATCTTTATTCATTTTGTTCACTGACATGCTTCAAGCCCCTAGTTCAGTGCATAATCTTAGTAGCCACTCCAAAATAAAAACTTGTTCAATAAATAAATGAAGAAACAAATGAGTTATTCCAATATTGAATGATTAGGCAGCATCTGTAGTCTCCCTAAATCTAAAATTCTGAAGAATTCTTACTATTTGAAATCTCAGTGATTTCTATATTTCTAACTTGATCAATGACTCATTTATAGAATTGTATTTTGTCCTGTTCATGATATTCATGTCATTACTCTTTTCTGCTGTCAGCCTGTTACTTTGGTTATTGACTTATATCTCAGACTCACTTCCCTTCCCTTACTTCTATTAATGGGTTATTGGTGGTGTCCCTTGTTTGTGTTTTGTTTTGTTTTTGTTTTTTGATATGCCTATGGCTTTACAATTTAGCTTTACCTAGAGTCCATCATTTAATTCAAGATATTATAAATCAGCCCTGTTCTTTCACTTACTGGGTTCCAGGGTTGGTCAATCATTGCCAAAAAACAATTCTCTACTTTTTTACAGTCTTCTTGTCTTCTTCAAAATGCATATCTTTTAATTTACACTTTCCTCTTCCTTTACATGTCTCTTAGATGTTTGAATGCAGTTATTTCATCTTCAACTTTTCTAATCCCATATTACTCAAAGTAGAATACTTTGACAACCTCATTTAATATCATATCGACTGGGTACACTGGTTTAAAAATACACATTGAAGGACTCTTCTTGAAAACTATTTACTCAGTAGCTTGTGGGAGAGATTATCAAAAATCTTGACTCCCCACACACCCAGATGATCTTCAGCCCTACTCAAGTGTAAGCATTACTTTACATTTGTCACATTAATTCACCAATTACAATTTTTAATGGTAATCCTTTACCTGAATTTCTGTGTGCTTTATTTTTTAAAATAAAGCCCCATTTCAGCAGACTAAGCATTTCTCTCACAATTCAATATATATAAATACATACTAGTGGGGACAAGCATGATGGCTTACACCTGTAATCCCAGCACTTTGACAGGCCAAGGTGGATGGATCACTTGAGACCAGCCTGGCAAACATGGCAAAACCCTGTCTCTACTAATAATACAAAATAGCCAGGCTTGATGGTGCGCTACTGTCATCTCAGCTACTCAGGAGGCTGAGGCATGAGAATCACTTGAAACTGGGGGACGGAGGTTGCAGTGAGCTGAGATCATGCCACTGCACTCCAGCCTGGGTGACAGAGTGAAACTGTATCTCAAAACAAACAAACAAACAAACAAACAAACAAAAAAAACCAAAACAACATACTAATGGGAAGATGACTCCAGAATGGTAGTGTGAAGAGCTCTGTGGACTCTCTCTCTAATGAAATCATGAAAATTAGTTTAAAAACCAACCTAACCATTTAAAGTTTCTAGAAATGGTACTGAAAACATAAAACAAATGAAGAAATATTTATTCAAGAAAATCTACTCAATCTCTGAAAGAACAGTAAGAGCTTATAGCAGTAACACTACTAATAGCTCCCTCCCTCTCTCTTCTCAGTTCAGCATGATGGAAACTCTATTCTAGGCAGGTACATCCAAGAACATAAAGCACCCTTTCCAAGTTTCCAATCAAGCGCTACAGTATAGCTCTGGGAGGTAGGACACCAGCATTTCTTATCCTTCCAGCTCCATGTGGCAGAAGGTTTTTATAAGCCAAGAACAGCTGAGAGGTTGCAGGGTCTCTTTCTCCACCAGCACCAACTTAAAGGACAGAAACTCTACCCTAGGTGTAAAAGGCTGAAAATACTATGGCTGTAATTGCCCTTACTCCAGCTTGCTTGTGGAGCAGAGTTTTCATGCTGGCAAAAGAAAGTTGAGAAGTGAATTAAGGCTATTCTCTTGTCCCAACCCCAGGACAATGACCTGTGCATGCAGCCAGGGTGTTACTCCAACTGAAGTGGGTCGCTTTCCATGCCCCCAAATCCAGAGTATTGGTGCAGATGTTTTGTGCAGGGGAAGAGGTAAGGTAAGAAAAGAGAGCTTTGAATCTCTACTCAAAACAACCGACTATTTTAAGCAGAGTGTGGAAAAGTTCAAGTTTACATACGCTGTTGAAAATAATGGCAAATATGGAAATTAAGGGAAATTAATTCCCTTAATCCCTTAGGAAATTAAGGGAAGGCTGTTAGTTTCATCAGAATAACAAGGCAAACCATAAACCAGTTAAAAGTTTACCAGAGACAACCAGGGGAAAAAATAACTAAGAGTCTTTTGTGGATTGGAATTCACTTGAAAGCCTGGTCTCAAAGATAATCTCTGTAAAGGGGCCCAAATTTATATGGATCAGACTGTAAAACAATTATGTCTTAGGGCAGTATTGAAAACAATGCAGCAATTAATTAGCTAAGGCTAACACCTGAGTGTAGAACTAAAAGGAGTCAAACAACTTAAAAGAGAGACAGGGAACAAGGCAGTCTAAGAGTCCTGTAAAACCGCTGTTATCCTTAGGTGACTATGCACATGCCCAAGGCTTCACCCTCTGAAGAAAATTTTAGAGGCTACACATTGAAGTGGAAAAGAGACTTCACGAAAATAGTCCAGCCAAGTCACTAAACAAATAAAGAAGCAAACAACAATAAAGGCTGGTTGTGGGGGTAGGGAATCAATATCCAGAGTTGCTGAAACAGGTTATCTAAATTGCTCACTTTTCAACAAAAATTAAAAAACATGGAAAGAAACAGGAAAGTGTAACACCTTTGCAGAAAAAATAGCAGGCATCAGAAACTGTCTTTGAGAAGCTACAAATGTCATACTTAGAGGACAAAAATTCCAAAGCCATTATCCTAAGCAAATTAATGCTGGAACAGAAAACCAAATTCATGTTCTCACTAATATGTGGAAGCTAAACACTGAATATGCATGAGCATAAAGATGTGAACAATAGACACTGGGGTCTACTAGGAGGAAAAGGTGGGTTGAAAAACTACCTATTGGTTAATTTGCTCATACAACAAACCTCATCAACATGCAATTTATCAATGTAACAAACCTGCATATATTGCCCCCTGAAACTAAAGTTTTAAAAAATTTAAAGCAACTGTTTAAAATATGTTAAAAAAAAAACTTAAGGAAACTATGATCAAAGAGGTAAAGGAAAGCATGAACACAATACCATAATATCTCATCAAATAGAGACTATTAGCAATAACAAGACAAAATATTCAGAAGAAGAAGACAAAATATTAAAAATAAGGAGGAGGAGGTGGAAGAATAAGAATAAGAAGAAGAACAAGAAGGAGAAGGAGAAGACGGTAGAGGAGGAGGTGGAAGAGGAGGAGCAGGAGGAACAGGAGCAGGAGGAGGAGGAGGAGAAGGAGGAGAAGGAGAAAATGCCAAAGATTAGTAGTACAAGAACCAAAATGAAAGATTCACCAAAAAGTTCAACAACAGATCTGATATAACATAAGAAAAAAAAATCAGCAACTTTGAAGATAAATTGATATAGATGAATAGGGGGAAAAAGAATAAAGGAAAATAATCAAAGCCCCAGAGATGTGTGGGACACCAGTAACACACCAACATATGCATAATATAGAACTGGAAGGAGAGGAATAAATGAAAAGAACAAATAAATATTTGAAGAAATAATGGCTGAAAACTTTAAAAATAAGATAAAAACATTAATTTACACATCCCCAAACTCAACAAACTCTATGTAGGAAAAATGCAGAAGACCACACTCTAGAACATCCTAGTAAGAGTGTTTAAAGATAACGACAAATAGTTGTAGATGTGTGGTATTATTCACGAGGGCTCTGTTCTGTTCTGTTGGTCTATATCTCTGTTTTGGTACCAGTACCATGCTGTTTTGGTTACTGTAGCCTTGTAGTATAGTTTGAAGTCAGGTGGCATGATGCCTCCAGCTTTGTTTTTTTGGCTTAGGTTTGACTTGGCAATGCGGGCTCTTTTTTGGTTCCATGTGAACTTTAAAGTAGTTTTTTCCAATTCTGTGGAGAAAGTCATTGGTAGCTTGATGGGGAGGGCATTGAATCTATAAATTACCTTGGGCAGTATGGCCATTTTCACGATATTGATTCTTCCTATCCATGAGCATGGAATGTTCTTCCATTTGTCTGATCTTTGACAAACCTGACAAAAATAAGAAATGGGGAAAGGATTCCCTATTTAATAAATGGTGCTGGGAAAACTGGCTAGCCATATGGAGAAAGCTGAAACTGGATCCCTTCCTTACACCTTATACAAAAATTAATTCAAGATGGATTAAAGACTTAAATGTTAGACCTAAAACCATAAAAACCCTTGAAGAAAACCTAGGCAATACCATTCAGTTCATAGGCATGGGCAAGGACTTCATGTCTAAAACACCAAAAGCAATGGCAACAAAAGCCAAAATTGACAAATGAGATCTAATTAAACTAAAGAGCACAGCAAAAGAAACTACCATCATAGTGAACAGGCAACCTACAGAATGGGAAAAAATTTTTGCAATCTACTCATCTGACAAAGGGCTAATATCCAGAATCTACAAAGAACTCAAACAAATTTACAAGAAAAAAACAACCCCATCAACAAGTGGGCTAAGGATATGAACAGACACTTCTCAAAAGAAGACATTTATGCAGCCAAAAGACACATGAAAAAATGCTCATCATCACTGGCTATCAGAGAAATGCAAATCAAAACCACAATGAGATACCATCTCACACCAGTTAGAATGGCGATCATTAAAAAGTCAGGAAACAACAGATGCTGGAGAGCATGTGGAGAAATAGGAACACTTTTACACTGTTGGTGGGACTGTAAACTAGTTCAACCATTGTGGAAGTCAGTGTGGTGATTCCTCAGGGATCTAGAACTAGAAATACCATTTGACCCAGCCATCCCATTACTGGGTATATACCCAAAGGACTATAAATCATGCTGCTATAAAGACACATGCACACATATGTTTATTGTGGCACTACTCACAATAGCAAAGACTTGGAACCAACCCAAATGTCCAACAATGATAGACTGGATTAAGAAAATGTGGCACATAAACACCATGGAATACTATGCAGCCATAAAAAATGATGAGCTCATGTCCTTTGTAGGGACATGGATGAAGCTGGAAACCATCATTCTCAGCAAACTGTCACAAGGACAGAAAACCAGACACCATGTGTTCTCACTCATAGGTGGGAATTGAACAATGAGAATACTTGGACACAGGAAGGGGAACATCACACACTGGGGCCTGTTGCAGGGTGGGGGAAAGGGGGAAGGATAGCATTAGGAGATATTCCTAATGTAAATGATGAGTTAATGGGTGCAGCACACCAACATGGCACATGTGTATATATGTAAGAAACTTGCACATTGTGCACATGTAACCTAGAACTTAGAGTAAAAATAAATAAATAAATACATAAAGGTAAAATAAAACCATTCCCAAATAAACAAAAACAGAGAGAATTTGTTGCTAGCTGACTTGTCTTAGCAGAAAGACTAAAATAAGTTCTTCAGGCAGAAAGCAAGTAACCCCAGATAGTTGTCCAAATGCATGCACATACACCCAAAACAAGATAAAAGAAGAAGAAAGAGAGGTAGAAAGAAGGAGAACCAAAAAGGTAATATTTAATTTTAAAGAGAATATAACTCACGTGTCCTCTTTTGTTCTCTTAACTAGTTTAAAAGCAGCTGTAGAAAGCAATATGTATAGAATTATATTTTTTATTTTACCGGGTAGAGAAATTTTTAGTATTTGATAAAATACAACAAAGCAGACTTGGGGGCAAAACTATACTGGAATAAAGCAGTAAAGCTAAATGGTAAATTGACTTCACAGGAACAGAGGAAAAATAGTAATTGAATACCTCAATACTACACTTCCGATATAGATCCTACAACAAGCCAGAAGTTAGACAAGGAAATAAAAGACTTCAACACAAGTCTTAAAAATTAATAAACTTTAATGAATATTTGTAGAACATTTCATCCAGTGACAGCAGAATACATATTTTTTTGAAGGGTATATGAAACTATTCCAAGAAAGACCATATTTCTAGGCCATAAAACAAACAATGAGGCTTGATTTTAAAATGATTGAAAGTTAAAAGGAGTGCATAATTAAAAGAATTAAAATTATAAAAAGTATGTTATTTGTGTATAATGAAAAAATAGAATTCAATCAATAATAGAAGAAAATGTGGAAATTGACAAATGTGAGAAAATTAAGCAACATACTCCTAAATAATAATTGAGTCAAAGAAGACATCACAAGAGTAATTAAGGGAGATGAGTAACATTGAAGACACAATGTATAAAAACTTAAGGGATGCAACTAAATTGTTGCTTAGAAATTTATAGCTGTAAATGTCTATATTAAAAAGTAAAGTAAAAAGAAGATGATGAAGGAACTGAAGTTGATACTCTAATTTGTCGTTTTAATACAATGGAAAAAAATAAAGCAAAAGGAATGAAATATTGAAATAATGGATCTTTGAAAACATCCATAAAGTTGGCAAATATTTAGCTGGATGGACCAGAGAAAGAGAAAAATAGAATTCAAATTACTGAGACTCATATTACTAAAATCAGGAATGAGAAAGGAGGTATCACTTATGTTAACTTAAAAGGATATATTTATAGAAAGACAAACTGCTGAAACAGGACCCAGAATAAATAAAAAACCACAATAGGCCTATAACCAGTGAAGACAATGAATTAGTAACTTAAACACTTCACACAATGAAAATCCTAGTTATAGATGCCTTTATTGGTGAATTCTACCCGATATTTAAAGAATAATTAATATCATTTATTATTTTATTCATTTTGCTTTCTTTAGTTTTTTTCCCTTTTTCCATTGTATTAAAACGACAGATTAGATTATTGACTTCAGTTCCTTCATCATCTTCTTTTTACAAGGATGTTGTTTGTTCTATTGACACTTATTTAATATTGTACTAGTGGTTCTAGAATTAGGCAGTAAAATGAAATTAAAATATCCAGATTGAAAAAAGGAAGTAAAAATATTTGCATATGATAGAAACTTTGTGTATAGAAAATCCTCAGGAATCCACTAAAAACTATTAGAGCTAATAAACATGTTTGGCCAAGGTTGCAGAGTACAAGATGAACAAGATGAACATATACAATTTAATTAGATAAGCTCATAAAGTACAATCCAAACATTAAATTAAGGGAATAATCTGACTTGTAATAGTATCAAAAAGAAAAAAATAGAAATAATTTTAACCAAAGAAGTGCAAAATTTATACTTCTGAAAGTATAAAATATCATTAAGGAAAGTCAAATAGTGAATAAATTGAAACACATCCCATGTTCATGGATTTGAATAGTTAATATTGATAAGATGGCAATGTATCCCAAATCAATCAAAAGACTCATGCAACGCCTACCTAAATTCCAGCTGTTTCAATTCTTTGCAAAATTGGTGAGCTGATCTTAAAATTCATGTGAACATTCAGTGCATCCAGCAAAGTCAAAATAATCTTGAAAAATAGAAACAATGTTGAAGGATTCACATTTCAAAACTTGCTACAAATTATAGTAATAATCTGGTAGTGGCATAAGGATAGACAAAAAAGAAAAAAAAAACAGCAATGGAACTGATAATAATCCAGAAAATAACCCTTCTATTTATAGTCAAATAGTTTTCAAAAATGATTTCAAGACAATTCAGTGTAAGGCTGGGGTAAGGGTGGGGATAATATTATCAACATGTGATGCTGAGACAACCAGATATTAACATGCAAAAGAATGATGTTGAAATATTTTGCTCGTATCGTACAAAAATAGCCCCCAATAGATCAGAGACCTAAAAGTAAGAGCTGAAACTATAAAACCCTTAGAAGCGAACAGGTGTAGGTCTTTTTGACCTTGGATTGGCGATGGTTTCTTCAAAATGAAGCACGTTGTGCTTCAGAAGCACAATGAAAGAGAAAAGAGATAAGCTGTTACTCTGCAAAATTAAAAACTCTTTCTCATCAAAGGACACTATTAGAAAGCGAAAAGGCAACACATAGAATGGAAGAAAATATCTGTAAATCATATATCTAATAGATGTCCAGTATCCAGAACATATAAATTCAAGAATATAAAGAAAAATTCTAAATGAGCAAAATATTTCAATAGACATTATTTCAAAGAAAATATATAAATGGCCATTAAGCACATGAAAAGTTGTTAAATTTCATTAGTAATTAAGGAAATGCAAATCAAAACCACAATGAAATACTACTTCACACTCACTAGAATGCTTATTACAAAAAAAATTATAAAATGAGTGTTGACAAGGAGAAATTTGAATCCTCATACACTGCTCACGGGAATGTAAAATTGTGTAAATGCTGTGAAAATAATTTGGCAGTTTTCTAAAATGATAAACGTAGATTTGTCTTATGACCCAAGAACTCCATCCCTACGTACATGTGCAGGAAAAATGAAAACACATGTTCACACAAAAATTTACATTTGAATGTTCAAAGAAGTATCTTTTTAATAGCCAAAAGTAGAAAAAACCCAAACATTAATTAATTGATGAGTAGATAAGCAAAATGTAATATATTAATATAATGGAATATTGCTCAACAACAAAAAGGAATGTAGGATTGATAAAATGCTACAGCATGGATGAACCTTGAAAATATCTGCTAAATGAAAGAAGCAAATCCCTCCTAAATAGCACATATTGTGTGATTCTGTTTATATGAAATGCCTATAATCGTCAAATCTGTCATGATAGACTGTCGATTGGTAATTGCCTAGAACTAGGGGAAGATGGATTTGGGAAAAATAGGAGTGAAGCTAATGAGTAGAAGGTTTCTTTTGGGGATGATGAAAGTGTTCTAAAATTAGTTTGTACTGATGGTTATCCAAGTCTTTCTGTGAATAAACTAAAAACCACTGGATTGTAAAATTTAAGTGACAGCTCATTTAGTTTGAGATTATTTATTGTGTTTCAAAAAGGTTGATTAAGAATCTTAAAGGAAGAAAATTTTGGCCATAGCTGAATACTGAGTTTCTATCCTGAATAAATAAAATCCTGGCTAGCTGCTGGGCTATAATTACCATCACCATCAATATTTACCTATGCTTTTGGGTTTTTCCTTTCTATTCTGGCCATATTTTCTTCCCTTTTTGTGATCATAGTGTTAATTATATGGATATCTTTTCCCCATGTCTTGAGTGAGACTTTTCACCAAATCTTATCCATACTGAATTATTTTGTTGTAGAGAAACACAGTTGGCTTTCATTTTACCTTCTCTTTTACTTGTGCCAAAAGTCTTCAACTCCTATAGATACAGTTTTTAGTCTTAAGCATTTGACTAGTAACAGTGGTAGTGACAGTGACAATAAATAATGGCTGACATTTATTTAATGCTTACTATGTGCCAGTACTTTCTATGCACTACAAATGCATTAATCATCCAGAAAGGATAATAGTATCTTTATATGAGCAAAAGATACTCTCCACTTTTCCATATCCATTTAATTTGGAAGTACAAATTTCATTGTTTTCACTGTATTTAAATGTGCTACTCATTTCTGTCCCACAATGCATCCTCCCAAGTAAACAAACTCCACACTAATATAGTTCAGTCGCTAACTGAACCTTGATATTTCTTCATCATCAGAATCATGCATAAATATCTTTTGTTGACATGGGTGTATGTGTTTAAAGGTGGGGTCAACATGTTGTGATACATCATTTTCTTTCCATAATTGAAGGGTAAAGATGAAGAATGAAGGTTCACCCACTTTTATGCCCTAAGCTATTTAAGTTCAAAACTTTTCCATCATCTTCTCCTTATTTTTCACCGAGTTTGCATATCTCAGTCGTCGTGTTTTAACTTTGAATTTTTCCTCATTGAATAGTTGAGGATCCTTACGTATCTGCTCTGAAATCATCCTCTGCTCAGTAAGTCCAATCCTCTAGTCACCTGAGTATATATTTGTTTCAAAAGCGACTGCATGCAGTTTTTCTCTAATAGCCTTGAACCCCACTCTGTCCACATGCTGGCTGCTAGCCATCAAAAACATAGCTAGAGGTGGGGGAAGACTGAGCTGCCATGTTAAATCGCCTCTTTCCCTCCCTCTGGGAAAGGACCTTAACCTCAAGCACTTTCAGTCAATCACAGTCCAAGAGAACCTTGAAAACGTTCTGCAACACTGATTGGTTCCAGAAAATATGCTGGCTGTATGCAGAAGTTGAGTTTCTTTTAGCTTATTTCATAATAAAGGGCAATGCATGTGCTGTATTCATAGTAATTCAAATCTGACACAAATAATACAGCAAATAATTACAGTGACCTTTAACTCACCTCAAATTTAAACAAAGGTTAAGCTGCCCTTTACTAAAGTAAATATTTTCTGTAGTCAAATAAATGCAGACACCTTTTGAGAGTAGAATGCACTGCCAAACTAAAAGAATCTGAAAGTGGTTACAACAGAATAATTTCAAAACATAAAGAATGCAGGACTCTTCAGCATAAACAACATCCAGACATGCTGGCATCTGCCATTATTAATTTACCTTACAGTATTTCCAATGGGCTTCCCCATATGTTTGCTGGGAACTGTTGCTTGAAATTTCTGTCCAGAAGGGCAGATTTCAAAAAGAAATATTAAAAGTAGGAGAATTTAGATCTCCTATCCATACCCTGATTCAGTAAACAATTTATATTTTATTCCATAAAGCTTAAAAAAGCCTTAAATGTCTAAGTGATTACCATGCATACCCTATGTCTTAAAAAATAAACTCAGAAGACAATGCTAACTGAGCAAAGAAAGCAGCTGATAAGTTTATGTAGTTTTTATACCAAGGTTTAGCTGTTGGTTAGATAAGGACCAGGTGTGTTTTTGCACATTTAATTTGTTTAGTCTATGCCTATTTCAAATAGCACTTAAAGAAAAAAGAAAGAAAAAGAAAGAAAGAAAGAAAAAGAAAGAAAGAAAGAAAGAAAGAAAAAAAGAAAGAAAACAGAAAGAAACCCATGGGTAGACTATATTATGTGTATCTAGTCTTTAATTGTAAAAGTTTATTTAAAAAAATAATTACTCTTTTTCTGGGGTCCCAATGCTAATGATATGTTGACTGTGAAAAACAAGTCATCAGCTTGTTACTGCAATTGGTATTGCCTCCAAATTCTCCCTTCATTAAAATAAGGCCACCTGATTTAATTAGAAGTATTCAGAATGCCTATAATATTTTTGGTCACAATTTAAATTACATGTCTCAAATAGGGATTAAATTTACATTTAATAAGACAATAATTGTATGTTAAAAGAAAAACTAAGTTTATTTCTTATTGTTTCTCTCACAGCAGCTTTGCCAACTCTGTTATTAAGACCAAAGATGTTCTTAGAGACTTAAATTAATGGGTTTATTTTTAACCATTAAAAAAAATAAATGCAAACCCCAGGTCAATAAAACCCTCCTCCATGTCTCTCCTAACTCTCTGAATCAGCAATTTTTTTTTTTTTTTTCTATTCCTCACCCTCTTTTTGAAACTATTGGAGCAATAGCACCGAGATATCTACTTCCTCACCAACAGGATGCAAGTTTAGGATCTGAGGCTGATCTACTAACAGACACAGGGAGTAGCTGTTTGTTATCTCAATGACTTTAGTTCTTCCTGGGTTCTTCCTGTATACTGAAATAGCTGGCATTGCCTTTGACAGAAATAAATTATTTTGAAATTGGAGTGAAAATGAATTACTAGCAAAAGCAATTAGCTGTGGAAGTATATTGGTCTCTTTTCTGTTGCTTGAATTTCTTCACATTCTGCACTCTTTTACGTTCAACCTTTGGCAAAGAATCTTCTTCCTCTATACTTTAAAGGTCATATAATCTCCTGCAGTTCCTATCTCTTTGAATCTCCTTTTTCTAATCCCTTCTTTTGATGAAGGAGAAATTGCTGTTTGTCCTCCTGATGTTTATGAGAACCTTCCTCTTCTTTGGGACCATTCTTCTTCTTGGAAACTTTTTTCAGGGGAAAGTTATATTGTGCTCTAAGGGACAGCCAGAAACAATGAATAAGGAATGAAAATCTAAGTCAAGAGATGCAACATTTTATAACTTAAGTGTGTACTGTCCTTTACTCAACTATGGTGCTTCTATGTCAACTTGTGGATTTAGGGAAAGATACTGCTGTGAAGTGTAGACCCCTTAAGCTCTCTAAATTAAGGCACACCAGCTCATCAGAGGTAATGTTTCTTCCAGTCTAAAAACACCTACCTGTGAGATCCTCTGCATCTTATTAAAAGCAGAACTCATAACCAATTTAGAGTGAAACCATGTTGGCTCCTCAAAGTGGGAGGTTTACGACTGAATTTGTGTCTTTAGAACTGTCTTTTTATTTTCTTCTCAACATTTATGAACTTTCTTAGACATTGAATTTAATTATCTATCTGGTCTTTTGGTATTTGGTTGCTTTTCTTTTCTGATGCCTTTGACCCTCCTTGAATTTCAATATATATGAAAGAGAATCTGACACTTGTAGATAACCACAGAAGTATCTCTGATGCTCTTTTGCTAAATCTGTTTTCCTTGTCTTAGGATGTAGAGTTAAAATATAATTGAGTTCTATACTTTAAGTGTCTTGTCTTTCTAATCAAGAGTGTTTTATTTCATTAGCAGAATTTCTACTGTAGAGGTAAGAGGTAAGAATGGGAAGACCAGGTATATTAAAGCAATAGATAGAATACATCAGTATTCTCTTGGAAAACCATAGTTGTTTGGTTAAACAGCTGTAATAATCTGAGAAATTGATGCAATGTTTCCTGAAGAGGAGTTAGATCTATCACACTGGGCAAAGTGAGAGGATTTTCAAAGAAGTAATGGGATTTGTCATGAAGTTATGGGCAAAGAGAGGTTGTTTAGCCATAGAGAAGGAATGGAAGAATTAATAAGAAAAAAATAATACCCAAAGACTAAAGATGTAGGAAGAGAGCTAACTATGGTCAGTGAGTCTGATTAAAGCAGCCAGCATATCTGAATAGTGAGGCACCAGTGAATCAATGTTTATAAGCATTCTTAGTTCCATAGGTATTGTGCAAGTTCCAGGGTAAGTGTGGCTGCCACATATGCCATGTAACTTAAAGTCGTAAAGGATAGAGTAGGGAAACCAGAATAGAAAATACCAATTTTCTTGGAGCTATGTATATGCCAGAGGGATGATAGCTAATTGGAATGCATAGAATTCTGACGTGGGCAGCAGGAGTGAGTTATATAGAGGCAAGGGAAATAATAAAAGGGAACCATCAGAATTGTTTAATGGAATGATGTGAACGTAATTAAGAATGAGATGGGTGCTACCAAGAGGGATTGATAGAAAGTATTTTTTCATTTATCAATAAGTCCCTTATCTTTCCCAAAAGACACCTGCAAACTTCTAATCATCATTTAATATAAGTTCCTGAGTATCTTGTATATACTCTTGGGAGCTTTTTCTTCTCTAAGAGAGAAATAATCGTGCTCTTCTCTCTGTTACCTCTGTGCTTTGTATACATTTTAAAGGTGACCTAGCATACCATCTTGTCATTATTTGAGAACCTTTTTGTTTCCTTTACTAGAAAGGAAGCTCATTAAAAGCAGGTTACTTTTTTTCTTCTTTACTTCTCCTTGTAAATTGCCAAGCACTTAACACCATACTTGACTTTTTGTAGGTGTTAAATGAATATTAAACGGAATTTAATTTTGACAACTGTCCTGGTTTTAATTAAAGTTCTGGCCACAAAGTTTACTGATAGTAGGGATGGGTGATCCACGGTGGGGGCAGGAGAAGTTTCCCTTTTTAGGTATCTGTTTGGGCAGGAGGGAGAAAATAATATTATTTGACAAAGTCTCCTGAAAATAGTGTGTAAATATGGTGCTTCTAGTATAGGCGGTGATTTCACTGACCTCAGTTACTAGAGATAAGACTACCAGATCATTCGTATGGGAGAAAAGTTATTCTATTGCTGAAAAAAAATGGACCTTTAGCATAAGTCACTCTGTGACCTTAGTGCTTTGCAAAGCTATGCTTCTCCTGATTACCTAGTGTGTTTTACCTCACACATGATGTAAATAAATCTTATAACAGATGTTTTTCCACTTTTTGCTTTGGCTGCTATGAAGCTCAATGACATGCTATCATCTCATCTTAAGTAACTTAATTGTACTTTATGTCTTTTATTTCTTTATATTACCTCTCCCCAGGACTCTACTTATGATTTTGATCCTTTTTCCCTTCACCTCAATACTCTATTATATTAGTGTATGATTTTTTTAATAAACTATCTCAAATACATCTGGGAACAAGGCAGGATATAAAGTAATTAATAAGTAAAATAAATCCAGGCACGTTAACTCCGCATACTACCTGCCTGCCAATACCACATAATACAAACCACATTGCACTGTTTAGAATGAGTGAAAGCAAAGGTCTGGAGTTGGTGGCTAACAGGCAGAATCCTGCCCACTGACATGTTTTGTTTGGCCCACACAATGTGTTTAAAGTATGAATTACTTGCTAACCTTTAAGAATCAGAAAATTTTACACAAAATCCCAGTTTTTCTTAAAGGAGCCTCCATTCCATGATAGCAACACTTGAGCAGTAGCTGCTCTTTCCAAGTTCATTCAGTCTATGACACTTGATTTTATTTCTGCTGTACTTCACTTGGCTCCATTGCATTCATTTACTTAACCTGCTAGACACTATAAAGATTTTGCTTGGGGCTCCTGCATTAATAAGATGACCAATATACATTAACTTACTTACAATTATTTTAATTACAATTAACTTATTTACAGTCAATTTAATTACACACATTTGCTGGATTTTTTTCTATTAGTAGAATAATGAAATACTTTTTTTGTTGTTGCTTTTGCTTCTTTCTAGCATAAATGAATTAGCTGATATTTTATAGTGTAAACCAGAAGAATAATATGTTTGTGATACTTACATCCGTATATTGTAATTTCATGTATCTGGGGATTATTAGTTTAGCCACCTCAACCCTTCAAATCCCAATTCTGAATCTGGAAATAAAGCCTTACAATAGTTATCAGAAACCTGTCTTAGAATCTTTTGACCTCAGTGAGGGTTCTAGTAACTCTTACTTAACATAGTATTCTAACAAGCTTGATTATCTTTTCATCAGCCCAGAGCAGAGTAGATATATTGTTAAATGCAACACAATTATAAATGACAGGGTAACAAAACACATTTTGATGCTTGAAGATGTCTAAGCCAAAAAAAAAAAAAAAAAAAGCTAAAAGTTTAGAATTACTGCTTGATGAAATTAAGCATTTTCATAAAGGTTCAATTACCTTTGTATCTTTTATGTAAGAAAGTGGTGAGCTGACTACCACGTTTCCCAACACCGGTAGTGTGCGGGAACTAGTCATACTGGTTCATGACAGCCTGTGTTGTGTATCTTTTCCAAACTCTGAACTCACTTACATCATGTTGCTGTTTTTGTTTATTTCCAGAGAGCCAGTTGTTAAATATTTACCAACACATCACTGCATCACTTCCAACTGAAGCCTGCCGTGCTTTTTCTCCATGGCTTTGTACCTTAGCATGTGCTGTCATCTGTGTCTCCACCCTGAAACACTTGCCTTCTGCTTCCTCCATTTGGAGAACTCTTAATTTTCCATTAAAGCCCTTTTTGTGTGTAAGCTCCTCTGTGAATTCTTCTCCAATTTTAGACAGGAATAGTTATTAATTATTTATACCAAAATCCCTCCCATCATTTGGGACTTACTTTTTACACTTTGCCTCTTCTTCTATAGAGTGATTTATTTCCAGGAGGGCGAGAACACAACATTTTCCTTCTCCTGATTATTTAGCCTTATATGATTCTTTTCATCCAGGGCCATGGCGGTTACCCACTCTGGATAGAATGTAAGTGCTGCTGAGCCTAAATTCAGTTGGTTTCCTGGTAAATGAATGAAGTGGACAATTTTTCATTCTTGGCTCTGTACTAACATTTAATGAAAGGCAATGAAAACGCAAAGGCATAAGATAGGAACATAAAGGAACAGGTTCTCCAATCCGTCAGGGGGAAAAGGCACTTTTATTAAAGACCGAAAGTATATTATCTTTCCCTGTCTTCATAAGGGCAACCTGGCAAGATCTGGGCAAGTATATGAAAATGTCTAATATACGAGAGTTATTTTAAGGAAAAAAATCATTAGATAAGTTGATCCTTAGGAGCACTGAATGCTTATCAATGTTCTCTTACTTTTGCATAGAAATTTCTCAAAATACAACAACTTCAACTTTCTGTGCACTCCATACAAATTGTGTGTGACAGGTCAGTTATTTAATATTAACTAATAGTCACCATGTCTTACAATCCGTTTCATTTAAGTCCTCCAATGTCAGTAACTAAAAACTAAATTTGCATCCAAATCATTATTTTTCCCCAAAAGTTAAATGTTATTCTGGCAAAAACATAGCTCTTATATTATTTGGTGCTTTGCTTATTAAATAATTATGCTCAAGGAGCTTCATTGCTTGTTATAAGCTTTGGATGTGAGGAAAATTCCACAGCAAAGACTGCAACAGTTTGTGAACATTTCTGTGTCATCGCCAAGTTGTTTTTTTTCTTTGAATGTTCTTTGATTCTCCCTCCGAAGAAAGAAAGTCCATTCAGTAGCATCAAAGTGTGGATGTTGTCCGTAGCAATCTGGATGGGAATCAGTAGCAGGGGGCTTGCCTCACTGTCTATGGTTCAAGGGAGGATGTCACTCTTCAGAGACAGTGTGAGCAATAGGGAAGCAGGGGAAGTTTCTGAATGACCTCACAGCATGAGACGAGCGGTCAGTACTGTAATAATGGTTTACATTGGCAGGACTCCACTTCTGGGGTGGTCTGCAGTGACATTGTCAAGAATCTCTTTCATAGTACTGTGAATACTACAGGGACACATTGGTTGAAAGGTGAAAAGTTGGAAACACTGCTGTTTTTCATGGCTGGGGATAAGGAGAGTCCATTTAGGAGCTTATAAGAAGCTGTTTTCGAAAGAAAACAAAACGCCACTACAATTTTTCATGAGTTCTCAAATGCAGTGTGGTGCAGTCTCTCTTGATTAACAAACTGCTCTCTCTGTCCTTTTGGAAATGTGGCTTCCTTTCGGTAGTGTGGTTTTTGCTAGGAAACCTCAATTTGCTAAGGTTGAGAGGTTAATGGTTTAGGCTACAGGTAGCAGCAATTATCTGAACTGGAGAGCAGATAGTATAAAATAACTAATGTGTGTTTTATGAAGTCTCTATTGATTAAGGTTTGTGTTTTGTCTATGCATAGAAGAGAAGATTTGTTTTATATGATGTAACTACTAGTGAAAACCTGGTATATTACTCACACTCTTCCTTTTAAGTCCTTTAACATGTCAACAACATGGTGATCTAGATTTAATAACTTATTTGTTGCAAGTGTACATTTTACTGTTCTACATATATTCGATTTAGAGAAAATATAGGAATAATTGAGAAGTTGAACAAGCATGATCTAGAGCAATTTAAAACTACTAGAGCACTTCACATTTTAGGAGTAATTTATATTCAATGTGAAGTCAGTTCTACCAAGTCTTGAAAAAGAAAGATCTAAAATTATCTGCCTCTTATATCCATAAGCACATCTTTCCAAACATGATTGACTGAGATTTTACTAGTGCAAAATTTAATGGTATGGGATAGTTAAAAGTAATATAGAGGGTGAGCAGGGTGGCTCATGCCTGTAATCCCAGCATGTTGGGAGACCAAGGTGGGCGGATCACTTGAGGTCAGGAGTTTGAGACCAGCCTGGCCAACATGATGAAACCTCATCCCTACTTAAAAAAAAAAAAAAAAAAAAAAAAATACAAAAATTAGCCAGGCATAGTGGTGGGCACATTTAGTCCCAGCTACTTGGGAGGCTGAGGCAGGAGAATTGCTTGAACCAGGAGGTGGAGGCTGCAGTGAGCTGAGATCACGCCACTGCACTGTAGGCTGGGTGATAGAGCCAGACTCTGTCACAAAAATAAATAAATAAATAAAAGTAATATAGAACAATATCACAAATAAAATATTTCATCTTAGCATTACATTTAAGGTATTAATGAATATGTGGTTTATTATTTAATTTTTTTTTACTTTTACATTTCATCTGAAGTTGGATTTTAATTCATAAATCCATTTGGCTTGTTTATAGAAAATTTCATTTTAATTAAAATTTGTATTTTTGCAATTATGAAATAATATGGTTATGTTAATTAGTTTGAAAAATAATGAAAAACAATAAGATACATGTAGACATCTTCTATAACATTTTGTTGTTCTATGTTTTCAGGCTTATGGCTATGAGTTTTAATTTTTCTACCCATAAATATGTATTTTTATTACAAAATAGATACTTGGCAAACAATTCAAATATTACAGTAACTTATGCTAAAATATAAACATTTCTCAACATATGATTCATATAATTAGTAAATTTCAATAGCTTGTATAGTTTGCAGGTTTTTCTTATGAATTAAAGACATATAATGAGATTTAAAATGTAATAGCAAGTTATATTTAAGAATTTTTAAAGAAGTGGGTTTATTTTATGCATACTCTTTTGAAATATTTTTTTTTCCTGAAAGACAAATAAAAATATAGACTTCTAGGTGAGCATATTTTATGTATATTTTTGATATGTAGAATTATGGTTAGATATTATTTTGTGTATATTTTTATCATGATAAACATAATTTCTCATTATATAGTATTTTATAATCTTTAAAAAAAACTTTATAACAGACCATTGTACTATTTAGAAATAAACATTTCCATAATTTTGATGTCAATTTAATCAATGCTTTGTCCTGTAAGTAAGGAATAAATATCTGTGCCTTTTTCTGTGTTGTTGTTCTTGTTCATGTTGAATCTTATTAATGGGAAATATTTAACCAAAAAATATACAAATTTTCAGGTTCATGTTTTCTATTGAATAATTACACAATGCAATCCATGTTTATACCTACAGTTAAAGAGAGTACTTGTTACCCTGAAATTTCCTACTTCAATGGTCCCACTGATAAGCTCAGTTTTTATATTTTGTGCTAAATGATAGAAAAATTATTCTTACTAGCATTCTCATATTATTGAGTGATTTAGTATGGAGAAAAAGCATGGCAGCTAGAAAAATGAATGGAGAGATATTATTCCCAGATTAGTATTTCAGTTACTGAGAATTTAATTATATGAAGTTAAAATTGTAACAATTATATGAAGAAATTTAGAATGTTTGTTAAAATAATTGCTGCAGTGTAAAAAATGTGAATGGCAGCATTACAACTAACACTATGTCAAAATGTAACCAAAGGTGGCTCTTAGGAGGTAATGCTCTGAAAGGAAAACCTATGAAGGATGCTGTGAAATGGATTCTCTAATGATCTGGAAGTTGGCTCAGATAATGTCTCTGATTTAGTGAGGTACTCCACGGGGTTACTTTAGGTAGATGTAGAATTGAGGAAGGGGGAATCTTTATCCTCATTGTCATGTCAAAATTATCTGAATATTGCTGATGGCAGAAAAATTCCATGATCTTTAAATCGTCATGATATTAAAGATAAAGAATCTCAGTGATAAATGAAACAAAATATGAATCTAAGGTCAAACATATACATAAGAATTCCTGGTAGTGCATGGATTTTTGGGAAAAGAAAGTGAGTTCCCACTTTCACTAAGTATTCCTCTGCATTTCTTTTGGATGTAGATTTTATAGTAGAACTGAACCGAGAAGATCTGTTCAATTTTGTAGATACTACATGAGGACATGCTACATGGCAAACTCCTGGAAGACGGGGAGCCATGGATGATTCATCATTATATGCCATCACACATATAGTTGGCACTCACAACATGCTTGTTTCAAACAACAAGTAAATGAGTGTGTGGACTAAAAGAATAAATGAATGCTATTAGCTAAGGCAAGATCTAGAGTGTGGAGCTGTTCTGAGGTTTCTTTATTGGTCTGATACCTTCTGGAAGTTCCTGACCAGATTGTCTCATCAGTATGTTAAAAACCAAGGGGTTTGCGTGAGGCATTGTGCAATTATGTCACTTTACTTTGCAATAACTGAATACTGCCGTGAGGTAGTCATTGGGTCAGCCTTAGTCAAAGTTATAAGGAAGAAATCAAGGTTTACTTTTGTACTTCCTGTACTGTATCCTATTATTCTGCTTCCTATGTTTTGAATTTCGGTGTCCAGTTTCCTCATGCTTTCTCCCTCCCATCCAAACTTGCTCTGAAGAAAGAATCTGGAAATTTCATTTTCATGAAGGTGTAAATGACTGATATGACTACAGTTCTGCCCCTCCCACAACCATTTTTTACATTAACAGATAAAAAAAGCCCTCTACTCCTTTCTTGTTTGTCTTTTGCCCGAAAAATAAGATCCTGTGTGAAAATATAGGTATCTATGCCTCAGAAGTGAAGATCTGCTGGGGTTCAGAGATTCAACTGATGTAGTTGTTTGATCTTTTGTCTGACCGCTCTTGGTTTGGACCTGGTTTAGATCTTGTATCTCTCTCAGATGCAGTGGGGAGTTTAACTCTGCCCCATGCTACTTTGGTCATGCACTCCATCCTCTTTGGACTTTCTCAAATCATATCACTGCTATGGGGTTTTGTCACTCCAAAAAAGCATGACAATTTCCCTGATTTTGTTTTCACTTCCATGAGATTTCATGGAGGGCTGGTGCTCTACATTTTATTATTAATATTAATGTTACCTAAAATTGAATTTTTATACGAGTATAAGGCAGACCTAAGGTGAAGGCTTACTATGACTTTCTAGACTTTGTTGGTATGAAACTTGTTATTTTGAAGGAAGTATCTGAGATTTACAGGTGTAAGAATCTTTTGAAATCATAGAACTTTAGGAGTGATCTTAGAAATTATCTTGTCATTATTATTATTTATTGTAAAGATGATCAACCATATAAATCAACAAAACATTGAGGCACAATGGACTGTATCAGATACTAAGTGTAAGAACAGAAACTTTGAGTGATTCTTCTGGCCATGCTTAAATATGTTATGGTAGAGGAGTTACAACTTTTATGAAATAACTAGTGAAAATAACTCCATCCTATTTATAAATGTTGGCTGAATTGGTGATTTTTTTTTCTATTTTTTTCTTTCCTCTTGAATATAAAACATACTGAGAAACACATAGAAGACAATCATTATTAAGAGTATTATAAAGCCCAATATATATTTTCCAGGTTTTATAATCAAAGGTGAAATATACCTGTAATCCTTCAATAGAATTGCATTGTTAGATTCACAGGCTATCATGTGTTAACCTGATCAATGTGCTTGTATTGCTACAGTTTTTCTTTTCTTTCATTGATTCTGTAAGTATACAAATTATAAAGTAATATTTGTTCTGTCATGCTAGTGCATTTATCTTATAAAATACATAAATTTAAAGAGAAGACTTTATGCATCGTCCAGAAAACAAAGATGCTGAGACAAATATAACTCAGCTGGCTGCTGCTGAGTTTGGACTTCCTGTTTTATTCTGTGTACATCAAAGACAATCCATGTCACTACTGTTTTCTAGGTGATTAGTGAGTTTTCCACAACAATGTTCTTTTTTTCATTGAAGTACTATCTCAAATATTTCTCCTTCAGAAATGTCTGTGATATAAATATATAAATACCAAATATAGTATATATATCACACTGTATATATGTATATTTGATATATGAAATATATATATATATATATATATATATATATATATATATATATCACTGGATTTGGGTTTCCAGCATTTCAGAAGGAGCTGTTTGATATCTTGATATTTGTTAATGCAAATTATGATGCAATTATCAATTTCTGGACACTAAAAGACAACCTAATTCTAAAAAAAAAAGAAGAATGGAAGAGAAAGAAAGAAAGAAAGAGAAAGAAAAGAAAGAAAGAAAAGAGAAGAAAAACAGAAGGAAAGAATTGATTGAGTTGTCCTCTTTAGTTTGTATGACAGCATTCCATGAGTCTCTGGTCCCCAACCAAGGTAAACTGAAATAAGGATTAACTGACTATTGCAAAGCCTAATTTACAGAAACCACATGAGTAGTTCCTGAGCACAGCCGAGATAACAAAAATATTATCCACATTGTTTACAGTGGAGTTAGTCAGTTTATTAGTTGGAGTGCTTCATTATGTATAAAAGATGCCAATGATAGTCTCCTAGTCAAAATAAACAGGCATAAAGTGTTCCGCATATACAATTTGTGGGGAATAGTTACTTTGCTATTTATTTAATAATTGACCATAAATGGAGTCAAAGTGCAAAGGGAAAAACTAAAAAAGCAGCCCACTAAGGGCTTTTTGAAAGATTGATAAATAATGTGGAATCTCAATTAGGCTGTAGAAGGAATGCAGATATTAAAAATTTGGTCAAGAATCTAATTAGCTGGAGGTAATTAAACAGTCTCACACGGGGTCATTAATCTTTTCCACAGACCTTTGATGTTTTGCACACTGTCTTCTAGTCATTAATAAAATTCATAACACTCCACTTTGTGCTGTTTTATCATCATGTTTTTTCTCTGTAAGAGCATAGAGCAAGTGTCATTGTATCACAAGGGCCTTACTTTAGTTAATTTCTTTTCCTTCCCCCCATGCTTGTTAGGATTAACCATTTAACGATCCAAATGAAAAGCAGAAGGCACATTTAAATTTGTCCTTAGCTTTAGTAAATAATACAATTTTACAACTTTGTCATCCTTTTTTTAAAAAAAAATGAGGTCTGTATTGTTACCATGAAAATGTTTCTGGAAATGGTAAATAACAGTGGAACTACATTTAGTTATCTGAAGATTTACACAGTCACATATTAAAGTTGTAATTTCTCAAAGAGAAGAATAATTATTTAATTTAGGAAAAGAGGCTAAATGGAAATTATTGTACACAAACTGTACATTGAGCAACAAAGGAGCAGAATGCCATTGCAACAGTGCATTATTTTGATAAGTTTCAAAGTAACGCCATACTCAGAACTGGCTGGGTTATAAAAGGCAAAGAAAATGCAAAGACTGCATTTGGAAAATATGATTTCTGTGATTGAGAGAAAATATTTTATTAATTTTCATAAATGCAATGTTTGTGTATGCATTATTTTATTTTAGCCTTTTAACCACATACATTTCTGAAAAAATGAAGCCTGTTGTTTCACAGAATTGATTGTATTTGTAATAGAGCCTGCTACTCCAAAAGCCATTCTACCTGTCCCCTGGTAGACTATATTGAATTAGCAGAGATTGCTTAAAAAGGCCCAGTAGTTCTAAACATTTGACTTCAGGAATAATGCTCTCACAATGATGGCATAAGAGAATGTATAGGAAATGGGTTATTCATCTGAAAACACCTGAAAGACTTCAAAAGCATTCATTAAAGTAATACACTGTAATGACTTCTGCAGAATATAAAACACAGAGAATGTTATTTTATATTAACTGATTGTTTCTGAAAGAAGAATTATTAAACCAAGAAAAAAAGTAAACTCATAAGCACATTTAATTAAATGAATCTTACTGAAAAAATCACTTGCTTTTTGAATTTTTGAGACTGTTAGATATTATCATCTTAGATTCTGATATGGTATTTTATGTAGGCAAAATCACAGCGTATTTTCTTTTCACTTAATTTTATCTTCCAAATAATTAGCATTACTCTTTTAAAATAAATAATAACACTTTTCCCCTTAAAATCACCCCAAATATTTGCATGAAACCAAATTCTGTTTGTTAAAATACTGTTCTAACAAACTGTCACATTTTAATATCTATAAACATCTTTATTTATTTAAACAGTAAGAGAAATAAATTCAGCAGAGAAAAATATGTCATTAATGTCATGAAAAGAAAGATCATATTAAAGAAAAATGTCTTTGACTATTCACTAATAGTGCATTATATGAGATTGAGATGGAATCCATTAGGCATAATGTGAAGAGAGGAAACATATCAACTTCATGTACAAAAAGGAGTCTCTCAGACAATCTATGTGGATTCCCCAATCAAAAATAGAAACACCCACTCACATTGATTAAAATTTAATAGTGATTTAACTAATCAGGATGTTTATTCTAAGCAATTACATAGTAAGGCTAATTGTTAAATTTGTACAGCTTTGTTACTCTCGATCCTCCAGTGACATAAATTTAAAACGGGTTGAAGTTAATGACTAAGGGAATATAAACAAAATAGTTAAGTATTTTAAAATATTAAAAGGCTTAATAACATGCTGGAGTAACACAAAAAGGTTTATTTTACACTGAAAATCGGACTTCCTGTGATGGATTTTGCACTTTCTGTTTGTAGAGCTATAAATTGTCTTAGGAAGGTCCTGAATTGGAGATCTATTTTTAAAGATATAAAGTAACTTTAAATAAAAGAAAAAGTATAAATGGAATTATTAACATTGTATTTGGGTAAAATTTTAAATGAAGTAGTTTGCATTTTATGCTTATATATTCTTGTGCTTATGTGTTTGTGTGAGTTTTAGGCACGTTGTTTTTAATTGAGTATTTTTCACCCAGGAGATATTGTCTATTGTAGAAAAAAAAATGAAAAATGGACCAGATATTAATGTAATTTATCATTACATGACATATAAAAACACATCTTAAAAAGCAGTTTTAAAACATAGTGATTTAACTGTGAATAAAAAGACTAGGTTTTCAATAATAAATAGCATCAAAGTTTTATTTCCATGAGAAAATAGTTAAACTCCATAAATATTAAAGCATTAGAAGTTTTTTATTTTAATATTTAGGTGATTTATATGCTATGTTTGTGTTAGCTAACTGGATATTAATATATGCTTTAAATAGTCTGCTCAAAAATGTAGAAATATATATGAATTATAAGAAGAATAAATATTTACGCAGCTAAATTTATTTTTATCTCTTTCAGTTCCAGAGTTTGAATCTATTTCTTTACATGGAGAGAACCTAGGGATGAAAAAGTGAGTTCAGTTGTGTAAGTATTTGTGATTCAATACCTCCTCCCAATTTCCTAGTTAACTGTAAGGTCATTCCCCAAACAGCAGGGCATAGGGGAAATATACAATTTTGGAATCATTATATCATTTCCTGTCCTATTTCCTGTCAACTGTTTCTGTCAGAAATGGCTAATCATGACCTATTTTCACCAAGCAAGAAAAGAAGCTAAGTCAGAATTATGCCGTTGAATTAAATCTTTTTCCTAAATGTAGTTATAAAATCTGGACTAAAGAGGGCAGGAGATACTCTATAAAAAAACTACAGAAGCCCAAGAAGAAATCTCTATGAGAAAATCATCCTCACATTTGAGCATATGATAAAGTGATTTATTTTCAATAAACTCTATAAATGCTTTAGTTACTTTGATGCAGTGATTAATGGGAGTTTCAATGATATTTGTAGGTGTGAGATTCCCTCTACACTCAATGTTCAGCCTACTTCATTGCGTTTGTATTGGCTATGAATGTTTCGTAGCATTCTTCTAAATTTCCAGCAGTTTTCCTTCTCAATACAAGAGCAAGGAAATTAATAGTGGCCTGTCACTACAAAACATGTCATTCATTTAGTGTAAAATACGAGGTCTTTCTAATCTTTACTCCACCCTCAAACTTATTTTTAAAAACACTTGACAACATATGTCATAAATGGATCTTTCTCTAGATCAATGTGGATTTCTATGTATATACCAGCTGAAGGGACGTCTAATCTCTTCAGTAAAAGTCCATGACCTCCTTTTCCCTTTTTTGAAAACTTTTACAAATATATAGAACGAAACTGAGAATCTGAAACCAGACTGCATGCTGGGAAATAAATGAATCATCGTGATCATCATGTGGAGGCAGGTATTCAAGGAAAATTGCTGAATAGAGACCAGGCACTACAACTCCTTCCTTCTTTACTTTCCAGTGGCACAATTTTATTTTAGTCTATAGATTTATAGTTAATCTGAAATCTTCATAAACATTTATAGATATGAGGTACTTAAGTAGAAAGAAGAAATGGTTTTGAAAAGAAATATATATTTCATGTAGATATTATGTTTTAATTAAATTAAAATACCACATATTATTTTTTCTTTGTATGTATTAATCAAGTTTTTACAATTATTATGATATCTTAATTATCCTAATTTAGTTTACTTCAAAATAAAATTTAACTTCTAACTGAGGAGGTTATATGAAATAATTATTATACTTATTATAATGGATCTGTATGTTATTTCATTGACTGAGTAAATTTAAACTGGAGCAGGCAAAAATAAATGTCAAAGTGCTTAACCTTTATTAATAGGATGAAATTTCAGGTAGCTGAAGATAGTCATATATAAAGAGTTTAACACTGAGTATAAATGTCTGGAAAATTTAAATTGCTTTTATTTGGGCAGGTTTTATAATTTCTCACCTCTCAGCACATCAGAAGTAAATATTGGCCCTGCACACTTGGATCCTTCTAAGCAGTGGACGCTTCTGTCAGGCTGAGACTAAGGTAAATAGTGGCTGATTTTCAGAGGCTAACCTTCAGCTGTTAGATGAATGAGAGACATTGTCACCCACAAAATCACAAGTACATGGGCTCTAGGCTATTTTTGTCAATGGCTGTAAATGCCTCTTTTTCTTAAATTGAAGTCAAAGAATCTAAGGCACCTCTCTAATGTCTGTCATTTGTTTTATTTTTCTGTCTTACAGAGATGAAACTTTTGGTTATTTGGAGAATTGGAGAAAAAGAGGCCCTTTCTGCTGTAATGGAAAATAACTTACAGGTAACAGCAATAATCTCAATGATTTTATGACTTCATGTACATAGATAAGTATCACTTTGCATCTTATATAATACATTTCACGTTTCCAACAGTGAAAAGGATTTTTAGAGAAAAGTTTTTTCCCAACTATCTTTGGACTGAATATGAAGCCCAGGAAATTTCCAAAATGAGGTATTCTGAACATTTTATATAGTTAAATAAAAACATTCCGTGACCTTTGTTGATCATAAAGTCTTAGGAATCTATGACTCTTAGATTCTTGATAGCATCTGGGTTGTTCTGGGTTTGCTGATGTTCAACTTGTCTCTGAATTACATGTGTGCTGAGAATGACACCCTCTTGGACTTGAACTTGGAAAATTAGTAGCAAACTTAACTGTTATCCTCATATCTAGATGAAGGTTCTGCAATAGTTACAGTGATTGCTTTAAGGCTACATAAGGTACTTCATTATATGCAGTGGCCTTGTGAAATTTACAGGATTTTTTCACTTGCTGAAACATATCATGTTGAAGTTTAATTCCCTTCAGGCCAGTAAATATTTATTGAGGGCCTACTCAGAATATTTGAAGATGGTAAACCAATCTGTCAGAATATGTAAACATATATTCCTGTAACTGAATTTTTTTCTGAAATACATCAATATAATCCCAATACCAACTGTTTTATAAGACAGAGGGAGAAGAGAGAAGGGGATGATATGGAAAACTGCTATTTAAAAATTTTTTTTAAATCAGAAATTTAGATGATGCTCTCAGAATTGCTTTCATGATAGTCTAAGGCTTATGGTGAGCAGAGACACTATTGGAAGTTGTCCACAAAAATTAGTTAATAATGTTATTTAAAAATTAGACTTGTTTTGTTCTTGAATAAAAAATACTGACCTATGCAACCAGCCTGGGCAATATAGTGTGACCTCCATCTCAAGAAAAAGAAATTAAAAATAATAATCAAAAAATATATGTATACACATACATGCACACACACACACACACACACACATACATATACATGAACCTAAATTTTAAACACATGGTTTACTGTGTGTGGAGAAAATAGTAATGTTATTTGGTTTTGAGGATTTTATTTTGTTTTGAAATTATGGGGATTTGTTATCTTTCATTTGCAGATACAGTAAAAATATATTATTCCTGTCAAGTTGATCCTTGAATAGGTGTGACTATAAAGAAGCGATACTGATTTTTTAAAGATAAACAAACTGCACAAAGTTAAAACAGGGTTGACCTTTAATATAGTTATTTCAAGTATAGTGAGTACAATCATGGGTTACAAAAAATACTTAAAACTTCATTTGGAAATATCTTCTGATGTCATGTATAACATTTTCTCTTGCTGTTTCTCTCTGTCATAGAGTTCAGTGTTGTCTCCAGTGTTTACTAAGTCTTATAGAGTGAAAAAATCAAAGGGTTTAACCTTTGGGTGTCTCAGTTTCTTTCTCCAAAAAAAAAAAATAGTACCCATTATGATAATCACTTAGACCGCAGTTTCTGCCATTAATTCTGTCTCAGGTATAAGTCAATTCCTTAAGAAGGTACTGGCATATTTGATCGATAGCAAAGTGATTGGAAAGAAATGAGATGCATAACTTCACTTTTTAAGAATGCAACATACATGTGGATGTGTAAATCTGAATTATTATTTAAAATCAGACTTAATGATTCAGAGCCATACCTCTAAGTTCTCTAATGTCCTTTGTTCTGAATGTTGGCGTTCCCCCCGAAATCATATGTTGGAACCTAATACCCAATGTGACATGGGATTTGCGGAGGTGATTTGGCCTTCATGAATTGGATTAGAGCCCTTACAAAAGAGGCATGAGGGAGATTTTTTTAATTTTTTTTTTAATTTTTTATTGTACTTAAAGTTTTAGGGTACATGTGCACAACGTGCAGGTTTGTTACATATGTATGCATGTGCCATGTTGGTGTGCTGCACCCATTAACTCATCATTTAATATTAGGTATATCTCCTAATGCTATCCCTCCCCCATCCCCCCACCCCACAACAGGCCCCTGTGTGTGATGTTCTCCTTCCTGTGTCCATGTGTTCTCATTGTTCAATTCCCACCTATGAGTGGGAACATGCGGTGTTTGGTTTTCTGTCCTTGTGATAGTTTGCTGAGAATCATGGTTTCCAGCTGCATCCATGTCCCTACAAAGGACATGAACTCATCATTTTTTATGGCTTCATAGTATTCCATGGTGTATATGTGCCACATTTTCTTAATCCAATCTATCATTGTTGGACATTTGGGTTGGTTCCAAGTCTTTGCTATTGTGAATCGTGCCGCAATAAACATATGTGTGCATGTGTCTTTATAGCAGCATGATTTATAATCCTTTGGGTATGTACCCAGTAATGGGATGGCTGGGTCAAACGGTGTTTCTAGTTCTAGATCCCTGAGGAATCGCCACACTGACTTCCACAATGGTTGAAATAGTTTACAGTCCCACCAACAGTGTAAAAGTGTTCCTATTTCTCCACATCCTCTCCAGCACCTGTTGTTTCCTGACTTTTTAATGATTGCCATTCTAACTTGTGTGAGATGGTATCTCATTGTGGTTCTGATTTGCATTTCTCTGATGGCCAGTGATGATGAGCATTTTTTCATGTGTCTGTTGGCTACAAAAATGTCTTCTTTTGAGACTTGTCTGTTCATATCCATCACCCACTTTTTGATGGGGTTGTTTTTTTTTTTCTTGTAAATTTCTTTGAGTTCATTGTAGGTTCTGGATATTAGCCCTTTGTTAGATGAGTAGATTGCAAAAATTTTCTCCCATTCTGTAGGTTGCCTGTTCACTCTGATGGTAGTTTCTTTTGCTGTGCAGAAGCTCTTTAGTTTAATTAGATCCCATTTGTCAATTTTGGCTTTCGTTGCCATTGCTTTTGGTGTTTTAGACATGAAGTCCTTGCCCATGCCTATGTCCTGAATGGTATTGCCTAGGTTTTCTTCTAGGGTTTTTATGGTTTTAGGTCTTACATTTAAGTCTTTAATCCATCTTGAATTAATTTTTGTATAAGGTGTAAGGAAGGGATCCAGTTTCAGCTTTCTCCATATGGCTAGCCAGTTTTCCCAGCACCATTTATTAAATAGGGAATCCTTTCCCCATTGCTTGTTTTTGTCAGGTTTGCCAAAGATCAGATAGTTGTAGATATGTGGCATTATTTCTGAGGGCTCTGTTCTGTTCCATTGGTCTATATCTCTGTTTTGGTACCAGTACCATGCTGTTTTGGTTACTGTAGCCTTGTAGTATTGTTTGAAGTCAGGTAGCATGATGCCTCCAGCTTTGTTCTTTTGGCTTAGGATTGACTTGGCCATGTGGGCCCTTTTTTGGTTCCACATGAACTTAAGTAGTTTTTTCCAATTCTGTGAAGAAAGTCATTGGTAGCTTGATGGGGATGGCACTTTTTTCCTTCTCTCACCTGAGTTTGCAGCAACAAGGCACCAGTCATGAGGCAGTGAGCAGGCGCTTGTCAGACATCAAATTTGCTAGTGCCTTAATCTTGGATTTCCTAGCCTCCAGACCTATGAGAATCAAATGTCTGTTGTTTATAAATTATCCAGTATAAAGTACATTTTATAGCAGCCTGAACTGACTAAGACATCCTGACTCTGTACACAAGTTGGAACAAGTGAACTCCAACACAAGGTTGCATTCAGCACTCAGGGCATGGTCTTTTGCTCTTTCCTTGAGTAGTCAAGATTTACCATTAATATACAGCCAAGAAGAGGAACTGGTGTCAACTCAGGAGAAAAATCAATAAAATTATTTCTAGTTAAGAAGCATAAAGTTGTGCATATACCTAATTTTACAATTTAAAATGTAACTTATAAGTTTACATTTTCCAAAATCCGTGTATTTTTCTATGGAGAAAATACTTAAACAAAAATTATAGTGCTTTATTTTCATTCTATATATTTTTTTAAACTAAAAAAGTGGTCAGTTCATTCCCCAATTGAATAAACACTTTAAAATTACGTTTAAAGTGTTATTAGGAAGAGGTGACTGTTCACGACTAAACCACACCATTACCAAACATGAGAAGATAATTGAATGAAAATAATAGCTTTTGAAATTTGTTGATGCAAGTTCCATCAATATGCTTGCCATGGGGAACAGTGGCAAATTACTTTCTCGTTTTCTTTTGTTTTTGTAGGTTTTTGGCCTAGTTCTAAGTGAATGCAATATATTTCAGAACATCCTTTCCTTTTTGACTTTTCTATTTTGTCTTCCCCTATTCATCCTTCTCTTGGTGGCTTTTTAATTTTTCCCAAACTTTGTTCCTTTTCTGAACTTTTACCCTACCATTTACACTTCAACTATCTAAGAAGATTCCTTAACTTTATAATTGGCATATGAATACAAGAAATGTTGCTTTTAAGGATTTGTTCTAATTTCTTTTAACCTCTTCAAGACATTGTGCTTGAAATACGTCTGGTTAACCAATAAAAGTGGAATGTAGTTGCTCGCAGCATTTTTATTTATCATAGAACTTTGAGGGAAGAATTATATATATTGTAGATATCTTTAGCACTTGAGGAAAACATGAATTCAGACTTTGATAAGACGTTTCTGGGTTTTAGTAGATTTGTTTCTACAGGGTGATCTGGTTTTACTTCATTTATTGACAGTTGTTAAAAGAAATGTTAAGTGAGGTCCTTTTAAAGAACAGTTGGATTTAAAGCAATTCATTGTAATGGCATTTTAAATGGTTGCACAAATATAATAGAAAAGCTTGAAAAATTAGTTTATAAACTCTTTTGTAGGCATGGATTCATGTTCAACAAATCAATTTCCTGCTCCTCTTTTATTATCAAGTAACAGATTCAATAAGTAAAAATATTCTGTAAATTTAAGATCATTTCCTATTATACATGCACACAGTTTTAAAGTACCTTGTTTCAGCAGGGCACGCTGGTTCACACCTGTAATCCCAGCACTATGGGAGGCTGAGGTGGACAGATCACGAGGTCAGGAAGACAAGACCAGCCTGGACAACATTGTGAAACCCCGTCCCTACTAAAAATACAAAAAAAATTAGCTAGGCATGGTGGTGGATGCCTGTAATCCCAGCTACTTGGGAGGTTGAGGCAGGAGAATTGCTTGAACCCAGGAGGCAGAGGTTGCAGTGAGCCAAGATTGCGCCACTGGGGAACAAGAGCAAGACTCCGTCTCAAAAAAAAAAACCTTGTTTCTCTACACATTTTAGCCAGAATGCTTAAGACAGTGTCATATTTGTCAGTAGTAGAAGGATCGGACCAGGAAAAGGTGAATATATATATATGTACAAACACACACATATACAAACACACACACACACACACATATGTATGTACATATATACACAAACAAAACAAAAAAAACCAATAAGATTACACCTGTCATATCATGCTCTAGAACAAATGGACTTCATAGATGGGAAGCCTACATAAGATATGCTTTGCAAGATTATAAATTTAGCATTAAAAAACAAGCATCCTTTGCCCTCAAATTCCATCTTATGCTTGAGGGTTGGTAACTTAGATGACTGGATATTCATTTGGTCTAAAAGAGCCAACTTGAAGGTAGTTAAAGAGTTTACTTTAAATCAGCATGCTTAACCAGTTCTGAGGCAGGTGTAGAAATATCACAATGTTGTGAAACTTTAATTTGAAAGGTTTACTCATCCTGAACATGGAGTTTTAAATGTTATTTTCTTTGTTAGGTCTTAAAATGTTGGAATCAAGTCAGTTCTTAGTTCATTTTACGTACATTTCTTCCTCTTCTCATACAAATATGTTGTGCCTTGAGAAGTCCTCTTAAACTGCAATTACTTTGGGGTATTTTCTTTTTAATTCAAGAAATAGAAGCAGAAAATCAGACTTGGATTCCTGGCTCCATACCAACAACTCACAGTTCTCTTCAGCTCTTTTCTGTTCTGGTTCTGTAACTGGATAGATGATGGTTACTTTTAATGGCTGCTTTGGGGCTTCAGGGGGGTGGTGGCGGAATTTTATACATACACACTCACAGGAAAAGACAGCTATTATGGACAGGAGATTGTTGAAAGCTTTACTGACTTTCATGCTGTGAAAAGAAGACACGGAGATACCTTATGCTTTTGATGCCTGTGGGCCACTAACCAAAAAGGGAAGAAGAAAAACACATTGACATATTGTGGCTCTGATTCAAAATTCTTTTCCTTTTTTCCATCTATGGGTGCCCAAATGGGGGCAAAAAGTCAGCACCTCAATTTTTTTTGTTGTTGAAAGGGTAACAAATGTCTCAACTTTCATCACATATTCCCAGCAAAGTGAAAACTAAGTAAATTGAGCTTCAAGTCACTAATGTTTTCTTCCTGTTACAACCATAGCCTCATGGTGAACTTTAGAAAAAGGTTCGAATTTTTCATAATAATTTTCTCTTGACATAAGTGCTTGATAATTAAACAAAATTCTTTCCCTTGAGTCAGATTTTTTCTTCAGAGGGAGAAGTCAGATAGGTTTGAAATCTGATCCAAAGTTCAATCAAATGTTATCTCTTCTTTAAAAAAAAATGGTATCCAAGTCAGTCATTATATATATTGCTTACATTTAGGAGAAACTATGAGCTCATGTTATGACCAATGCTATCGTCCTGTGAAACCTCAAGTGTGCCTTGATTTTTTTTTTTTTTAGTTTTAAGAAAGTGAAAACAATTATCTCAATGCACCTCATGAAACCTTTATTTCACATCACTGTTGAAAATCTGCGATGAAATAGGAGTGGGATAAGTCAGAATAGCTACTAATGGACAATTGCCAAATATCAAATCAAGTCATACAAAATATATAAAGTCTGCACACTCTAACTTGGATTTGTAAGAATAATTTGTCTTTTAGATGGGAAAAAGCAAACACGCACACCACACACACAAGTCTCGTGGGATAGATTTAGATTTTAAGTCTTGTTGGGATTAAATACAATGGCAACAATTATAAGTAGAGAAAAAAATTAATTTCTTATTTCCATAACTTACTGGGGTACAGGTGGTATTTGGTTACATGAGTAAGTTCTTTACTAGTGATTTGTGAGATTTTGGTTCACCCATAACCCAAGTAGTATACACTGCACAATATTTGTTGTCTTTTATCCATTGGTCCCTCCCACTCTTCCCTCCAAGTCCCCAAAGTCCATTGTATCATTTATGCCTTTGGGTCCTCATAGCTTAGCTCCCACATATCAGTGAGAACATACGATGTTTGGTTTTCCATTCCTGTGTTACTTCACTTAAAATAATAGTCTCCAATTTCATCCAGGTCACTGCAAATTAACATCTTAATTCATTCCTTTTTATGGCTGTGTAGTATTCTATCATATATATATGTATATATCATATATATGATATATATCTGTTTTGTATCATACATGATATATATCATATATATGTATCATACATATTATATATGTGATATCTGTATCATATGTATCATATATGTGATATATATCACATATGTGATATATGATATATATCATATGATGTATATCGCATATATGATATATGTCATATATGTGATATATATTTGTTCATATCTATATATTATATATATTTTATATATATTATATATATAATATATATATATAATATATATATATATACACATATCTCACAGTTTCTTTATCCACTCATTGATTGATGGGCATTTGGGTTGGTTCCACAATTTTGCTATTGTGAATTGTGCCACTATAAACAACTGTGTGCAAGTATCTTTTCCGAATAATGACTTCTTTTCCTCTGGGTAGATACTCAGTAGTGGCATTGCTGTATCAAATGGTATTTCTACTTTTAGTTCTTTAAGGAATCTCCACACTGTTTTCCATAGTGGCTGTACTAGTTTGCAGTCCCACCATAAGTGTAGAAGTATTCCCTGTTCACCACATCCATGCCAACATCTACCATTTTTTGATTTTTTGATTATGGCCATTCTTGCAGGAGTAAGGTGGTATTGCATTGTGGTTTTGATTTGCATTTCCCTGATCATTAGTGATGTTGAGCATTTTTTCATATGTTTGTTGGCCATTTGTATGTCTTCTTTTGAGCATTGTCTATTCATGTCCTTAGCCCACTTTTTGATGGGAGTGTTTGTTTTTTCCTTACTGATATGTTTGAGTCTGTTGTAGATTCTGGATATTTGTTGTCTGTTTACTCTGCTGACTGTTCCTTTTGCCATGCAAAAGCTCTTTAGTTTAATTAGGTCCCAGCTATCTATCTTTGTGTTTATTGCATTTGCTTTGGGGCTCTTCATCATGAAATCTTTGCCTAAGCCAATGTCTAGAAGGGCTTTTCCAATGTTATCTTCTAGAATTTTTATAGTTTCAGGTATTAAGTTTAAGTCCTTAATCCATCTTGAGTTGATTTTTGTATACGGTGAGAGATGAGAATCCAGTTTCTTTCTCCTACATGTGGCTAGCCAATTATCCCAGCATGATTTGTTGAAAAGGGTGTCCTTTCCCCACTTTATAGTTTTTGTTTGCTTTGTTGAAGATCAGTTGGCTGTAAGTATTTAGGATTATTTCTGAGTTCTCTATTCTGTTCCATTGGTCTATTTGCCTATTTCTATATAAGTACCATGCTGTTTTGGTTACTATGCCCTTATAGTATAGTTTGAAATCAAGTTGTGTGATGCCTCCAGAGTTGTTCTGTTTGCTTAGTCTTGCCTTGACTATACAGGCTCTTTTTTGGTTCCATATGAATTTTAAATTGATTTTTTCTAAATCTGTGAGGAATGATTGTGGTATTTTGATAGGGATTGCATTGAATTTGTAGATTGCTTTTGGCAGTATGGTCACTTTCACAATGTTGATTCTACCTATCCATGAGCATGGGATGTGTTTCATTTGTTTGTGTCATCTATGATTTCTTTCAGCAATGTTTTGTTGTTTTCCCTGTAGAGGTCTTTTAACTCCTTGGTTAGGTATATTCTTAAGTATTTTACTTTATTATTAAGTATTTTACTTTTTTTGCAGCTATTGTAAAAGGAATTGGTTTCTTGATTTGATACTCTGCTTGGTCGCTCTTCACACATAGAAGAGCTAACTAATTTGTCTACATTAATCTTGCATCTGGAAACTTTGCTGAATTCTTTTATCAGTTCTGGGAGCTTTCTAGAGGAGTCCTTATGGTTTTCAAGGTAAACGATCATATCATCATCAAACAGTGACAGTTTGACTTCCTCTTTACCAATTTTCATGCCCTTTATTTATCTTGTCTGATTGCTCTGGCTAGGACTTCTAGTACAGTGTTGAAGAGGAGTGGTGAAGGTGGGCATCGTTGTCTTGTTCTAGTTCTCAAAGGTAATGCTTTCGACTTTTCTCTATTCAGTATTCTGTTGGCTGTGGGTTTGTCATAGATGGCTTTTATTACATTAAGGTGTGTCCCTTAAATCTTGATTTTCCAGAGAGTTTTAATCATGAAGGGATGCTGGATTTTGTCAAATGCTTTTTCTGCATCTACTGAGATGATCATGTGACTTTTGTTTTTAATTCTATTTATGTGGTGTACCACATTTATTGACTTGCATATGTTAAACCTTCCCTGCATCCCTGGTATGAAACCCACTTGATCATGGTGGATTATCTTTTTGATTATAGTTGGATTATGTTAGCTAATATTTTGTTAATGATTTTAGCATCAATGTTCATCAAGGATATTGATCTGTAATTTACTTTTTTGGTTACATCCTTTCCTGGTTTTGGTTTCAGGATGATGCTGGCTTCATAAAATGAATTAGCGGGGTTCCTTCTTTCTCCATCTTGTGGAATAATTTTGAAAGGATTGGTACCAATTCTTCTTTGAATGTCTGGTAGAATTCTGCTGTGAATCTCTCTGGTCTTGGACTTTTTCTCTTGGAAATTTTTAAATTACCATTTCAATGGTGTGTTCAGGGTGTCTAATTCTTCCTGATTTAAGCTATGAGGCTTGTATTTTTCCTGGAATTTATCCATCTCTTCCAGGTTTTCTAATTTATGTGTGTAAAGGTGTTCAGAGTAGCCATGAGTGATCTTTTATATTTCAGTGGTGTCAGCTGTAGTAACTCCTGTTTCATTTCTGGTAAGGTTATTTGGATTTTCTCTCTTCTTGGTTTATCTTGCTAATGATCTATCAATTTTATTTATGTTTCTAAAGAACTAGCTTTTGGTTTCATTTATCTTTTGTATTTTTCAATTTCATTTAGTTCTGCTCTGATCTTGGTAATTTCCTTTCTTCTCCTAAGTTTGGGTTTGGTTTGTTCTTGTTTCTCTAGCTCCTTAAAGTGTGACCTCGGAATGTCAGTTTGTGCACTTTTAGTCTTTTTGATGTACGTACTTAGGACTATGAACTTTCCTCTTAGTACCACCTTTGCTTTATCCCACAGATTTTGATAGGTTTTGTCATTATTGCTATTCAGTTTGAAGAATTTTCTAATTTCCATCTTGATTTTGTTTTTGGCCCAGTGCTCATTCAGGAGCAGGTTATTTAATTTCCATATATTTGCATGGTTCTGAAGGTTACTTTAGAAGTTGATTTCCAATTTTATTCCACTGTGGTCTGAGAGAGCGCTTGATATAATTTCAATTTTCTTATATTTATTGAGGCTCATTTTATGGCCTATCATATGGCCTTCCTTGGAGAAAGTTCCATGCACTGTTGAATAGAATGTTTATTCTGCTGTTGTTGGATGAAATGTTCTGTATACACCTGTTAAGTTCATTTGTTTCAATGTATTGTTTAAATCCATTGTTTGTTGACTTTCTGTCTTGATAGCCTGTCTAGTGTTGTCAGTGGCATATTGAAGTCCCCCACTATTATTGGGTTGCTGTCTATTTCATTTCATAGATCTGTTAGTAATTGTTTTACAAATTCAGGAGCTCCAATATTAGGTTCGTATATGTTTAGGATTGTGACATTTTCATGTTGGACAAGACCTTTTATCATTATATAACATCCCTCTTTGTTGCTTTTAACTGCTAATGCCTTTAAATGTGTTTTGTCTTATATAAGAATAGCTAGCCCTGCTAGCTTTTGGTATTCATTTGCATGAGATGGCTTTTTCCATCCCTTTACTTTAAATTTATGTGAGTTCTTAAGTGTTAGGTGAGTCTCCTGAAGGCAGCAGATAATTGGTTGGTGAGTTCTTATCCATTCTGCAGTTCTGTATCTTTTAAGTGGAGCATTTAGGCCATTTACATTCAATGTTAGTATTGAAATGTGAGGTATGGTTGCATTCATCATGCTTTTTGTTGCCTGTGTAGTTTGGTTTTTTGTTTTTGCTTTTTAACAAATATTTTTGTTTTATAGGTCCTGTGTGATTTATGCTTTAAAGATGTACTGTTTTGATTTGTTTCCAGGATTTGTTTCAAGATTTAGAGCTCCTTTTAGCAGTTCTTGTAGCGATGGCTCAGTAATGGTGAATTCCCTCAGCATTTGTTTGTCTAAGAATGACTATATTTTTCTTTCCTTCACTTATGATACTTAGTTTCGCTGGATACAAAATTCTTGGCTGTTAACTGTTTTGTTTGAAGAGGCTGAATATAGGGACCCATTCCCTTCTAGCCTGTAGGGTTTCTGCTGAGAAATCTGCTGTTAATCTGATAGGTTTTCCTTTATAGGTGAGTTGGTGCTTCTGTCTCACAGCTCTTAAGGTTCTTTTCTTCATCTTAACTTTGGATAACCTGATGACAATATGCCTAGGTGAAGATCTTTTTGCAATTAATATTCCAGGTGTTCTTTGTGCTTCTTGTATTTGGATGTCAAGGTCTCTAGCAAGGTTAGGGAAGTTTTCCTCAATTATTCCCCTGAAAATGTTTTCCAAGCTTTTAGAATTCTCTTCTTCCTCAGGAACAACACCGATTATTCTAAAGTTTGGTCATTAAACATAATCCCAGACTTCTTGGAGACTTTGTTCATATTTTCTTTGTCTTTGTTGGATTGGGTTAATTCAAAGACCTTACCTTTGAGCTCTGAATTCCTTTCTTCTACTTGTTCAATTCTATTTCTGAGACTTTCCAGGGCATTTTGCATTTCTAAAAGTGTGTCCAAAATTTCCTTAATTTTTAATTGTTTTTTTTTTCTTTAAGCTGTCTATTTCCTTGAATATTTCTCCCTTCACTTCTTGTATCATTTTTTTTGGATTTCCTTGCAGTGGGCTTCACCTTTCTCTGGTCCCGCCCTGATCAGCTTAACAACTAACCTCCTGAATTCTTTTTCAAGTAAATCAGGGATTTATTCTTGGTTTGGATCCATTGCTGGTGAACTAGTGTGATTCTTTGGGGATGTTGAAGAGCCTTGTTTTGTCATATTACCAGGGTTGGTTTTCTGGTTTTCTGGTTTCTTCTCATTTGGGCAGGCTCTGTCAGAGGGAAGGTTTAGTGCCAAAGGCTGTTGTTCAGATTCTTTTGTCCCACAGGGTGTTCCCTTGATGTAGTATTCTCCTCCTTTCTCTATGGATGAGGCTTCCTTAAGCTGAACTGCAGTGATTGTCATCTCTCTTCTGTGTCTAGCCACCCAGCGAGTCTACCCAGCTCTGGGCTGGTACTGGGGGCTGTCTGCACAGAGTCCTGTGATATGAACCATCTACCCATCTCTCAGCCATGGATATCCACATCTGTTCCAGTGGAAGTGGCAGAGGGTGCAGTGGACTCTGTGAGGGTTCTTAGCTTTGGTGGTTTAATGCTCTATTTTTGTGCTTGTTGGTCTCCTGCCAGGAGGTGGTGCTTTCCAGAAAGTATCAGCTGTAGTAGTATGGAGAGGAACCAGTGGTGGATAAGCCCTAGAACTCCCAAGATTATATGTCCTTTGTCTTCTGCTACCATGGTGAATAGGGAAGAATCATCAGGTGGGGGTGGGGCTGGGTGTATCTGAGCTCAGACTGTCTTTGGGCAGTTCTTGCTGCAGCTGCTGTTGGTGATGGGGGTGAGATTCCCAGGTCACTGGAGTTGTGTACCTAGGAGAATTATGTCTGCCTCTGCTGAGTCATGCAGGTTGTCAGGGAAGTGGAGGAAAGCCAGCAGTCACAGGCCTCACCCAGCTCCATGCAAACCAAAGGGCTGGTCTCACTCCCACCATGCCCCACCAACAGTCCCGAGTCTGTTTTTAGGTAGAGAGTATGACGGCCTTTAAAAATTGTCCCAGGCTACCCACCTCCCAGCTGCAAGAGAAAAGGGCTTGGTTCTTTCCCTGCCTGTGGAGTCTGTGCACCAGATTTGCACCCTCTCCTGAGTTCTGGCCAGGAGGCTACTCACCCCATTCAAATTGCTAAAAATTTCAGCTAGACATTTCCTTCTCCCAGTGAAGTTTTACCACCTGCCTCTCTGGTCCCCCACCTGATGGATCCCTGTGGTGCCAGGCAGCAGTGGCCTGCCAGGGGACACAGAGAGTTCCCAGGGCCTCTCTGCTGCTTCCTCTAGCCCTGCATTTTGCTTGGCTCTCTAATTGGCTCAGCTCCAGGTAAGGTTGGAAACTTCTCTCACAAACAGACCTTCAGCTTCTCCAGTGTGGGTGTGTGTTTGGGAGAAGAGGGTCTCTCTTTTCCACTTCTGCAGTCGGGGCACTCAGAGTATTTGGGGTGTCTCCCAGGTCCTGCAGAAACAGTCTTCTTCTTTCAGAGGGTCTGTGGGTCCTCTTGGGACTGCTGGTTTATTCTTGCATTAGATCTGGAGCTAACATTCACAATGCGAGCTTCTGCAAGCTGCTTTGTCCAGAGCTGCAAGCTAGTCTTGCCTCCCATCCATCATGATGATCCTCTTCTCAAGGTAGAGAAATTATCACAAATTCTTAGTAAGTTGTCATTGGTTAAAATTTGGGAAATATACGTTCATGTTGCTTCTAAAGTTACATCTATCATTGAGTCCATACAATCAAAATTTTCCTGATATTCAAAAATATATATTTGAAGAATATTTTAACATTTCCTCCTATGGAACGTTACAGTTCCATATACATGATTGTATGACCCATGGCTGGTATTTATTATGGACCTGTTTATGCATCATTGTGCCATTCAACTGAAAAAGACGTAAATTTATTTCACAAAAAATTATAATCATGATATCCAAAATGAAAGTCAAAAAAAGCAACAGCACTACCAACAAAATCCAAAATTTCTAGGTTATTTTGCTCTTTGTGTGTGTGTGTGTGTGTGTGTCTGTGTGTGTGTGTTTTAAATTTTTTCCACAGCTCTGTTTCCTTTGGACTGAGAAACATGTTATTATGTGTTTATCTCACCACTGAAATTAAAAGTCTCTAATTTCTCTCAAGTTAGTGCTCCTCTAACCAGGTATTCAGTTTTTTAAAAGAAAGCAAACATCTGATTACTGAAATATATTAACTATATAATAGCATACTTTTTCCCAGCAGGTTTTGTATGTTGTCTTGTTTTATCCTTCTTTTATTACAGAGATATGTGGAAAATGCTATGCTCAGTTTGAAAGGAAGGGAGTTTACTAAAATCACAGAACTAATTGATAATTAATTCTTATTTTCATTCCATACAAAGTAAAATATTAAGGAGAGTAATTGCCCTGGTTATTTCATCCCTATTTCAAGGTTGGTTCTATCTTTACAGTTGAGGAAACTGAAGTCTAGAATTAATTAACTTGCCCATTTTTATGCAACTAGTAAGTGACAATCTGAGGTTCTAATCTTACTAGGGCTGACTTTAAAGGCCAGTCTTTTCAAATTGTATAGCTTCTTAGATTGTCTAGTTTTGTATTCTAAATGATACTTACAAGTCATACCTTCCCTTATAACTTTTTTTGGTGGAGATTAGGACTGCCAATTAACTGAAAAAAATTTACTTCACTCAGAATAAGTATTTGTAGAGAAATAGCAAAATTTACTTCACTCAGAATAAGTATTTGTAGAGAAATAGCAATTGTGTAATTCTTTCGTAGATGGTTAAAATATACTGTTATTTTTATATTCTACTGTCAAGTTGAAAAAAATCTGAGTGGTCTTGGTAAGAATACTGTGTCTGTTCATGATACATGTTTATTATTGCTGAAAGAAGGAATAAAACTAATCAGAATAAAATTTTAAACTAAGTTAGCAGTTTTTATCTTATTAAATATAAACCATGTGTACATAATATTCACAAAAAATGGACACAAAAACATAATGATACAATAGCACTCTTTTTTATTTCATTATTATTATACTTTAAGTTTTAGGGTACATGTACACAATGTGCAGGTTTGTTACATATATATCCATGTGCCATGTTGGTGTGCTGCACCCATTAACTCGTCATTTAGCATTAGGTATATCTCCTAATGCTATCCCTCCCCCCTCCCCCCACCCCACAACAGTCCCCAGAGTGTGATGTTCCCCTTCCTGTGTCCATGTGTTCTCATTGTTCAATTCCCACCTATGATTGAGAACATGTGGTGTTTGGTTTTTTGTCCTTGCGATAGTTTACTGAGAATGATGATTTCCAGTTTCATCCATGTCCCTACAAAGGACATGAACTCATCCTTTTTTATGGCTGCATAGTATTCCATGGTGTATATGTGCCACATTTTCTTAATCCAGTCTATCGTTGTTGGACATTTGGGTTGGTTCCAAGTCTTTGCTTACAATAGCACTCTTTTAACAACTAACCTGCTTAGGAAATTACATATTACGCATATTATTGATATTTCTGTGTTTCTTGCTGTAATTTATTCTCCGCCTTCCTTCTGCAAATGTAAGCCACAATCTTGTATGTACTGTTAATACTTCTCAATATATATGGCTATATACTTCAAAATTTATGTATGTTTCAATATATAATATTTAGTTTTATATTGTATATTTCAAATATAAAACCACACTTTTGAGGCATAAACACATAAGACTGAGGCTGAACCAGGACAACATATAAAATATCTGCTCCTGCCCATCAGCTGAGTAACCATCTAGTAACAAGCAAGAGCAGCAGAGCACTAGAGGAGGGGCAAGCAAGAGGACAGAAACCACATCTGTGACAAAGGCATGTATGTAAGGTTGAAAGCTGAGTATGGGGCAAGAAAAAGGAGAAGATCCTTTTGACTCTGCAGCCCCTACTCTAAGCTTAGGCAGTAGAATTTCACTACTGAAAAGACTTGAAGACTGTTGGCCGGGCGCGGTGGCTCAAGCCTGTAATCCCAGCACTTTGGGAGGCCGAGGCGGGTGGATCACGAGGTCAGGAGATCGAGACCATCCTGGCTAACACGGTGAAATCCCGTCTCTACTAAAAAATACAAAAAAATTAGCTAGGCGTGCTGGCGGGCGCCTGTGGTCCCAGCTACTTGGGAGGCTGAGGCAGGAGAATGGCGTGAACCCAGGAGGTGGAGGTTGCGGTGAGCCGAGATCGCGCCACCGCACTCCAGCCTGGGGGACAGAGAAAGACTCCGTCTCAAAAAAAAAAAAAAAAAAAAAAAGGAAAAGACTTGAAGACTGTTGTGTCTTGAACATACTCTTAGCAAAACATACCAAGGAACCAGCCAATACCTCATACTAAGAGCCTGACAAGTTGATTATTTGCAGGCATGTTACTCTTTCTTTTAGTCACAACTGCTTTATACATTGTGACCAACATTTAATCAAAATTATAAGGAAAAAAATAAAAACAAATACCCATAATAAAGAAAGAAAGTTATGAAAAATACAGACATATATATAAAATCTAGATTTTTAAAGGTTGGATTAAATTTTAAAATAACTCTAATTAATAGGTTAAAAGATTTCATAGAAAAGATATACACCATGAAGGACAAATAGGGCATTTCAGCAGAGATGAAAACTAGAACAAAGATTTAACTTAAAATAATAGAAAAGAAAAGGTAATAGCAGTGAAAAATTTACTTAAATGGCCAACCCACAAAACAGCTAAGGAAAGGTAAACAAAATTGAAAATTTGACAATAAAATTATTTAAATATAATCACAAAAAAGAAAAAGAAGAAAACAAAGTTTCTAAAAGCTGTAATGAAATAAAAACAGAAAGCATCTACAGCTGTAATACAACACCAAATATTCTAATGTACATGTAACTAGAACCCCTGAAGGAAAACAGAGAAAGAATATGGCAGAAGAAAAGTTTGAGAGAGAATAGCTAAGAAATTTCCAACAATAATGAAAGATATGAAAACACAGAGCCAAGAAGCTTGAGTTTCTTTTAGGAAAGCACACACATGCATGTGCACGTACAAACAGATACAAACATACACTCTTACATAAAATATTCACATTCCTAAAAACAAAACAGAAAATAAAGGGAACATCTTGTAAGAAGCCAGAAAGAAAGGGAAATGATATGCACATGAACAAATATAAGAAACACTGCTGACTTCTCCTGAGAAACTATGCAAACCTGAAGACAATGGTTTTCTTTACAGTACCAAAATTTAAAAATAACGCCAATTCAAAATCCCTTACTTAATAAAAATATTATCCAAAATAAAGGCCAAATATAAAGTAGTATGTACATGTTATTTTGCTTTACATTTTTTATGTTACTTATATATATAGGGACCAAGTGCTATGTTTTTGAGGGTTCTCTGTTGATGTACATAACTAGTTCATTTTTATTGATTGTAGGGTATTTTATTGTATCTGTAACATCAATTTTAAAATCTATTTCTTGCTGATAGATTTTTCTCTATGGTATAAGATTTGGGGCATAATTTTCAGTCAAACAGTATGTATTATAAACGTTTATTTTAATAGATGTTGACATATAGCTTTGCAAAGTGTTTAAAAAATTTACACTCGGCCAGGCGCAGTTGCTCATGCCTGTAATCCCAGCACTCCAGGATTGAACCCTGCGACCATCATGGCTAATACAGTGAAACTCTATCTGTACTAAAAATGCAAAAAAATTAGCTGGGTGTGGTTGCACACACCTGTAGTCCCAGCTACTTGGAAGGCTGTGGCAGGAGAATCACTTGAACCGGGGAGGTGGAAGTTGCAGTGAGCCAAGATTGCACCACTGCACTCCAGCCTAGGTGAGAGAGCGAGACTCCATCTCAAAAAACAACAACAACAACAACAAAAAACAAAAGCAAACAAGCAAACAAAAACAGAAAAAAGAAAATTACAGTCCTACTAGAAGTATATAATAATGTTAGTTATAGTTATCCTGTATGCTTCCTATAATATCAAGATTTTTAACTTTTTGACAAACTTATTGAAATATAATTGGAATCTTACTGTGATTTTTAAATTACAGCTTTTTATTACTAGTAAGATTGAGAATCATTTATATATCTATTGGACATTTAATTTCTATAACGAATCAGCTATTTTCATATTTCATCAGTTTTAGTAATAAGTATAATGAGTTGTCTTTCTGTTATCAGTTAGGAAGGAGTTGCTATATTCTACGTATATTAATTCTCTGCATTGTAAATAGTTTTTTGCAGTCTTTTTTCACATTTTTTTTGAAGCCTTTTCATGTATGGGATATTTTAGTTTCAATCTAACTAAATTTTTCAGTCCCTCACTTTTGTGGTTTCATTTTCAGGTCCTATTTAAAAATTGCTCTCTACTTTACAGTTCTAAAGATACCTTCTTGATGTTTCAAATTTTATACTTCAAACTTGGTATATATTTTTGTATGAAATGTAAAGTATTCTTCATTTGCCTATAGCAAGATGTCCCCACATCATCAGATTATTTGTCATTTTTTCTCCACTGATTTTTGTTTTAAAATTTATCAGTAAAATATAATAAAATGTGCATAAATTGTATAAAGGGACAAGTTTTTACATATTATTGCATATGTATTAATAAAATCATAATTAAAATCAAGAAAATAAACTTATCAGTTATCCCCAAGTTCTTTACTTCCTTTTGTAAAGAACAATTTCCCATTCTCTGCCCACTCTGCCCATATGCAAACACTTTATATATATAGATGCAAACACATTTATAAATGCAAAAACATATATAAATGCAAAAAACAAAATGTCTGCCCATATGCAAACACTTTATATATATATATATATATGTATACATTCTCCTTCAGGAAAGCCAATATCCTGTATATTATGCTGCTTGAAATTTCCACACAGCTCACTGATGATCTGCTCACTTACTTTTAGTATTTATTTTGTGTGTTTTATTTTGGATGCTTATTATTGCTGTGTCTTCAGGTTCACCAATCTTTCAGCTCACAAGTCTAATCTGTTGTTAATCTCAATCTGTGTGTGTTTTATTTATCCCAGTTAGTTTATTTTTCATTTCTAGAAACTTGTTTCAGTATATTTTCTATATCTTTCATGTCTATATAAAACATGATCCATATACCTTCTTGAACCTTTGGAATATATGTTTTATATAATTTGTTTTTGTATCCTTCAATACTAATTAATTTCTGTGAATAACTTTCCTTATTACTATGGATCATGCTTTTCTGCTTTTTTGCATACCTGGAAATTTTTATGTGGTGCCAGACCTTATGAATTTGAGTGATGGATACTTTTGTATTTCTGCAAATAAGTTTAAGCTTATTATTGGTGTGCACATAAGTGGCTTGAAAACAGTTTATTCCTTTCAAGTTCTGCATTTAAATTTGCTGTAAGGATGAGGATCAGAGCAGTCTTTAGTCTAGAATTAAATTTGACTCACTGTTACGGCAGACACTTCTAAGCATACTCCCTGAATTTTCATGAATTAGAAACTTTTGGCAGGCATGGGGCTTATGCCTGTAATCCCAGCACTTTGGGAGGCCAAGGCTGGTGGATCACTTGAGGTCAGGAGTTCAAGAACTGCCTGGCCAACATGGTGAAACCCCATTTCTACTAATCATACAAAAAATTAGCCAGGTGTGGTGCTGGATTCCTGTAATCCCAGCTACTCAGGAGGCTGAGACAGGAGAATCGCTTTAACCTGGAAGGCAGAGTTTGCAGTGAGCTGAGATGGCACCACTGCCCTCCAGCCTGGGTGGCAGAGTGAGACTCCATCTCAAAAAAAGGAAAATTAATCACAAGCTTTCTCCAGTCTGGTTGATGGAAACACAAACTGCTCGTGGTTCCTTGTCAACTTCAGGAATTATTTTCTCTAATTTTCTCAGGTGAATGTTTCCTGAGTCTCAGGAAATTTCTGACTAAGTGAGGACAGAAGCTCAGAACTCTGCCTTTTTGTAGTTTTTGTCGTTTTCTCCTTACTGGTCCTCTGATCTGTGAATTCTAGCTATTAACCCTCCCAACTCACTTCCTGGACTCACAGCTTTATCTCTTCACCTCAAGGAGACTGCTAGATTCTACCAGGTCCTCCCCTTCCTTGCTTTTTTCAAGGCTTAGATATATTTTTCTGGGCACTAATCTTGGGCAATCACAAGCTCCCTTTGTTTGTTTCCCTTCTCTCAGGGATGACCGTCCTGCATTGCCTAATATCTGATGACTGAAAATGATTTTCTCACATATTTTTCAGTTTTTTAGTGGTGTTATGCTCAGAGGGCAAATACAGTCCTTGTTACCATTTTTTTTACTAGAAGTGAAAGGTCTTTTGTTTTTTTTGTTTTTTTTGATGGAGTCTCATTCTGTTGCCAGGCTGGACTGCAGTGGCACAATCTTGGCTCACTGCAACCTCCGCCTCCCAGGTTCAAGCTATTCTCCTGCCTCAGCCTCCCAGGTAGCTGGGATTACATGGGTGCATCACCACGTCTGGCTAATTTTTGTATTTTTTAGTAGTGATGGGGTTTCACCATGTTGGCCAGGATGGTATCCATCTCTTGACCTCGTGATCCGCCCGCCTTGGTCTTGCAAAGTGCTGGGATTATAGGCATGAGCCACCCCACCTGGCCGATCTTCTATCATTTTTTAAATTTCCATATGTGTGGCTTTCTGTTCTGAACTATTCATCTACTTTATCTGTCTCTATACAAATTCTACAGTCTGTTCATTCTATAGACTTATAAATACATTTTATGTTTTAATAGAGCAATTGCATTTTCAAGTTTATTCTTCTTTAAAAGTTGTTTTATTGATTCATAACCCTATTTTTAATATAAAATTTAAAGTTAGCTTGCTTAAATTGATAAAAAATTCTGTTGTGATTTTGATTGAAATTACATTGAATTTAGAAATTAACTTGAGGGACTTAAAAATATTAAACATTCCCATTCATGAGCATAATTTTCATCTCTATTTTTTAAAGTAGTCTTATAAGAATTTATAAATGTTTAAAATAAATTTCTTATGTGTTTTTTTAATATTTATTTTATTTTTATTCTTAATTACTTTGAAATTTTATGCATTTAAATGGCAATTTCTGACTAGTTTTAATTACAGGAACAAATTTAATTTTTGATTATGTCTAATAAATATTATTAAATTTTCTTATTATTTCAGTAGTCTATTCAGACAGTCTTATCCTCTATGAATAATAGCATAATGGTCAGTCCTTCCCATACATAGGTGGATATATATGGAATTATACACATTCATTTATTTTTCTAGTCTTACAGTATTTTTTATGCTAAGCAGTAATGCTAGGAATGTTGTCCTTGTTTCTTTAATTATTAATTTAATTAGATATGTTAATAGAGTATATATACTTGAATAGCTTCATAAAACCCAACCTGATCAATTTTTAAAATAAATAGCTAAACTTGAGTTGATACCTTATACTGTGTGTCTGCCATGAGACTGCCTGTAGACCTCCAACCACCATGGAGTAGTTGAACTCCAGAATCCATTGCTTCATCTGCAGTAAGGCCATGCTTCCCAAGGCCACAGCTTTCTAACAGCAAATGATTAAGCATACCAGGGATATAACAATAGCATGAAACTAATCCTGGAAAGAGTAGACTCCTCTGATGGTAGACTTTGTCTCAAACTCTCTCTGAAATTCTTTTTACAGCATTCTTAAACTTCATGACATTATTTGATGCTTCTAGTAAGTCTTCATTCCTCCTTTTCTTCACTCAGGACCAGAATTACATTCTAGAATACTGGATCTCCCAGCCTTTTCTTGCTTCTTCTTCATTTTCTCTCACAGGCATGTCCCCTAATACAATTCTGGTATGGCTCATCTAATGTTGATATCTGCTTCTTGGAATAACTGGACTAACACAAGCGATAACACAACTGGAGTAGTCTGAGTAAACAGGTTACAAGACTGGAATTTGGAACTGACTCACTCACTGCCCAACAAACAGGATGGCATCTTGGTTGGTATATAGGGCATAGATATCACCTAAGACAATGTGTTGGCTTCATAGCTGTACATTTTACCAATAGTAACCTGGGAAAATGTTTTCTTAGAGGAAATTCTATGACAGGTATACAGGTGTGAACATTTGAAAAATATGAGAGCAGGAATGCCTACAAAGACAGTAGGGTTGGCTGGTTACTGCTACATTGTATTGAAACTCTGTAGAGAATAATGAGACTGAGCACTATTAATAGGAAGTTAATGGCAAAATTTATATGTGATGTAAGGCCAGAAGACACATCAAAGGATTATATTCAGTGGGAATACCAAGTGGATGCAACACTTATTAAGGCCATGTAAACCATAAATAAAATTCTAAGCCCCCCAATCACCCAAATGTACCCCTTCTCTCAACAAGGCCATTCTGAAGTTAACCTGAAAAACCAGTTCAGGCCATGGTGGGAATGGGAGCAGCAAACATGCCTCATTATAACCTCCTCCCTGTTGGGATTACTGATAAAACAGACCTTTTAAGTCTGACAAGAAACATTTACAGTCTATTCTCTCTGAAGCCTTCTACCTGGAGACTTCATCTGCAAGATAAAACCTTGGTCATCATAACCCCTTATTGTAATCTAGACATTCCTTTATTTAGATAATAACTGTTTCCTATGGCCATATCACCCTGGATGCAACTGATCTCATCTGATAATAACTCTTTTAACCATTGCCAATCAGAAAATCTTTAAATTTACTTATGACATAGAAGCCCCCACTTCAAGTTTTTCCATCTTTCCAGATCAATCCAATGTACATCTCACATATATTTATTGATGTCTCATGTCTCCATAAAAATTATAAAAGCAAGCTGTACCTTGATCACCTTGGGCACATGTCACCAGGACCTTCTGAAACTGAGTCACAGATGCATCCTTAACCTTGGCAAAATAAACTTTCTAAATTAATTTAGACCTGTTTCACATACCTTTGGTTTATAGCCATAAGAAATATTATAAGAGAGGCACCAGTATCACTAAGTATGTTGATGGTTCTCTTCTGCAGGGGAGGATGACTGGGGAGGCAATACAAACACTGTGCTTGTTACCATCCTTAGGGATATTGATGGCACCCCTAAAATAATAGAGAGGAAATGATTGTGCTTAGCTACTAAGGGCCAGGAGAATTGAATTATTATCATGAGTGGGAAGGTTGCAGAGGTACCCACGGAGGCTTGACCCACAGAGAGTTAAATAAATGGATTACAGGACAACTAGGAGAAAAAAATAAACAGATGGCCAACAAAGATACTGCTGAACATCTATAACCAAAATAAAAAAAAATCAAGAATGAAAGATAAGGTGAGTGATATCAATACTCTAATAGAACTCACAATTCTTGCCGGACATGGTGGCTCACTCCTGTAATCCCAGCACTTTGGGAGGCGGAGGCAGGCAGATTACTTGAGGTCAGGAGTTCGAGGCCAACATGGTGAAACTCTGTCTCTATTAAAAATACAAAAAAATTATCCAAGTGTGGTGGTGTATGCATGTAATCCCAGCTACTTGGGAGGCTGGGGCAGGAGAATCACTTGAACCTGGGAGGCGGAGGTTGCAGCCACATCACTCCAGCCTGGGTGACAGAGTGAGATGCCATCTCAAAAAAAAAAATCAAAATTCTTTGCTGAGTTTCTAAATATGAACCAATTTCTATATCCAGAACCAATTGACTTAACAATGTCTCTAGAAATAAGAACATTGAACATTATGGCAGGTATATACTGTGCTAATTACCTCAAATCTTTCCCCAAAGGAGCCTACAGCTATTTACTTGGGTGACTATATATAGGAAAAAATGGGAATATCCAGACTATTCAAAGATTATTCAGTATAGGTTCTGAATTAACAGTGATATCCGAAGATTCAAAAATTTATCACAGAATGGGGGTCTTTGGTAGCCAGGTAACAAATGGAGTCCTGATTTCTAGTAATCACACTGGATTGCCCTAAGTCTTGCTTCCATTAAACCCAAAGAATCCACTGATTCATGCAGTGATATTTCTCAAATCCTTGAGTGCTTAATTAGAATTGATACACTTTGCAGTATTTGTAATTCTATATTGGCCATTCATCTATTGAGAAGTAGTTATTATAGTGGGGAAAGCCAAATATAAACCTCTGAAACTGTCCAGATCCCTCTTTTTCCCAAGAATGCAAATTTTAAAAAAATCAATATGGTGAATAAATAAAGACAGAATATAGCAGAATAGAGAACTCCTCCACTAAAGCAACCATAAACTGGCAGAGACAAACAGAATCAAATTTGTGAAACTCTGTAGTTTAATCTAAAATGTGTAATAATAAGAGGAATGCTTAATAAGAAAATGGTACTTCATTTTTAGTAGCAGCTTTGAGGCATTTTTGCTCACCCACTTACCATCTCTCATTCCCAGAAGTGTTTTAGCAGCCTTGATGACAACTCACATTCCTGATACAGCTTGCTGTTTCCAAGGGGCTACCATGAGCTTTGTTCTTAAAATACTGTGGTTGTGAGTTTTGTCTCATCGGGTAATCATTAGGAAACCAGTGCAGAATATTTGTTTACCTCCTCCTACACTTAAGTGGATTTCTGGATAGCAGAGTCTGTCCAAAGATTTAAAGGCATATACCTCTTCTGCCTACCTGAGGTAAGGGCTGTCAGATGAGGCCAGATAGAGACAGATCCAAAAGCCCCTGGAATAAGGAGGCAGAGGAGAAAGTATTTAAGCTGGGTGGAGAATAAGAGCTTAGACGTCTATTATATATAGCAGGAGGAAGACTAAAACATTCATCCAAATACCAGACATTTCATGCTCAAAGGAATATGAGAAGACTCTAGGCTTGTAATTGGCTGATTTGCAGGCTCCATGTAAGCAGGGGATAAAAGATAAAGAGGGTTCCAGCTCAGATTTATGCTACAAAGACTTGAAGAATATTTTCTCTCTCTGTTTTTCACTTCAAGCCTTTAAGGAAATATCTGCCTGGTCACTGGCTGACCACTAAATGAAGAAATAGAGGGTTCAGTGACCACATACTGCAGTAAATATATTCTTTGAAAAATTCTATGGAAAAGTCAGAAAACAAAAGACAACTACAACTTTAAAGAATCCACAACAGTAAACTCTGGGGAAGAAGGAGAATCTCATTCCAGAGTTATCACACTGTAATTTAGTTTCCACCAAAAGAAAATATATAGCATTCAAAAAAAGAGAGAAAACTACAGAAAATTGAAAGGAAAACTAATTGACAGGAACAGGCCCTAAGAACCCCAGACATTGGACTCACTAGATGTAGCTTTAGGTCCACTGTCTTAAATGTGCTCAAAGAATTATGGGAAATCATAGACAAAGAACTAAAGGAGACCAGGAAAGCAGTGTGCCCAAAATGAGAATATCAACAAAAGGATAGAAATTATAAAATAGAACATAATAAAAATTCTGGACCTGAGAAGTGTAATAACTAAAATCAAAAACTCCCTCGCTAGAGGGATTTAACATCAGATGTCAATAGACAGAAGAAAGAATTCATGAATATAAACATAGGACAATTGAAATTATTCAATCTGCAGAGAAGAAAGTAAAAAAGAAAGTATGAAGAAAAGAACGAAGAAAAGTAACAAAAAGTAATGAGGAAAAGTAAAAAAAAAAGGTATGAAGAAAAAAAGCCTAAAGGGACTCTGCAACATCATCAAGTATATCTTATACACATTATGAAAGTCACTGAAAGAGAGAAAGAAGAAAAATATTGGATAAAATATTGGCAGATAATTTGCCAAATTTGATGAAAAACATGAATCTACACATACATGAAGCTCATTAAACTCTCAGTAGAATAAAGTCAAAGTTTTACATTAAAACACATTATAATCCAATTGTCAAAAGCAAATGACAAAAAGAAAATCTGAAAAGTGGCAAGAAACAAATGACTTGTCATAAACAGCCCTCAATAATATTAACAGCCAATTTTTTATAAGAAACCATGGTAGCCAAATGGGAGTGAGATGATCTTTAATATGCTGGAAGACAAAAAAATGCCAACCAAATTTTGTTTTATTTGGCAAAATTTTCAAAATGCAGAAGAAAACTTCAAAAACGAAGAAATTAAGAAATTCCTAGATTAACAAACACTGAAGGTGTTCATTGCTAATCTGCACTACTAAATATACTAAAGGGTATCTTTCAAGCTGAAACAAAAGGATCCTAGGCAGCAACTCAAAGCCACATGAATAAATAATAAATATCTCCAGTAAAATAACTATATATGTAACATAAAAGCCAGGAGTACCGTATTTTTGGTTTAAAACTTCTTTTTCTATTTCTTCTATGATTTAAAAGACAAATGCTCAACAAAAAGTGTATGTTAATGAGATCACAATGTACAAAGATGTAATTGTTGCAACAGTAAAATAAGAGGGACATGAACTGATCTGTGTAGGACTAGAGTTTTCATATGCTATGAAATCTAGGTTGAGAACAAATTAAATTAGATTGTTATAAATTTAAGATATCACTCATCATTCCCTTGTTAACAACCAAAAAAAAAATCTCAAAGTACATATACAGAAGAAAATTACATGGGAGTCAAAGTAGTACACTAAAAGCAAAATTAGTTAAACACAACCAAAAGCAGTAATGGAAGAAATGAGAAAACAGAAAAGGTAAAAGACATACAAAAACAAGATACTACTTCACACCAACTAGATTGGCTATTATCAAAAAGATAGCAAATATTCCTGAGGATATAGAGAAATTGGGATTCTCACACATTATTGATGGAAATGTAAAATTGGAAAGCTGTTTTGGAAAACAGTTTGGTTCTTCAAAATGTTCAATATGAAGTTGACATATGACTCAGTAATTTCACAGATAGATATTAATAGATGATAGCTAGCTAGCTAGATAGATAATTTAGGTTGAGCATCCCTAATCCAAAATACCAAAATCCAAGGTGTTCCAAAATCTAAAACTTTTTAAGCTCCAATATGATGCCACAAGTGGAAAATTTCACAGATAAGTACTTAACACAAACTTTGTTTTATGCACAAAATTATTAAAATATATTGTATAAAAATACAAGAAATGTGATGTTTCTGAGGACAATTTCAGCGTGATAACCTATAGTCGAACACACACATATTGTCACATAAAATCCTTCCTCAAAGTTTGCATGAGTGGACAAACACACACACACACACGCACACACAGGAAGCCCCATTAGTATGCTGCTTGTTCTATCAAGGATAATTTGTTGGAAATGTTTACATAACTCATCCTTATAGTATATTGAAACAATAATCCTTTCTTGCAGCCTGGAGGGTAAAAACACACTGCTGGTGTTAGATTTGGTGTTCTCTGAAGGTGGCATTGTTCTTTCATTCAGAAATCTGGAAAGGATGGTTCTTATATTTGAAACACATGGGTCAGGTAAGAAGGAGAAAAAACTCAGTTTTAGCATCAGGACCTTGAGTTCTTTTCAGATATGTAAAGGAATTATAGTTTAGTTGTAGATTCAAGATGGTACTTGCTCAGTGATGGCTGACCAAGAATTTCCTGGTGTAGGGCTATATTGAACCTATATTCGCTTTTCTAAATTCTAGACCACATTGTTTCGTGCTATTCCTTCTTAATTGTTTTAACATCTACCCTTTATGCAGGTTTTCTCTGGGTGCCCTATCCTGGTGTCAGATGTACTGTATGCCTACTTCTAGATTATAAGGTTAAAAGAAAACCAATGTGTCCAACTCTAACAACCTACAATGATAATCTTGATTAGAGAGAAATTTCTCAGAGACATCTTGTTAACCAAGTATGGGGGTTGGTGTTGTACCTACTTCTCTTTATATAAAGATTTTTCAGACATGGTTAGTGGTGAGAAATCTGAGAAGAAGGCTACATGCATATCCTAAGATAGTGACTCTCTTAGTATAAGAAAACACACACAAAAAGATAGTGACTTCCTCAAGGTCACCTACATAACTAACAGCAGAGCTGTGATCTAACCCAGGTGAACTCAAACTCCCTAAAACATGACACTGTATTTTCAGCTCTTTTTATGTTGTACTAAAATATTTCATGCATCACACACACTGGCTCCAGTTATAGCCTATGTATCTAGACCATGTTAGTTTCATTCACAGGTTATTTGATATATCTTCAACCATTTTTAAAGGACTATCATTATTTATGCATTTGTTTAGTCCAGCTAGATGTTTTGAGCTTCTTCAACAATTTCACACATATTTTTAAAGGACATTAGCTTTATTTTTATATTTGTTTTCTATTTTCTTCTTTTTCATATATGTGTGTGTGTGTATATATATATATATACACACACACACACACACACACACATATATGTATATATATTTAGAGATGGGGCCTCGCTATGTTGCCCAGGCTGGTCTTGAACTCTGGGCTCAAGCAATCCTCCCACTTCGGCCTCCCAAATTGCTGGGATTACAGACATGAGCCACCACACCCATCCAAGACATTTCACTTTAAATGTACTCTACTGGCATTATTTCTATTAAAGTATGGTACTCCAAAGTTCCAGGTGTGTATTCCAATGTGTCCTGATAAATACAATACTATTCATTTTAAGTATTCACTTAAGTCCTCTATATTTAGCATAGTGACACAGCCTGATATACCCAACACAGTCTTGGATTCTATCTGTTGTCCCGGTGTAATAGAGCCATCCCTTTTCACTTTTAAAAGGGATTGGTTGTAAAATACATCACATAGTTATTCCAGCTATAACCTCATGTGCTTAATTTTGTGTGTGTCAATTGTAACTCCTTCCTATTCTCATAAATGGGGATATCTTCTAAATCATAAAAGCCTTTTTGAGCACCCTCATCTTATTTTTCTTGTATTTCTGTTTTTATCCTCTTTCTTCCGCCTCCTCTATTTCTCATTCACACAGACCATTTCTTATTATATGATAATCCCTAAAACACTATTTTATATGCTACCAGAGAGTTTCTATGCTATTCTCAAGTAAACAGGCTGATAAAGCATTGTTTGGGAGCATTTAGATATGTTCTCAAGCTAAGGGTTTTGAGTACTCTCCTTGTCCAGAACTGATGTTTTGAGTCCCTTCAATATTTGAGTCTTTTCAGAGATTGGAATACTAGGTTACAAGAAGCACTGATAATTGTGAGATACTAGCATTTGAGCAATTGTCCATCAGTGTGAACAGATTTGACTTTGTTTCTGATTAGCATCCCATAGCTTAATTTTCTTATCTGTTCTTTTAACTGTGCATCCCATCTCCAAGTATCTATGTTAGGTTAAATGGTTAGAAGCTGCCCTGTAATACAGTACATCTCATATAAGTCTAATGTCCTAACACATCTTCGTGTAAGAAACAAAAGACTGTAAGTACTTGGGCTAAGCAAAATTACCCAGGAACTAATGAATAAATAATGTTATTTCATGAATAATTCAAGATTAACGTTGGATGCCTCAAACAATCTTGATCTGCAAAACAATAAAGTCTTTTAATGTGACCATGTGACATGGAGTACAAATAGGAATGGGGTTAATTGTGTCCTCCTCAGAAGCACGTACTGTACTCTCACATTCTGCCTCTGCATGAGGATTTAATGCACAGGTGGGGCCTTAGAATAATGAGAATTTAACACCTTGCTTGTAAGAGAGTTTAAAACAGAGAGACTCTGGCATCATGCTTGCCATAATTACAGCAAACATATTTCTAGACAAAGAAGAGTCAATAGCAAGATAAAGAAAAGAAGTGTGAGGTAACAAAATGTCACAGTTTTATCACTTGCTAACTGAGATTTGGGCCAATCTCTTGACCTGCTAGATCTCAGGCTATTCAGCTAAAAATGTATTACTACATTGAACTAAAGCATCCCATGTTTTCTTCGACCTAGAAAATTAGTATAGATTGTGAGAATATTGTTTATGAAGAGAAAGAGAATTTCATACTATGATTTCCTTAGGATATCAGATGACATATCAGCATATGAGTTTTAAGAAATGATTGTAGCATATACAGGAATTAAAAAAATAAAAATGAAATAAAACTAACAAAGAAGCCAAATAAAACAATATGAAAGTTCAGTTAGGAGACTTGTAAAACTCCACAGAGACTTAAGTAGTCTCATTTATCTTGTGTGTATTCATTCACACCTACCATCCTGTTCTCTAGACACTTGGACAATTCTGAAATACCAGAGCTACAACATGTATGAACTGAGTGACTTTACTTCCTATGTCGAAATGTCCATATCTATTTTAGAAAGCTGAAACAGTGCTGTCTTCATAGGGATGTTTAAGGATTAAGTGAGTTAATATATTCAAAACACTATGAATATTAACTATCATTATTGCTTTCTGGTTAACACTTATCCACTCATATGAATTATCATAGACAAAATATAACGCAGACTAAAAATAATATAGTAACCCAAGAAATATCATAAAACATAGCAAAGTGCAATTTATTTTCCATATTACCTTAGCAAAGAAAAGTTTAAGTAATTTCCAGTGCTGGTGAACATACTATGAAATTGGGATTTCGGTACTCTGCTGGTGAATCATGTATAAGTTTTTTTTTAACAATGTGGTGATTTACATAATGTTCACACCTTTGAACCTAATAATTTCACTTCTGCAAATATATCAAATGGAAAAAACAGTAAAGATGGAAAAAGCTACAGATATATATATCCATGGCAATATTTTTTGAAAAAGATAAATAAATGAATTTAATATCTACCAGTAGCACAATAAAAATAAAATAATATGCATTTATTTAAATAATAAAATAATAAAATAATTAATTTTAATTGAAAATAATTTAACATAATAAAATAATTAAAATAAAATAATAAAATAATTAAATAATAATAAAAATGTAACAACCTGCAAAACTTGAAAAAAAAAATTACTCTGGCAGGGTATGGTGGCTCACGCCTATGATCTCAGCACCTTGGGAAGCCAAAGTGGGAGGATCATTTGAGCCCAGGAGTTCAAGACCAGACTGGGCAGCATAGTGAGACCCCTATCTCTGTTACTTTTTTTTAAAAAGAAAAATAATACCGTACAATCACTTCAATTCTGGAACTAGCCATACAAAAGCATACTGGCAGTCAAATAGTAAGCACGCTACTGTTGTTATCCCAACAAGGTTATGAATAATATCTCTTTTCCTGCACAGGTTGAAGTAAGGAGAGAGTTGTGAGCATCACTCAGTTTGCACTGTGGCATATCTCACTATCTATGGTTAAAGAAGACACATTTTGAAAATTTCACCCTAGCCCAGCTTCCTAATCTTATGTATTAAAAACTGGGGCCCAGAGAGTTTAATAACTTGCCCAAATTCATACCAAATTCAATTTCCATTTGAGACCTATGAAAATATTTCTTGAGACATATTACTGTTAAATTATGACACAATCATAGAGTCAAAAGGACCTTAAACAGGAGTCTATCATACTATATTTAAGCAAATCAAGCTAAACCTTACACTTCTTCCTCACATCAAGATTCTCTCCCATTTTTGAAGAGCTCAAAAGAATCACCTCTCTTTGCTGACATCAAGATATAACCAACTTTATTAGTAGTGCTTTCATGTAACTGCCAAAGCCCTCATGGTATTGCATTAACATGTTCTATTTTGGTATATCATCATAAAATTACATGCCTTTTATATATGGTATTAGATTCTTCTGGTTATGATTCTTCGTGAAAGTCCTTGTTCTACTTGCAAAATATAGTCATTAAATCACTCCTGAAAGATTTTGTTCAAACATATAATCAATATAACTTTTTTTTTTTTTTTTGAGACAGAGTCTCGCTCTGTCGCCCAAGCTGGAGTGCAGTCACTACAAGCTCAGCCTCCCAGGTTCACGCCATTTTCCTGCCTCAGCCTCGAGAGTAACTGGGACTACAGGCGCCCACCACCACGTCCGGCTATTTTTTTGTATTTTTTTAGTAGAGACGGGGGTTTCACTGTTAGCCAGGATGGTCTCGATCTCCTGACCTCATGATCCACCCGCCTCGGCCTCCCAAAGTGCTGGGATTACAGGCATGAGCCACCGCGCCCGGCCATCAATATAACATTTTTATGTTAACTAATTATAATCTTTTTTTTTTTTTTTTTTTTGAGACAGGGTCTCACTCTGTCACCCAGGCTGAAGTGCAGTGGCGTGATCTCGGTTCACTGCCACCTCTGCCTCCCAGGTTCAAGTGTTTTTCCTGCCTCAGCCTACCAAGTAGCTGGGACTATAGGCGTGTGCCACTTTGCCTGGCTAATTTTTGTGTTTTTAGTAGAGACTGGGTTTCTGCATTTTGGCCAGGCTGGTATTCGACTCCAAACCTCAAGTGATCCACCTGCTTCGGCCTCCCAAAGTGCTGGGATTACAGGCCTGAGCCACAATGCCCAGCCTAATTATAATCTTTATAGTCTTCTGATAAATTTCTGACTTTTCAAACTAACTCGTTCTGGTTGTATGACTTCAAGCTCTGTGCCTCTCATCAAAGAGCTGACTATTGCTCAGTCCAATAGATGATTTAATTGTTTTGTCAGTCAGAACGTGCATTGCTATTTCTGTAACATGGTAGAACCTACAGCACTAAGGATTTAAGTTTCCTGCTTGGGTATTTTTTATCAGTTAAGTCTCATAGTTACACTAGTTTCTCTTGATTATGTCTAATATATTTAGCTAATTTTTTATTCTTAACAATATTAAAAACCTGTATTGGTTTCTGTAGAAACAAATTCTTTTTTTCCCAAATTCCTTTAGAATTATTCTAAATATCTTTGCACATGGGAATCTACTAAGTATGAAGCGTATTAGGAAAATTAAGTCACAAGAGAAGAATAGGGATGTGGGTCTAAATTAATCTTCAAGAAAGTTGACCTCTAACCTCAACCCTGCCACTGATTCCACATACGATCTTGGACAATCGCTCAACTTTTACAAGCTTCAGGATCCTTGGACTTAAGATTAGTGGTTTCAGCAAGGTACTTTGTATATTTTCTCTAAATGTCAACCTTTTATGCATGTATCACTGAATAATTTTATCTTCCAAGTTATAAATCATACTTGATAGGATGCCTGTTCTGTTTTCCTCCACACAAAAAGATTATATATTAATTTCCTATTTTTTGAATCATTTGAAACAGTGAGTATAGACGTTTTTCACAAAGGTGTGGACACAGAATACATGCTCAATGTTATCATAGAGCCTGGAGAGGAGAAGTAAGGAAATTATAAAGTTTATATGTATTTCGTATAAATACACAATGAAATGTATATAAATTGACTGTGGGCACTTACATTGTTCTCTCATTGACTCTCCTAAAACTCATATTCCCAGAATCAGAACATGACAGCAATTTAGTTATACATAGAAATCAACAATACAGGAAAAGAAAGAAATAATCTCCAATCAAACTCTAATTCAGTGTTAGTACATAAAACAAAGTGGGCAGGTCAGTAGGATTTTTTTTTTTTTTTTTGCCAATTTTACTACAAAGTGGGTAAAAAGCAAAGGCTACTTATTACTAGATCGGTTTTTCTCATTTCACATTAAGATATAGAATTTTTACAGTAAAAATTTATTTGTATCATGTAAGCTAGAACAATGTAAGTTAAACTATACTGGAATTATTTTAGGTTAAGTATATAGTTTTAAAAATAGCTTTCTGTGGGAACAAATGAAGTCAAAGGCAGAGGTGATGTGACAATCTATTTTTACAGCTATTTTTTTACATGGCGTAGAAGAAACAGGGATTGAGAAACCATGCATGAGAATTTTATAAAAGTTATAGCAGAAAATACAAAGTAGAACAAATTTCCACTTACTCATTTTCAAATAGCCTTTTCATATTTGTCCGGAAGCCTTGAGAACTAAGGCTAATATAATCTTCAAGTATGGGAAAAGAAAAATAAAATCTTTGGAGACCAGGAACAAGCCTTTTGTTAGTTGCATCTTTGTGATATTTTAGTATTGTGTGTAGTGATCACTGAAATTCACTGCTTCTATTTGCAATAATTAATTTATCATTTAGCTTGTGCTTTTTATAGTAGATATCTTAAATAACAATTAAAAAATTAAAGTCATATACGGTATTTAAATAGTCAGAAAATTGTCTTCTATGGTTAGAAGTTATGGTTAACTTTATGTGTCAATGTGGCTAGGCCATGGGACCCAGAAATTTGGTCAAATACCCATCTAGATGCCCTTGGGAAAGTATTTTGTGGATGAGATTAATACTTAAATCAGTAGACTCTTGAGTAAAGCAGGTAACCCTCCATAATGTATGTGGGCTTCATTCAATCAGTTGTAAGCCTTAAGAAAAAAAGTCTGAGTCCCAATGAAAAAGGTAATTCTACCTCCAGACTGTCTTCTGACTTGAGCTGCAACATCAGTTCTTCTCTTGGTCTCTAGTCTGAGGACCTGCTCAGCAGAGTTTTGACTTGTTGACCTCCACAATTACATAAGCCAGTTCCTTAAAATAAATCCCTATCCTCTCTGCATGTATACACTCACATTCATTCTGCTTCTCTGGAGACTAAAGCTTGCCCAAGTCAGCGACTTCTACAGGAAGGGTCTGTTATGGGAGACATCCTGTCTAACTTCCTAAGGATGAACCTTGGGAACTGCCAGAAGCACAGATCATCATCATTTTCCCAGTGAGCACAGGGAGGAGAACAACCTCAAAAGCAGTTAGGACTCAGTTATTTAGGGACTTATGAGCCACAGTTTTACACGTTGAACTTTATCTAAAGTAAAATAGGCTATTATTAAGGAATGTAGAGCTTTAGTATAACCCAAATCATTGAGAAATTACTCAGCCATTCCATTTCCTGCCTTTGACTTTTGGGTGGTCTTCATGGATAGGTCCCAAGGGGAATGGCTTGCAATAAACCAAAGTAGAGCCAAAATGGTTTCCAGAACCAGGAAATAAAAAGATCGTGTGTTCTGTATAGTAAAGTATAAACAAATAGATTGTAAACAAACACCCAAAGACTAAAAGTGATATTAGTTGAACATCATTTTCTCTGTCACACTTCATCTTCTTTCATGTGACTAAAATTTTAAAACTTTCAGCATTTTGAAAAAATAATTCTAAAAATTATTATTTTACCTCTGAATCCTAGTTGATCAATGTTGCACATTATCTACATGGAGGATGAGGAAGTGAAATGAAATACATTACTTTACACTTTTATTTCTTCCATTCGCCAAGTTGGGTCGGTTATGTTACTATTTCTACTTCTTCTAGTAACTATATCTCTATTTTAGGTCATAAATCAAACCTCTATTGTTTTGATTTTCAATTACACTCCCATCTATATAGATCTATATTCTCCTTTTCATCCCCAGACACATTTTAGTTATATAGATTATTTCACACTGTCAGATTTTATGCCATTTATATTCTGTTTTGTTACTCATAACTTCCCATAGACACTGAAAAACCAATATACATTATTTATAATATTACTGTTCCACATATTGTTTAGTGCAGAATAAAAAAATAAGATACTAATGTTAAAAATTATTATATTTTCATCTCATTCATATTTGCTTCATCTTGGTCAACTCTGTTTTACCTGAAATTTTAATCACTTTCTTTCTCTGTAATTTTAAAGACAAGCCTTCCTTATGTAACTAAGAATTTATAGATTCTTAATCATACTTTAAAAAAAATTTCCTCTATCTTCAAGAAAATATTCAACTAAGAGACCCCTGTCTTCCTGTTCTCATTTATATTGATTACAGTTCATGCCTGTGGCCCAAATCAGTTTGGGATTTCTTTTTCTTTTACACTGCTGGGTGAGTTCCATTTCTTCATGGACCCTATGATATTGACCTCCATGGATTCCTTATTTAATTTGCTGGAGGGCATCAAATACGTTTTTATTTGCAAAAATGTGTTAGGGTACCACTTGTAGATAACTGCATGTTTAAAACTCACTATTATAACTTCATACTTGATTGAAGATGTGGTACCTTCTCAGTTGCCTTTTCAAGATCCTCTGCAACTGTGTTTCTTCAATGACATACTCAAAGCCTTCCGTTTATTATTTTCCTTTGTCTAAATTCATCTTTCCTCATCTTCTCTTTTTATTACTCCATGTCTTATCCAATTTAGATCTCAAGAGTTATTATTTTAAGAACATTCTTGCCAGTAATCAGTTTCCATCTTCTGCCTTTTCATCACGCTTACTCAGTGAAATCTCGAAGCTGGATAAATACTGCAATCTTTATTCTCTGTCCCATGCCCAAGTATCTCAGCTTAAGTGGAGAAATTCATGCAAAAAAATCCCGTGACATCTTAACACAAACCTCAAGTAGTTTTTTTTCTTTTTGCATTTTGTTTATTTGGGTATAATCTCATGGCTGGATACTTCTCATCAATAATTAAACATTCCCAAATGTCTCTCATCTTAAAAGATAAAGTCAATATGCCTCTTGAGCATATATTTCTTTTCTTCCAGCTGTCACATTCTCATCTTTGTTACCGTCTTCTCTTGTGTGGATTTAACTTTCAACTCTGGCATATTCTACAGTAATATGCGGTTTAATTTTAGTTCTTAAAAAATTAACCAAAGTCTTTGGTCCATTTAGGCCCTTCAATTCTATTCTTGATATAATGGATTTGATTCATTTTTACATTTCTCTTAGTAGGCTATATATAGAGAATAAAAAGTAAATTCATGTTTTCAGGTGACAATTTTATATTTAAAAAGTGCATAAAGTTTATAGCAATATAGAATTTTATTGCAAAGGGAGGATAAGAAACACTTTAGGCCATTAGTTTGTTTTTTAAATAAGGTAACTTGTCTCAAAACAAATATGAAAAAGTATGATTTAGTCCAAGTACTTATATTAGGGTTACTTTCAACCAGAACTAAGTACAGCTAAAGAAGAATGAAAATGGAGATTATCATGATAAAACTTATTTTATATTTTTGAAAAAGTTTCAACTGAGAGTAAAAAAATGACAACGGTGGAAGTACTTTTTATCTTTAGCATATTGTAGAAATGAATTTCTATTCTATCCTCCCTAATACCCTTGTTTTTTCTTTAAACTTTAAACTTGTCACATAGAAAGTTCTAATCCAACTTGCAGACACAAGGGAAAAAGAGTTTTCATGCTTTCTGTCTCAGCTGATTGTAGCAGCTGAGATTGAATAGAGGAATACATGGGAAAAACAGAAAGAATTTTCAAAACTCTGGGATAACTTTGTAAACAGTGAAGAGCCTATTTTACTCCAAAGAAGAACCTAAAATTTAATTTTGCACAAGAAGTTTTGGTGGATATTCCCTACCACATTTGCCTTGTTGCTTACACTTGTAAAAGTACAGAGGTTAAAACTGATTAAAAGCAAGCCAATGGTGAGACAAAAAGTTCTAGTCCAAACAAAGGTAGTTTTGCTTCCCAATAATTACTCTTCTGTTTAATTCCTTGTAATTTCTTTATTCAAAATAAGCTCTATAAAGTATTTGACTTGAGTATTATGGCAAAACTTTGATCAGAAAATTATAATATTTAGTAAAATAGGTGTTATTAAATATTCCCAGTACTGATATACATGAGACAATAAAATGACAACAAGACCTAGTTTATAATTTATATGGAAAATGTAAATAGTGCTCCAGGCAGAAAAATTTACTAAAGAACACATAAATCGATATGGTACCACTTTGGTTAAAATATACTTTTTATAGCTCTTCACATGCCATGGCCGTTTTCTGTAACATTCTTAGTCTGCTTCTTTCTGAGGCTTTTTGTGGTTTTGTTTTAACAGATAAAGTATTTTAAAATCACTAACCGTAACCAAGGACTGTGAAGTATTGATCAGATTGTCAGGTGTCCCCGTCAGAATTTAAAATAAAAAAATACATATGATTTCGAGATTATGGGAATAAGTAAATTTATTAAGAATATGTAGATACGTGAGGCTGCATTCAAATTATTGTGCTATATTTTATTTTGTTTTCTGAAAATCACATTCCTGAATAATTTTGGAGTACTAGTTATATGATCGTAATACTTTAAGAAATCATCCCCTGAAATATTTTTTTCATTTTATACTAAAAGCTACTTTGAGTATTGTGCTTAAAGAAACAATATATAGGTACTTTTATTAAATAACTTAATTTTTTTCTGATGTAATTTCTTCATGTTATTCAATAACATTATTTTCTAAGAAATCTGCTGATTTTTCTGGCGTATTGTAAATTGCTTATCCAATCAGTACTATGTATAATGGATTCATTACTACTGAATTGATATTACAACTTAATGCCCTGGAAACCTTCTTAAATGCTATCCTCAGTGACTGATGAGACACTACAAAATATGAGAAAATGTTTGTTACCTGGGTCACTAAAGCACTATGGATAGGGTCCAAGACTCACCAAATCCCACACTATGGTTAATGGTTCCACTGAGATTCCCTTTAATCAACTTTCCTTGGTATATCCAAAATCAAACTATGAAAATTCATTGTTACAACTTAACAGTGAAAAAGAAGTGCTTTCATTACCTAGAACAATTAGTGGTGGATATTTCTCTTTCTATGGTTATTTCTTGTCTGTCTCTGGCAACCCTGTGAGTTCTTGATCCTAAATGCCTGTCCTACAGTAATTCATGAAGGTTTGAGAAAAAAACGATCACTCCAAAAGCAACCAGTAGTCACCCAGCATTTTGTAGTGTTCTTTTTTTTTTTTTTTCTATTAAGGAGCTACTGCAATATATTAATCCGAAAGTGTAACTGTAGGTAAAAACTGCAGCATTAAATTATAGTGCTTATCATGCTATGACACTGAACCTCACAGAAAGTGTTTTCATGCTTTCTGACAAGTTTTTGCTCTCATCAATGGTGTTTATCCCCCTGAACTTTAGATACTTTATGTTTTGCCTTTAGGTCTTAGATTTAAGTCTTTTATCCATCTTGAGTTGATTTTTGTATAGGGTAAGAGATAAGGATCCAGTTTCATTCTTCTACATGTGGTTAGCCAATTATCCTAGCACCATTTGTTGAATAGGGTGTCCTTTCCCCACTTTATGTTTTTGTTTGCTTTGTTGAAGATCAGTTGACTGTATTTGGCTTTATTTCTGGGTTCTCTATTCTGTTCCATTGGTCTGTATGCCTATTTTTATACCAATACCATGCTGTTTTGGTGACTATTGACTTATGGTATAGTTTGAAGTCAGGTAATGTGGTACCTCCACATTTGTCATTTTTGCTTAGTCTTGCTTTGGCTATGTGGGCTCCTCTTTGGTTCCATATGAGTTTTAGGGTTGTTTTTCTAGTTCTGTGAAGAATGATGGCGGTATTTTGATGGGAATTGCATTGAATTTGTAGATTGCTTTTGGTGGTGTGGTCATTTTCACAATATTGATTCTACCCATCCATAAGCATGAGATATATTTTCTTCTGTTTGTGTCATCTTTGATTTCTTTCAGCAGTGTTTTGTAGCTTTCATTGTGTAGGTCTTGCATGTCTTTGGTTAAGTTTATTCCTAAGTATTTTATTTTATTTTTTTGCAGCTACTGTAAAAAGGGTTGAGTTCTTGATTTGATTCTCATCTTGGTTGCTGTTGGTGTATAGCAGAGCTACTGATTTGGGTACATTAATTTTGTATCCTGAGACTTTGCTGAATTCATTTACCAGTTCTAGGAGCTTTTTGGATGACTCTTTAGGATTTTCTAAGTATACGATTATGTCGTCAGCAAACAGCAACAGTTTGACTTCCTCATTACCAATTGGCATGTTTTTAAATTTTTCTCTTGTCTGATTGCTCTGGCTAGAACTTTCAGTACTATGCTGAATAGAAGTGGTCAAAGTGAGCATTCTTGTCTTGTTCCAGTTCTCAGGGGGAATGCTTTCAACGTTTCCCTGAACATTGGAAAACACTTTCTAGACACTGGCTTAGGTAGACTTATGACCAAGCACCCAAAAGCAAATGCAACAAAAACAAAGATAAATAGATGGGAGTTCATTAAACTGAAAAGCTTCTGCACAGCAAAAGAAATAATCAGCAGAGTAAACAGACAACCCACAGAGTGGAATAAAATCTTCACAGTCTATATACCTGACAAAAGACTAATATATCCAGAATCTACAAGGAACTCAAACAAATCAGCAATAAAAGAACAAACAATCTCATCAAAAAGTGGGCTAAGGACATGAATAGACAATTCACAAAAGAAGATTTACAAGTGGCCAACAACAACAACAACAAAAAAACCAAAAACAAATGCTCAACATCACTAATTATCAAGGAAATGCAAATCCAAAACCACAGTGTGATAACACCTCACTTCTGCAAGAATGGCCATAAAAAAAAAATAGAGGTAGTGAAAAGGGAACACTTTTACACTGTTGGTAGGAATGTAAACTATAGTCAAGGAATAAAACAAAGGATTGTTTTAGACTTTTTAACATAGAAATTCAGTCTAGGATATGCCATACAGTCATTATAGTTACTATAAATGTATACTTTCAGTAGTTTTTTTTCCAATTTGTGTGAGATTAAAGATTGTTTTATTTCCTTCCAATGTTACTTTTAAGCATTTGAAATATGGATTTATAATAGAAATACCGTGGTATTTTATTCTGAATCACCCCCAACCAAATGTAATATTTTCTTAAGTCAGCATTGAGAGCATTATAAGTATTTTCTGATGTAATACGTTTGACATATTTTCCCGTGACTCATTCTTTGATTAACTTTAATAAAAATTGTGAGAAACTTAAGTATTTTATATTATATATTGTGTTACTATTTGTATTAATATTTCTGTTATATGTAAGTTAAGACATTCTTGATTTTTCTTATTATTTTAGATTATAAAAAGTTACTTCGTCCTTAGACTTAGGACAAGTATTGGTAATCTTTTCAAAATAATGTGCCAATTTTCTTTTTTTTCTTTGCTCATCTTACTCTTGGAGATTTTATTCTGAACAGAGGTGACAGAAGGTTAAATATTGTGAGGCAGATAAACATAGTAGTGGTAACAGGTTTACATGTCACTGATGATTAACCTCCATATTTATATTTGATTTATACTCTCTATGAACTAAACAGTATGGGTCTATTGTCTAACAGTTGGAAGGACATCATTTACACTCATGTAAGTATATCACATAAAAGTGAGTATTGAATGATCATTTCACCTAGTTAGAAAATAGTGGTACCCAGATGTGCATTAGTGTACTGTTTATCCAAGGTCAGTAAGTGACTCATGTAGGAAGAAGGACAGTGATGAAAAAATTCCTATAAAATCTAAATTATCCTTAAAAATATCTAGAATATGAGAAAAATATTTTATACTGGTCAAACATGTACTTATAACTCCAAGGAAGGAAATAAGATATTTATAGATTATTTAGAGCTGGCAGATTTCTGTTCCTAGAACATAACTTACTGAAAAATATTTAAACTGAATAAAGTTGAAATAATAATGTTGTTTTAGTTTACGAAATGCAGCAACTAGAAACCGAATGGTTGTATAAATTGCTGTGAAATGTATATCCTATGTTGGCTTTTCCCCTGACCTTTGAATGTAGTGGAATAGTTCAGGAACTTCCAAACTTGCTTTTATTATTGCTCCTCTAGGAAGCCTTTAGACATTTTTTTTTTGTCTAATCCCTTCATGCATTTTAGTGTATGTACTGTATGTCTGTTTATATACTGTAAGTATATCTGTGTTTCATATACAAAAAGAAATTTTTCTTTCACCTCTCAAAGAATGAATGATTGCCCCCTTCAGGGCAGTATCACCCCCTGTGAGAATCCATGAAATAATAATTAATGTGACAGTTAAATTTCATTTTGTGGAGTATCAAAACTATGGGTGTTTATCCCCCCCCACCCAAAAAAATAAAGAGGAGAAACCCAAATGATACAATTACTACTTAAAAAATTAAATACTAGGCCTAACAAATCCTATATAGGATTTTCACAAACGAATTTCTTTAACATCTGGTTCTATTCTGAATTACATGCAGAAGGGCCAAAACATGTCACTTTGAAAATGAAAGCTTTTATTTTGCTATTAAAATTTTCCAAATAAGATTTCGTTCCACATTGGCTCTATAAATGGATTCTGGGTAGTTCTGATTTGAGACCTGCATGGGCTTAGTCCTTGGCTTCCCCGTTGTCTTCCACAAGTGGTATCTGTTTGACTCTATACCCACAAGAAAGAAAAGGAGAGTTTGATGGAATTTTAAAACCAAAAGAAAGTTATCGTCAGTGCTGGTTGAAATAAATGCATCATATGATATAGGCAAGGAAGTTGGAAATTACTTTATATTGCAAATATCATATTTCCGTAGGTCCAGAAGTCTAAGACAGGCAGACTGTGGTTGTATCATTTACTGGAAACTCCTTTAGAGTGGAGTCAGGAGTAACCTCTCACTGTGGCTTGTGCAACATGATGATCGCTAGAGATGTCTAACATAACACTTAATGAGCAAAATGATCATTTGAAAAGTTAAGTGGTCAGCCTCTATCAGACGCGCAGATCCACTTTTCCTACATCCCCAGATGTTTTTGTTGATATGTTCAAGTGTTCTTCCAAAAAGTAACGAGCTTTTAAATATCAAAGAAAAAAGGGTCAAAATTATGTCTTAGTTTATAGAACTTTGTATATTTCATAAAGATAGTTTCAGAAAGTCTCAGTAATTTCCAATTTTATTAAAATATTTGGCTGAGAGATGTTTCATAGGTTTAAATATATAGTAAAATTGAGTCATTCTTAATGCCGAATTAAACTTCTAATGTTTAATAATTAAAAGCATTTTTTTCTGACTAGATACATGATAGAATTTAATGGGAATGAATAAAATCAGTATTGCACAAGTCACCCACCATAATCCCGGCCTTCAATTCTTAACTCTCTTTTATATTGAGTCAATTAGCACATGTTAATTGAGCAGCTGTATGGTATCAGCACAAGAACTCAACTTTTCATCCCACCTTTGATCATCTATAGTTTTCTGCAGAAGGATTAGAAGGATCCTTTTCCCCTCCACCACCTTTGACAGCTATGAGAGAGAAACCATAGCAGTGCTTCGCAGGGGGCAGTGTAGAACTGGGACCAATGAAAACAGAAAGGAAAATTAAGTACAATTCTTATGACTATTTCTGCATATTTCTCACCTGTTTTCTGATCATCTTTTATGTCTGCCTACATCCTTTAGGGAGAAGTGTTTTAAAAGAGTTCTACTGTTAGAAAAATTTTATGATAGAAGTACTTCATTTATGACAGGAATTAGTCAAGAGAGAGCATGATTTAAATGGACACAACTTAAACTGAAGTATATTTTCATTAAAATAACTGTTATGGTACAGATTAAGTATATAATCCTTTGATATATTAATTGTCCATTATATACAGAAATGATTTCTAAATCACTCAAATTCACTTTGCAACATTAGCTAGTTAATAAATGGAGACAAGGCTTGAAAAAGAGAACCTTTGCCTCATTTATTTTTTAGGATGTTCAGACTATTGAGAGCTACAATTGGAGAAGACATTAATAGTGAAAAAAAGGAAGAAAGAAAGCAAAACCCAAAAATTCTTGAATAAGAACATCTGCGTTTAAAATTATGCTTTTATTTTTAATAATTATGTGACCTTAACATACCTAAGCCTCAGTTTCCTCAGCAGTAAAAACAAAACAAATAGGATAATAAAATTTTCATCACTGAATTTTTTTAAGAAAAATAATTTATAGATATAAGACAGCAGAAATTGATATATAGCCGGGACAGCAGGAAAGAGCTTTATTATACAGTCTGGACCAGTCTGCGAGCCACACTCCCCGCCAGCAGCCAGGATTAATTATATTTAACTGGTATGTTAGATAAATAAAAAATTTAACTCTTGGTAACTGCTTATATTTATTTAATATCTTATCCATTCACCCATCTAACTCACAACTATTTGGAGAGTATTGTGTATGTGATGCTGGAGAAGTTCCTATATTATTCAGGATAAGAAAAAGCTGTGTTTTAGAGATAGCAACTGCAACAGCTCACTAGAGTAATACAATAAATGCTTATTTCTAGTTCATGTCATAGTCATGCAGATCTGTGTCTTTCCTTGGTTGTTCTCCAAGCTATGAGTTTGGGTTTGAGACCTGGGTTCAAGTCCTATCTCTGAGGTGTGATTGAGAAATTACTTAATATTTTAAATTACCAGTCTCATCATTTGTAATTGAGGACAAAAATAAGAGCTACCTAGAGAGAAAATTAAATGAGATAATGTTTATAAAGCACTTTTCACCAAAATGGCACACAGCATGAGGTCAATTAATGTGAGTCATTATTTTTTTCTGGGAAAAGTCAGGGTGTATGGTAATAATAAACTCATGCAAGATGCCTCAAAGCTCTCTCTCACTTCTAATCTTTATGGGAACAAAACTGCATCCATGTTTCCTGAGCACCTCTCACTCCCCTTCACCCCCTACAACCCACCTTCCTCATCCTGCTTTCACCAAGGCTGCAGCTTCCGGTGTCTGAGAGTCAAAGTGAAACGCTGCATTCTTTACAGCTGCACTGTACTCTGGACATGCTGTTAGTGATTCTCTCTTTCTGTGCCAGATATTTCTGGGGCTGGCCAAACCAAATCCAGGATGTTTTGGCTTCAGTGTTCTTTCTTCCTTTAGAGTGAATTTCCTGATTTTTTTTTTCTCTGCATCTGACTAGGGGTTTTAGCCTCTCAGACTCTGTCTCCTGATCAGACTACATGTTATATCCTGGCATTATTGTAGAGTATCCTTACTGTAGGCTCCTGCCACCTCCTGAATAAGGAAATAGAGGAGACCAGCCCTGTCCTTTCTATTTTCCTATTGGGGGCTACATTGGGATTCTCACATTTGTTTCCAGTCCTCAAAATGGACCACACTTGGGTGTCTATGGGGATACTTGTTCCTGTTTGACTCTTTTTATGCAAAGATCAAAAGTTAAAACAGAGAAAACTAAAAGAAACACGAAACAACAATTTAAAAAGAAACAAAAAGTCCATGGTGGGAAGTCTACGAATATGGCAACACTTTCCAGAAAGTCAGAAAGTGGCAAATCGATACCACAGATGGTGATACCCTCAGACAGCCTGTGGAACTTTCTTAATGCTATACTGGATTACTGTCATTTTTGAGAAAGTAGGAAACTACTGAAACCCTATACCAGACTGTACAGGTCAGTGAGGATTGCTGCCCTGTCTTCTTCCCTATGTATCCTGCATGCCTTTCTTAACGGGACGCATAGTCGGTGCTTGATGTATGTACATGTTGAACAAACATTCAGCAAACATTAACTACTTATTCGTTGCATACCAGATGCTGTTGTGAATTAACTGGCCATATAAGGAACAATATAGTGGCCACATACTTAATAATCTTTTCAGAAGGAGTATTTCCACTTTGGAGATTGGATTGCCAAAAATATTTTATGATACAGGGGGAAAATTAACCTTCAAACATGGAGGATAGAAAAGAATAGTAAAATGTAACCCAAAATCTTAAGGATAAGTAGATTGGCCAACAAATAAATATACCATAGACTTTAAAATTAATGTTTTAATCAAAATATGGTGGAATATCCTTTATGTAGCTTAATTTTAAAATTGAAGAATTAATTCATCCATTCAATTTCTCTGAGATATTTTCCCAAATCTGTATTTCAATTTACAGCTTGCTAATAGAGGATAATAGTGGAAAAGCCCAATCCTAAGACGACAGAGTAACAGAAAATAAATAATTGTGCACAGTGGTACATTTTGGCCAGAGATCGTTCAATAAAAGGAAATTAATATGCACGAAAAATGTTCAGAGATAATTATGCTAGTTTTTCAGCCTAAATACCTTGGAATTTGCAAAGACAGCTCATAGAGAAAAGGGATACCACTAAAATTCAGTGCAATAGATTTCTACATTGGAAGTGACAGGAACATCTCTCTCAATATTGCTTGGCTAATGAAGGGATAGATCTGCTGTGAAGTTCCTAGGAGGCTCATTTTCTTGAGTACAGTAGTAAAAGTTCGCTGATGAATGACCTAAACTGCTTAATGTTTCTCCTTATAACTTCTGAGCAGCAAGGCGTATCCAGGCGAGTACTGAAGAAGTTATCCTCTGGAGGCCCTGGTGTCCTTGCAGGTTGTCAGAGGCAATGAGCCAGGTTTATTTCAAATGGCTCCTTAAATGAACATTTATTTTGTGCCAGTAACACGTTTTTGATTAACAGCTCCTTTTGACTAATTTGCTTCCCAAAACAGCCCAATAAAGGACTCGCTTAAAACATAATTAAAAGCATGTTATTGCTAGTAGTTAATACTGATTAAAACAGGCATTAAGACAATTACCCTTGAAGGGAAGTAAGCACCGGTAGTTAGTATAGAATCCATTCTTAGTGTCTATATGCATCACATACAGAAATGGCTGCATGACAAACTAGAGCGAAGTCTCATTCTTTACAGAATCATATCAAATATGTTTGTATTTGGTTTGTTTGTTTTAATGAATGGAAAGGCTTTTAAATAGTGGGCTCTTGATTTTTTTTCCTTGTAAGAAGCATTCATGTATTCAATAAGGTAAACTTTACTACCAATCAATCCAGAATGATTTCAACTGTATGAGGGTAAACCTCAGCTATTCTTTTATATTAATAAGATATAGGCCTTCGCTGTTTCTATGCTCTCTCAATACATAAAATGCTCTCTTACACTATAGATTGAATACAATGGGTGTTTTTATTACTATTATTAGGCACTTTTGATATATTGGCTTTTCTTGTTCAAGTCATGTTGTGTCGTGGTGTGAAAAAAATCAAGACTTTAAATAATTTCTGCTTTTTTTTTTTTTTTTAAAGTACCTTTTAAGAAGAGCAACTTTGGGAGTTAATATTCTGTGACATAAATTTATTAAGGTGTTTTTGTAACCATTGCATTTAGCATCAAATTGTGAATTTTCAGGAATTGTATAGGTAAGATAAGAAGAACATGTGTTTTGCATGAATGATTATTTCATTGAAAAGCAAAATTCATAATATTGCCTCCATTTCATACGAGAAATGTATTTCTAAAAATATTTTTCCTATGATCAATTTTATACTTAAGAATAACTGCAGCCGGGTGCGGTGGCTCAGCCTGTAATCTCAGCACTTTGGGAGGCCGAGGTGGGCGGATCAAGAGGTCAGGAGATCGAGACCATCCTGGCTAACACAGTGAAACCCCATCTCTACTAAAAATACAAAAAATTAGCTGGGCGTGGTGGTGGGCGCCTGTAGTCCCAGCTACTCGGGAGGCTGAGGCAGGAGAATTGCCGGGGAGGTGGAGCTTGCAGTGAGTGGAGATTGCACCACTGCACTCCAGCCTGAGTGACAGAGTGAGACTCCGTCTCAAAAAAAAAAGAATAACTGCTTATTTTGAGACTATTCAAGAAGATACTTGGTGGAAATAACAGAAAGTCAATTTTGGTATGCTTAATTAGGATGAAACTACCTTTAGAGAGTGCACATATAATAAGTGATCTTAAAAATTTAACATAAAATATTGCAGAGATGAAACTATGCTAACACATTTAATCATTTGTTTTAGACATCCATTTTGCTGTGATAGCCCCTGGATAGTCTCACAAATACACAGCACTCACCAACTGCCAGGGCCAAGTGCATTCACCAAAAGACAATTTATCATTTTCTTCATAGATCCAAGAAGGGTCAGGGGTCACTGTAGTGTCCACAGGCCGGTTTCCACACTTTATAAGACTTGTGGAGATTTAAAAACAACCAACAACGACAGCAACCTTATGAGGCAGTAGGTGGTCCAAAGTTTGGCTGGAAGTGGGCAAAAATGTTAAAAGAAAAAAAGAAAAACTTGTGTCATATTTAATATAAATAATTAATCTCTTTTCATTCTACTACAGGCTTTTCTGGAGGATTCCAAGAGCTTTCTCCAGTGTCTCCCCTTTCCTCTTTGGTTAATCCTTCATATTGCCATCTAAGTTATGGTTTTAAAATGCAAATATGATCACATCCTGTCCCTACTTAAAATCTCTCTGTGATTCAGATCATTTCTTCTTGACAGACTAAATGGTCTTTAATCATCTAACCTCAATCTGTGTTTTCAGTAAAATTTTTCTGATCTGCCGTCTTCTAGACACCATGAAATCACCTCATGCTTCTCTCTTCTCCAAATAAGCATTTCAATATATACCTACACTTTTATGCACGAGGGTTTTCTCTCATTCATCCCGTTTGGAATGTCTTTCCACACATTCTCCAAGGGTCACACATCTCTTTATCCCAGGGTTGCCAGATTTAGCAGATAAAAATAAAGGCGATCTGGGTAAATTTGAATTTCTAATAAACAATGAATAATTTGTTAGTATATGTCTCATGCAATGATTTCATATACCCCATAAATAAAACTTGCTGTCTGCCCCATAAGTAAGCCTTTGAACTCTATAAGTGTTCAGTTTTTTAATTAGCTAGTGGAAACTCTGGTACATAAAAGATAATCAATAATTTTGGTTGAATAAACATATATTGCCATTTATGTATTGTAATATTGTTTTAATATACAGAAGTATTTCTAATAGTAAATAAAAATGCAGATAGTATTTTGAGCTGTCAGGTCCACTCAGATTTCTGAGATAATCAAAAGGACTTTGCTACAATTACACAGCAGGGACTGGATTTATTTATTTATTTATTTATTTATTTTGAGACAGAGTCTCGCTGTCGCCCAGGCTGCAGTGCAGTGACGCAATCTCGGCTCACTTCAGGCTCCGCCTCCCGGGTTCGCGCCATTCTCCTGCCTCAGCCTCCTGAGTAGCTGGGACTAGAGGCGCCCGCCACCGCGCCCGGCTAATTTTTTGTATTTTTAGTAGAGACCGGGTTTCACCGCGTTAGCCAGGATGGTCTCGATCTCCTGACCTCGTGATCCGCCTGCCTCGGCCTCCCAAAGTGCTGGGATTACAGGTGTGAGCCACCGTGCCCGGCCGGACTGGATTTATTATGTAACAGGTAAGAATTCTGGCTAGACAGCCTAGCTGTGAAATCTAACTTAACCACCTCGTTCCTCAGTTTCTTTGTCTGCGAAATGAGGATAATAAAACAAGATCACTGGGATAGATTTCATGGGTTAATAGATGTAAATTTCTTAGGAGAGTATGTAGCAAGCTTTATGTAAAAGTAAGTCTTTATATCAACCTCAAATATAGACGCCTAAAGAAACAATCCCATCAGTGATCCTAATATATCCAAGAATATAAATATCTGTGTGTTTAATCAGCTTTTTATGTCTTCTTTGCTTCTCCTGATCCAAACTCTTCTTCCCTCTGCTCTAAGGTCCAGGACAATATTCATACAGAATCATTCATCACACTTCATCAGGTCCACTGACCTCTGGCTTAAGGTGGGGTAGTTGGTGGAGAGAACTGGCAGGAGACTAGAGGAGGAGAGTTTGCTCAGGGAAATGTACAGCCCTGGCACCTGAGCCCTGGGGTCATCTCCTCAGCTGGCTGAGTTCCAGGATCTGAGGTCAGCAGCTCTTGTCAGGCGCCCTCTCCACCTGGCACTGTGCGGCTCTGGGTTCTAGCATCCCCCTTCCCCTTCACCATTCAGGCCTAATGCTGTTGTCATCTCATTCCTATCAGCCCCAGGTTTCTACTGTTCTGATAGTTGCGTTACTGCCTATATCTTTGAAAATAGTTCATTCATTATACTTTTCTCAAATGTTCCCATCCATTCCCCACAAGGACCCTGATCAAAACAGTACTTATAAAAAATAATTTGATTTCAGAATCTTATTATAACTTATTTTGCTTAAATATTTCCAGATCTTCAAAGATATTCAAACACCTCATTTGCCAAAATAGTGTTATTATGTTTCTCATGGTCATTACAACTGGCTATTTAAATTGCATTTCCTCAAGAATATTGTTTTCACTTCATGACAGTCAATGTTTGTTCGTTTGTTTTAATTTGCCAAATTGAGAAAGTCCATTATTTGTGGTGGCATTGAAAACAAAGCAGCCTTCTCCAGATATTAGATTAGGTCCATGATATGGAGATTAACTAAATAGTAATATATTGCTCTGCCTGGAAGTGTAGCTTTTAAAGCAGTCACTTGGATTCTGGCAGAATTTATTTAAAATAGAATCTGTTCTATTTACAGAAATGTTTTGACAACTCATTCAAAACAATAAAATTGTCTTTCCAAGTGGCAACTGTTTTAATTCGACATTGCAAGCAATGGTAGGCAGGCTGGGGAATGCATGGATAAAAGTAATGGCAAATGGGGAGGAACTGGAAAATGGGATTTATCTTCTTTGCATTTGCCCAAGATGTTTTTCCCATAGCAGTCACTTTCAAATGCAGTTACAGAAATAACAGAAAAAGAGAGAGAGGAGAATGGGGGGTGGGGACTGAGGGGAGGAAAAGAGAAAGAATGAGAGGATTGAGAACTAGAAAAATTTGACAACTGAAGTTTTTTGACTCATGAGAAATTTGGTTGTACTTAAAAATATATTGTACTTAAAAATTATACTTAAAAATCTATTCTGCTTAAAAATCTATTGTTCTGGTCAATACATTATATTGATTTGTGTTTTTTCATCTGTAAAATGGAGAATACATACATTTATTTCAAGTAGAACATTAAAAAATATATTATTGTTGCTGGGCGTGGTGGCTCACGCCTGTAATCCCAGCACTTTGGGAGGCCGAGGCGGGCGGATCACGAGGTCAGGAGATCGAGACCATCCTGGCTAACATGGTGAAACCCCACCTCTACTAAAAACACAAAAAATTAGCCAGGCATGGTGGCAGGTGCCAGTAGTCCCAGCTACTCGGGAGGCGGAGGCAGGAGAATTGCGTGAACCTGGGAGGTGGAGCTTGCAGTGAGCCTTGATCGCACCACTGCACTCCAGCCTGGGCGGCAGAGAGAGACTACGTCTCAAAAAAAAAAAATATATATATATACATATATGTATATATATATACTATATGTATACATATAGTATATATATAATATATATAAAATTGTTATAATTAATAAAGCAATATTATTGAATATTACATATCATAAAGACATTTTGTAAGTTGAGAATTAAACTTGCAGTTATAACAGACATGTAAATATAAAAATATTTTTGATAAAATTATAATTATATCTAAAATAAACTCATAGAGACTCTTATCTCACATACATTCTATCGCTAACTCTTTGGGAATTCATAAATTGTATTTCTACTTAGTATTCTGTTGACACTAGTTTTGCTGCTAGGTACAAGAAAACAAATCTTGGAAAATTTTTTAAAAAATTGTTAAATATAAATGCAGCTTCACAAGGTGATGGATAATAATACAGTTTGCAGTTTCTTCTAGAACCAACTAGTCTTAGAAAAAATCTATGCAAATTACATTCACATATATTCCTCACTTCAGAAATGTGGTCCAATTTTTACATTCAACGTATATTTTAATTCCTGAGGCCTTACAGCATAAGACTTGTGTGTGTGTGTGTGTGTGTGTGTGTGAGATCATCCTAAAATTCACTTCCTTTTATGAAATCCAAACAATAGATGCAAACCCAAATGAATTTTCCATTCTCAGAGGAATTCTTCCCAGAGCCATGAAGCCCAAGTAGGCAGTCACTCACTGCCCTTTGAAAACAGGCAGACGATGTCTAGTTTGAAGTAACAGACTTTTGGCAATAGTAAAAATTTAAAGGACCCATGTCTGGTTTGCAGGAAGCGAAAAGTGATGGAACTAAAATGAACTGAAATGATTCAGATGTCAAATAGGAATCTGTTCCAAAATTAAGATTTATTGAAACAATAATGTCTCTGCCAATGCACTGTATTGGTGGGACATAGAAATTTTATGTTTTGGAGAAACAGCCAGAGGAAAACCAGCTGAATCTGCAGACAGTGTGTCTCATTCACATTTTCTGGTTTTCTCTTGATGTCCTGTCCTAAGTAGTGCTAGGAGACACATCTTCTTCCATTTTACCACCAATTAATTGGATAAAAGTTCATTCTGTACTATGTGATTCTTCTGTTTACCTTTTTCCTAAGGGAGGAGGATCTTACCGGAATGTATGTGGCCTAAATATAAAGAAGAAGCTGGGGCAAAAGGTTTATTTTACTCACATTTCAACTTATAGGCAAAACTGAAATAGATCCTAGAAGGCAGTTGTGGTTCATACGTAAAATAACTGATCCAATATTTTTTTAAAAATTGGCTTTTAGTGGGTGCAAGGCTGTGGAGCCATGGAGAATAATCATTCACAGAACTCCTGACAGTTTTAATCACAGGATTCTCTGCAATCACTGGAAGAAATTGCAGGGTCACTTGTTCAGGGACAATTCAGAAACCGATGCAACCTCACAGGATGACTTATATGGAACTGGATCACAACAAATAGATCATCATTGAATTGACTTATTTGTCCTAAAGAGGCATATGTGCATGCATCTGCAAAAAATTGCATATTGTGGGATGAATCAAGTTTCTTCACTTTCTTCAAACATCTTACTAGTTTACCTATTAAACATGAAATTTCCATAGTAAAGTAAATCTGATATTGTTTTTCATCTAAGAGTTTGTGAAACTGAAGTTGAATTTAGACCATATATATTGTAAGACAAAGAGATCAATCATTTCATACTAATCCATATGTAACTCTAAACCCAAATCGCTGCAAAATAAATTGGCAACTACCATATACTTTCTAATATGCTGCCCGTTATGGAGCTAAGATAAACTAAACCAGAGATTTAATTACAAATGAAAGCCAGAAGAATCTGAAAGAACTAAGAGGCGGGATAAGAATTTACTGTAATAATACACTGAAAGCCTCTATCTTTTTTTATTTCTTCTTTCGTAAACTCTCACATTTAGATACAAGTTTCTAAAAATTTACCTCAAAATCCCAAAATGCCACTGAGAGAATTAATAGAAAATATCTTCTCGGATTATTTAACACATTCTGGATGAATGCATATAAAAAACAGGAAGTATTTTCGTGCTCTAGTTTCATCATGCCCCAGCCATTCAGTGATTATAAAGATAGTGTCTCTCTTGCTTGCAAAATAACCTGTCTTCTCTAGCCCAGGTGGTACCTATGTGCACAAGAAAAAGAGCAGAGTTTCCACAAGACACTTAATAAAAATAAAAGTCTATCATGACCACACATATTAATGACAGTCTTTTAGAATTGTGCAGTGCTCAACCTCAAAAACAATACATGCATACAGCTGTTTTATACTTTAATTTTCTATACCTCAGGCTTTCCATGAAGAGCTTGCATATCTCTCCCTACTATCACTTGATCTTAGCCAAAAGGCCGAGAAGCGAGAAGCGGTCTCCCTACTATCTTAACAGTAAAGAAACACACACTCACATCTAGAAATGCATCCTGGAAATAAAACTCCCTTAAAAAGTGATGGCTCATCAGGACATCCACCACATTTCTCACTGGTTACAGTGTTTAAAACCAGATTTTGTTCCACTGTCATTGGAAAGCATCACACTAATTTGGTAAATTAGTGTAATATGTGTAGTGATCAATATACTACATTTCATTTCAAGATGATAATCTAATAATACATTTAGAGATTTTTTTTATATGCATGCCGCATTCTCAGATTCCTATGGAGAAGCAATTCCTGTCAATTCTCAATATAGACTTAATGCCAAGTAACATATAAGAAACAGATTCGGAATATTTTCCTGGCAAAATAAGTCTAAAAAACTAAGAACTTTGTGTTCTAGGACTTTTAGAATAATTCCACAGCAAGATCTGCTGTTACAATGAATTTGTGAAAACTAGAGCAACTTACACATATTTTGCTACATTGAAATATCTAGAAACAGATATGCATTTCATATGTATAAAAGCATAGATTGCTCTATGCGTTAATCATGACCATTTGTGTGCATTTTTTATTTTTATTACCTAGGCTCGGAGCAATCTTTGCAAAACAGACTCATAACAAACATGTAAAAGTGGAATAAGAAGCACATTCCCCATAAAGTGCTTGCACAGCACAGAAATGTAAAATTTTGGCATCCAGTCAGTTTTGTGTGATATAAAAAACTTCTTATATTTAAATCCTCTGTATTTTACCAGTCTTTTTATGTAAAACTTTAAGTAGAATTGACTGTTTATCCCGGGTGATTAGGCCACGTGACGCCTTCCAGGTTGGGGAGCTGTCACTTCACTCTGTTTTCTATCAGCACTCCCCGACTACTGGCATGTGGGGCCAATTTGTTCCTTCTGCAGAGAAAGAAGAAGGGGTTTGGATTTAATTTTAAGCCTTGACATAAGGTTTAATTTGCTAAAAAGGGGAGGTATGCCATTGTAAATCTTGGAGGAGACACTAAGGTTGTGAGAATTGTCAGCCCGATCTGTTTTAAGCACTGTTTGAGGTGTTTGTGAAAGAAACTGTATTTTTTTCCAGACTCCACTCATCTAATTGAATGGATGCTTGGTTGCAAATACAATTCTATTCCTTATTTTGATCAACTATTTTTTTCAGAGAAGTATGACAAATTATAGAAAGTTTTCATATGAAATATGGGTTTATAGTAGACATGCAGATTAGATAATGGGCTATGAGTATGAAATTCATGCCAGGGCAATACTCACCTTATGTTTTAACATCTCAATACAAATAGAGGAAAAAGAAATACAATCAGCTGAATGGAATAACTCAATAAAGAAATATAGGAGATTCTTAACCGAGAAGATTATTTAACATTGAGTGGCATTCATATGGAAAGTTAGACAATCTTTTTTTATGTATATAATTTTTAATTAAGATAGACTCGCTTTGACCTATAAGGTTTTGTTTGTTTGAAATTTTGAGAAGAAGTCTCGCTCTGTAGCCCAGGCTGGAGTGCAGTGGTGGAATCTCAGCTCCCCACAACCTCCACCTTCCAGGTTCAAGAGATTCTCCTACCTCAGCCTCCCGAGTAACTGGGATTACAGGTGTGTGCCACAGCACCCAGCTAATTTTTTCTATTTTTAATAGAGATGGGTTTCACCATGTTGGCCAGGCTGGTCTTGAACTCCTGACCTCAAGTAATCTGCCCACCTCGGCCTCCCAAAGTGCTAGGATTACAAGCGTGAGCCACCACGCCCAGCTGACCTGTAAGTTTTACTTGGGAAGATTATTGATAAGAAATGAAGGAATGGGGCTAATTTTACCCTTGGTGCTGCACTGCATTCTCCATCCCAGAGGCATTTGTAAGTGTGAGGGCTTTTGGATCTTATGATGACTGAAGGGGATGCTGCATCACATAGCAAATGGGAACCATGAATAGAAAGTTCTGCAATGTACACGACATATCTGTACTGTGTTGTACCATTTCTGACATTCCTAATATGCCAATAATTCAGTTAGAAAAAATACATAAATATCTCTTTTCCTTACTCCTAGAATGGCATTCATATGTGTGCATATGTGTATGAGATGTGCTGTACATGTGTTTAATATTAGAGAAGCAACATCATCTGACATTGAAGATCACTAATTTTGGAGATATCCTAAGCTTGTAATCGACCAATTCGAATGTTCATCTCATCTGGAAATGCCCTCACAGACACATCCAGAAATAATATCTTACCAGTTATCTGTGTATCCCTTGCCCAGTCAAGCTGATACATAAAATTAAACATCCAAAGGTGGTTCTAAAGAACATTGCTGTAAAACAAAGCAAAATGAAATATAATAATACATAATAACAAATATGTATTTTTGATTTATGGTTTAAATGTTAGCAAGTATTATTAACTACCATTTCTTGTGTGACTTTAGACCAACTTTCTACAAGAAACTATTTCTATAATATAATTATATTACAATTCTATAATATAATTTTTCTTGTAAATGAGCACTGATATAGGAAGAAATATTTTTAAGAATATCAATAGAGTCCTACGGATGCTACTAAATTCCTGAGAATCCTTTTATTTAATTGCAAGCATTGAAAGTGTGTATAAAACTTCCCTATCCTCAAATATGTGCTAGATATCATGAGGGTACTTGTGAAGCACGTGGCATCGGACCAATCTTTGAGGAGCTTGGGTTTTAATCAGGAAGAAGGCAAGACTGACACACGTACTGTTGTTCATCAGGCAAATACTGTAGGCGTCTCCACTGTTCTGCAGGATGGGATGTTGCAGTAAACAAAACCGACTGAACAAGCCATGATGTCAGTGTTCTAAGGGTTTGGGAGAGTGAAGAATGAAATTAAATATTTAATACCAGATGGGATAAAGGTTATAGAGAAAAACAGACCTATGCAGGTTGCTAGATAGAGATGGGCTGAAAGTGTTCCAATTTTAAATAAGATGATCAGAATTTTACATTTGAACACAGACCTGATGGAGGCAAGGAAGCCAACAGCAAGTAAAAGATTCCAGGTAGAATAGAAAATAGCGCCAAGAAGCCCAAGAGCTAGAACTAGGCAGGTAAATTCAAGGAAAAGCAAGGAAGCCAATATAGCTAGAAGTGAGTGAGTGGAGGGAAACTTGGGTCGGAGATAAGTCAGACATAAAAGACCTGGATCACATGGGCTATTTGACATTTAAGGACTTTGGCTTTTACTGAGTGAATTGGGACGCCACTGGAGGCTGCTGGAAAGAGCAGTGATCTGATGATGTGATATGACTTCACAGTTGTGCAATGATAACATGGCCTGTTGTGTTGAGCACAACCTTCCCTGCCCACCACCCCTCACCAAGCACCCCAAGACTTTAGGAAACGCAGAGATCAATGTGGAGATGAAGATGATGGTAGCTGTGGCCATAGAGAGACATGGTGAAATTCTGGATATATTATTATTCATGAGCCAACAGGATTTGCTGCTGGATTTATTGTTGGACATAAAAGTGAAGTCAAAGATGGCCACAATCTTGTTAGGCCTGAGCAACTGGGAAGAGGATTTATAATCGACTGAGATGGGAAAATCTCAAGGAGCAGCTTTTCAGAGGAATAGCATTAAGAATTTGAACCTGGGCATGTTAAGTTTTAACTGCATATTTGGCATCAAAGTGAAGATGTCAAGTAGACAAGTGCATGTATTCCAGTAGACTGGAATTTAAATCAAAACTAGTCTGCATGGCTGTGTGGCTTTTTTCTTTTTTTTTTTTTCTTTTTTTTTATTATTTTACTTTAGGTTTTAGGGTACATGTGCACAATGTGCAGGTTTGTTACGTATGTATCCATGTGCCGTGTTGGTTTGCTGCACCCATTAACTCGTCATTTAGCATTAGGTATGTCTCCTAATGCTGTCCCTCCCCCCTCCCCCCAACCCACAACAGTCCCCAGAGTGTGATGTTCCCCTTCCCGTGTCCATGAGTTCTCATTGTTCAATTCCTACCTATGAGTGAGAACATGCGGTGTTTGGTTTTTTGTCCTTGCGATAGTTTACTGAGAATGATGATTTCCAGTTTCATCCATGTCCCTACAAAGGACATGAACGCATCCTTTTTCATGGCTGCATAGTATTCTATGGTGTATATGTGCCACATTTTCTTAATCCAGTCTATTGTTGTTGGACATTTGGGTTGGTTCCAAGTCTTTGCTATTGTGAATAGTGCTGCAACAAACATACGTGTGCATGTGTCTTTATAGCAGCATGATTTATAGTCCTTTGGATATATACCCAACAATGGGATGGCTGGGTCAAATGGTATTTCTACTTCTAGATCCCTGAGGAATCGCCACACTGACTTCCACAATGGTTGAACTAGTTTACAGTCCCACCAACAGTGTAAAAGTGTTCCTATTTCTCCACATTCTCTCCAGCACCTGTTGTTTCCTGACTTTTTAATGATTGCCATTCTAACTGGTGTGAGATGGTATCTCATTGTGGTTTTGATTTGCATTTCTCTGATGGCCAGTGATGATGAGCATATTTTCATGTGTTTTTTGGCTGCATAAATGTCTTCTTTTGAGAAGTGTCTGTTCATGTCCTTTGCCCACTTTTTGATGGGGTTGTTTTTTTCTTGTAAATTTGTTTGAGTTCATTGTAGATTCTGGATATTAGCCCTTTGTCAGATGAATAGGTTGCAAAAATTTTCTCCCATTCTGTAGGTTGCCTGTTCACTCTGATGGTAGTTTCTTTTGCTGTGCAGAAGCTCTCTAGTTTAATTAGATCCCATTTGTCAATTTTGGCTTTTGTTGCCATTGCTTTTGGTGTTTTAGACATGAAGTCCTTGCCCACACTTATGTCCTGTGTGGCTTTTTTCTAGTGATGTTAATCCACATGGGTGCAAGGTGTTTTGTTTATCTATTGGTACTTAACAAACTACTTTAATACCTAATGCTTAAAAACTACAATAATAATTTATTTTGTTCGTGGACCTGAAATTTTGAGCAGGGCTCATAAACTATTATTCATCTCTGCTTCATAAAATATCACATATATCTATATATACACACATCTATATACATACATGTACATACACATCTATCTATCTATCTGTCTGTCTATCTATCTATCATCTATCTATCTATCTATCTATCTATCTATCTATCTATCTATCTACCTGTCTATATATATTTAGAGAAAGAGAGAAAAGGAGAGAGAGAGGTACAGCGTTGCCACTACATATTTTATTTTATGGGACATACCTTCTTGTAGAAGAAAAAGAAAGGGGCAGTGAGAGTAATCAGAGGAGAAAAAGAGCACTTGAAGAATCTTATAACAGGAAAGAACATAGCACATTGGAGGAACTAAAGGGGGACCAGGGGCTGAAAGCAGCAGGCATTGGAAACTGTGTTTCTAAAAGAAGCCAGAGCGATTTGTAGGGTACAGATTCTGCAGGGTCTTATAGAGTAAATTAAGTATTTAGTTTATATCTTTAGAGCAATGGGAAGGAATTGAAGTGTTTTAATTAATGGGTTGATAGGATAATACATGTACTCAGTTAATATTTGTGGAAAAAATAATGTAATAAAGAAAGAAAATAAAAACATAAGAATAGCAATGTTAATTGAGAATAGAAAAGTTCAGCAATAAAATGGTATATCTATGTAAGTATTAGTTATACCCTACTTAATTATATCTTATAGATGGACATTTACTAACAGTGTGTAAAGTTGAAATTTGCCATTTCTCTAGAATTTTGAATATGTCACTCTCTGTGTAACACTGGGGCACCAAGGTATCCAGCATCAATAAAAATAGTCATTTGTGTCAGCTCTCGAAAATTTTGCTGAAAAAGAATGCCCGGACAGACAAATATGTGGATAATATAGAGGCATGGCATACTTTTGGAATTTCTAAGCATTTTTCTCTACATATTAGGACAAAGTTGTTGGGACCAAAGCAAAACAAATTCATTAACCACTATCAGTAAAAATAAAATAAATAAATAAATAAATAAATAAACACAAACAAAAAAACCCACACAAAGATGGAGTACACATTTCAGTGCATATTGGGTTGAGAATATTTGGCCTTGGGTATACATAAAATTAGAATTTAACATTTATTGAGTGCCTACTCTGTGCCAGGTAGAGATCTACAACTTCTCATGGATTTGATTATGTAATTCTCCCAGCAACCCTAGGAGGTAGGAATTATTACGTTCTCTTTTCTTTGCGTATGAAAAAACTGAGACCCAGAAATGTTAACTTTGTTTCCCCAGTCACACAGTTAATAGTAAATCCTTCATTCAGGAGTTGAACCAGGATAGGCTAACTGTCCAGTGCCACTTTGTAATTACACATGAGCCATCTGACACTCATTCACACAATGTAGATTTACTGCCCATCTACCTTTTTCCAGCCCTAGCATGGGAACTACAGCTTTCTAGAGGACAAAGCACCTTTTCTTAGGAATCTTACCGTGCTTCTTCATCATGATTCCTGTAGACATCAGTAATTTACCTTTAGTTCTTTTACTGTAGGCTATGAATTATAGTAACACTGTGATTTTAATTTAAGTAGCATATTTTAGTGTCTTAAAAGATATTTACAAATATATTCTGCTTGGTAATGCAATTGACTGAGGAAGGTTGTGGTGTTTTGTCTCAGCTGTTAGACTGCTTAAATATACATCCTTTACTTTTCCAGACTCTAGAGAAAATCAAATTAATTTAAAGTGTGTTTCATTTTGTTCAGTTGCTCTGAAACTCTCTCCTTGCTGTTAATAATAATAATCATTCTTTCTTAGCTGTCTGATCAGATAGTAAATTTCACCAGTTGATCAAATTGGCCCAATGGGATAAAACAGAAATCTTAGTTACATTTATATTACTTAAAGTCCTACTATAAAGCAGGGCTTCTTTTCACTCTTTTACTTTATGCCATGTGTGAAATTATGTCCTCCATACACCATTGTTACAGAATACATCAGAAAAAATGAGAAGCCACAGCCCCAGTGACCTTATCTTGCATGCTAATATTGTTTTCATAGGCTTTCAATGTATTTCCAATATTTTAAACATTGAAAACATTTCAGTGCAAAGAAGAATTGCATGGAATACAATTTCGTGTTACAGAAGCATGTTCTATGAAATCTTCAATATTAAATGTAAAATATAATAAACTCTAAGAAACATGTGAGAAAGAGGAAGGGAACTGACATGGATTTAATATTAGGCTGATAGTGAGCTAAATCTTTTCCCTAGTATTATAAAGAACAAAAATTTATTTTTACATAGACATAATATTTAAAAATCAAGTTGCTGGTTATCATATCCAGAATGCACACAGATAGACATGGATTTAGAATAAATGTTGTGCCTTTATTGCAACAATGATGCTGCTGACGCTCCTGTTGTATTCTTTTGTTGGAGTTAGTCTTTGGGTGTTTCCTTCCAAGAGATGTGATACATCCTGCTGACCATTCCTCTTTCTCCCAAGCATTTCCACATAGAATCAATGTCTGGTTTGGTTTATAGCTGCTGACCATGCCTATTCAACTGCAAAACAATTATTTTCTACCCAAGTGGTAAAGTAAGACTTAAAATTCTTCATTCACTCAAGAAACATTTATTAAGCACTAGCTATGTGTCAGGCATTGACAGCCTCCTGTGCTCACAATCTATCGATGAACAAAACAGATGCATTCCCTTTCTTCATGGAGTTTACAATCCAGTAAAAACAAAACAAACAAACAAACAAACAAAAAACTACTTCAAAAGAGCTAGAAGCAGAAGGATAGCATTCTCTCTTTCTCCCTTCCCTTCCCTTCCCTTCCCTTCCCTTCCCTTCCCTTCCCTTCCCTTCCCTCCCCTCCCCTCCCCTCCCCTCCCCTCCCCTCCCCTCCCCCTTCCCCTTCCCCTTCCTTCCCTTCCCCTTCCTTCCCTTCTTTCTTTTCTCCTTATTTAGAAACAGGGTTTCACTATGTCACCCAAGCTGGTCTCAAACTCCTGGGCTCAAGCAATCCTCTGGCCTCAGTCTCCCAAAATGCTAGGATTACAGGCGGAAGCCACCATGCCCAACCAGAAGAGTAAATTTTATATGCTTATTTTTATGAAGGCCTCTCTGATATGGTAACGTTTAGGAGATTTGAATGAAGTATATCATATGAATATGGTAAGAAAGATTTTTCAAGCAAAGGAAATGAATACAGTCAGAGTCTATACTTTTTTGTAGCAGAAACATAACATGTATTCAGTATGTCAGACACATGAAAAACATTTTCTAATTATATGAGTAAAAATTTTTAAAAAATATCTTTAGTGATAAAATTCTGGATTTGGTATATTTGGCAGCAGAGATAGCATAAGAAGGAGATACTGTGTACTCTGTAGCCAGGAGGCTTCAGTTCAAATTCTGTTTCAGACACTTATTAGTTGTGTATGTCCTTAGGTAAGTCACTTACAAGCTTCTGACTCATTTTCCTTCTGTGAGAAATATTCAAACCATACAAACCGCAGGAGTTTGCTGCAAAATGCATAGTACCGTCTTTGACAAATGGAAGACTGTTAACTGTTAACCATTTTTGTAACCCTGGTTCAGAGGCCCCAGTCCTTGATGACAGACTACCAAAACCTGTGAGTGGCAACTATATACTGGAAATTCCTTCTATTTAACATGAGAACTACATCAGCAAATAAAGGCATCTCTGGATTTCTAAACTGAAATTTCAGTGATAAAATATGCCTTCTATTTGTATAGTATTGCATCTGGATGCCAATAAAAAAGACTCCATACTTGAAAATCCATCATGTTTGAAATAGTCCACTGACATCTTCTTATCAGCTCAATTATGGAATTATCCAAAACAGTTTAATTTCATAGGAGGCAGGTAAATTCACCTTTTTAAATGTTTCTACTTCTGTAAATATACCATTGGATTATAACTTTTCTAAATTATTCTTCAAGTATTACAAAATTGCACTGAACAGCTCAGCGCTGGAGAACACTAGATTTTAGTAGCTAGAATCTACTTCATAAGTTTACAAGACTTACATATATAGATTTGATATATAAGATTGCAGCAGATTAATAGAATCTTATTAAATGTAGAATGGAACCATATATATAGTATAGAATGGCCCATATATATTATATATATAAAATATACAATGTTCCATATTTTTTTAATATATGGTCCTATTATACATTGATCCTAATTGTGTGTGTGTGTATGGTCCAATTTTCAACATATACACGAACCAGATTTCTCTTCTAGCCATTGGTGAAATCAGGAGAGACTAGAGATGAATTGGTAACACTCATTGTATCCTATACAAAAGCAGTAAGTTTCACCAAACGTCATAATTAGTACGATCCTTGGAATCGTTAATATGGATTCAGCTCAGATTGCTACTTGGCCTGAAGTAGTTAATAGTGTGCCAATGCTATAGGTCACTGGTTGACCTTTGCTGACTGTCTAAGAACAACTATGGTGCCAGGCGTGGTGGCTGATGCTTGTAATACTGGCACTTTGGGAGGCTGAGGCAGGCAGAACACTTGAGGCCAGGAGTTCAAGACCAGCCTGAGCAACATAGTGAGACCCCATCTCAACAAAAAAGTTAGGCAGGCATGGCAGTCTTTGCCTATAGTCCCAAGTACTCAAGAGGTTGAGGTCAGAGGATTGCTTGAGCCCAGGAGTTCAAGGCTACAGTAAGCTACACTTGCACCAATGTACTCCAGGATGGGTGACAGAGCGAGACCCAGTCTCTTAAAGCAATACGAAACTTATGGCACAATATTTGCTCTGTTGACACTGTATTACTGATTCAAAAACCAAGTAAGAGGGGGTATACTCAATGTGAAAAATGCTTATATTTACTCAATTTCATATGTAGCAGCTTTTAAAGGAGTGCATTTTTTAACCTGTTAGACCACATTGAGACTCACAAATCCTCTTTAATTCACACATTAGAGATCTTGGAAATCATCACAAATCTCTGAGAACCATTACAGCCTTCTATCTTAATCTAGAAACAAAATTTGTCCAGTGAAATAATTCCAAATAATAAAATGTTGAGTTTTCTGAACAAGTTACAGGTATGCAAGCAGATGCTGGAAAAAAAAAAAAATGAATCGCTTTGATCATGCTCCCAAACATTCAAGCAAATTACATTAGGTTGAACTCATAGCTAATTTGGATGCTCCTAAATGCTCTTTCACATTCTGAAATAAGTTTCTAGTGGAAATAGTGTATATGTTACAGTTCAGAGTAGTAAGTGGTTTCACAAAGAAATTTCTAAAATTGATGTAGTATTTTTTAGTATTAAAAATGTGGTTTCTAAATTTCAGTCATTTAAAACTGGGTGGAAATGTTCTAAAAGAATTTAAATTTATTTTTGTTTTGAAATTTTGTCAAGGTTATATGTGCATTATAGCAAAGAAAATAGTACAAAAAGGCTTCTAATGAAAAGCAGAGTCACCCAATTCATTTTTTTCTGCTCCTAGTCCCAATCTCCAGGAAAAATCTTCTCTAATCATTTCTGTTTTCATTCTTCTGTAGGTTATCGTTTTAACTCTAGGTATGTTTATATCTGTTTTTCTTAATTTTCCAACTGGAGACAATGTCTGTTCACTTCCTTAAAAATATATGATTTATGGCTGCGTGCGGTGGCTCACGCCTGTAGTCCCAGCACTTTGGAAGGCCGGGTTGGGCGTATCATGAGGATAGGAGTTCGAGACCAGCCTGGCCAACATGGTGAAATCCCATCTCTACTAAAAATACAAAAATTAGCTGGGCATGGTGGGGGGTGCCTGTAGTCCCAGCTGCTTGGGAGGCTGAGGCAGGAGAATCGCTTGAGCCTGGGAGGCAGAGGTTGCAGTAGGCCGCGATCATGCCATTGCACTCCAGCCTGGGTGACAGTGCAAGACTCCGTCTCAAAAAAAAGAAAGAAAGAAAGAAAAAAATATGTATATGGTTTATTTCATTCTATATCATCTTCTCTCTTTCTCCCTCCTTTCAATATTTGACATTTTTATCATTACTTTCAGTTTTTCCATACATTATGTTTATGACTTTGAATAGGATGCATACTCTTCTATGTATAAACCATCAGCCCTAGTCAGTATTTCACACTACTCTTCCCTCCACCTTTCATCTGCTCCATTCTTCCTTTATTCTTTTGATTTATTTTAACTTATCAAACTGGTACTCATTTCATTTTTTGTCCATAGATTGATTTTTGAAGTTGGAAACCAATTTGCAGTGTTTGCATTGTTGTGACCCTGTAAACATTGTTCACTGCCACAGCAAATGGGATTAAATTTTCTTTTCTGAAAGTCTGGTGTCACGATGTCTGGGACACTTAAAGAAAAACATTTCCAGGATTGAAGACAACTGGATTCTCATTTCTTATACTTCATCCAAGTGCTAAGAAGCATTTTGTTTGATCTTTTATTTGGAGCATATTATTTTGTGCATCTTTTTATTTTCTTGAAAACTTTAATGCTGCTCTCTGTGTGAATTCATCAAAATCTCAAGACTTCCATCCTCTCATACATGCTATCTTATGTCCTATTTCCAGCCTCTCTAACACCCTCTTTCTACCTGAAGTCCTCCCTCTTTAGTCCTTTTACCTGTGTGCTTCAATTTTAACCAGCTCCTTTTTAAACCTGATGTACAGCCATCAGCCCACACTGGCCTTTAAGGATTGCCTGGGCTATGTTTACCCTTCTTTAGATCCAATATTTGCCTCTTTTTCTTTTGCAGGTATTTTTTTTTTGAAACACATATTCAAAGAATTCTCTAGAAAATGATATACAGAAGGTACATTTTGAAAGATCATGTCTGTTTGAAAATGTCCTTATTTGGGCCGCACATTTGAGTGATATCTCGGCATGACATGGAGTTTGAAATAAAAATCATGTGTTTTGTTTGTTTGTTTGTTTGTTTCTTTTTTTTTTTCTGCAGTGCTTTATTCTACAGTCTGGTATTTCTGGGGAGAATGCCTATGCTAGTCTCAGTCTTATTTGTATGTTAGCTGTTTTACTTCTTTAGAAGCTTACAGTATCTTTATCCTTGGTGTTCTGAAATTTCCACAAGAATCGTTTAGAAATATATATTTCATTAGGTATTGAGCACTCGTTGAATCTTTAGATCTAGATTCCTGTCTTAAGTCCGTGAAGTTCTCCCCTGTTATTCTTCTGATAATTAGATAATTTCCTTCCAGCTTTGCTTTCAATTTTATTTTTTAAGAAATATTTTTAGTAGAATGTTACTGTTTCATCTTGACTAATACTTTTTCTCTCACATTTTTTGTCTTCATATATCATATACATGCTGGGACAAACTTCTTCCTCCTCCTGCTTCCACTCTTTTTTCTCTTTATATCATATTTACATCTCTAATTATCCAAGAATACTAATTTCACTCTCTGATTTTTTTTCTTTCTTTTATATAACATCATGTTTTTGTTATATTGACATAATACCACCTCTGATTTCTGTTTATACAAGAGAGGCTTTTGTTGTTTATACCTTTTTATTTGCTTACAGAAGTACCTGCTCTCTTTCCTTCTTCTGCGATCAATGTTTCTGTTTATTTTGGCATTTCTTTCTCATGCTGTTGCTTTTTTCACACATCTGATGATCCTTATTTGCCTGTCCATAGTTAAGAATGCAGAGTTGGTCAGCAGATGTGGGTTTCTCTGGCAAATTTGCAAATAGTTCTATTTGTGCTCCTCCCTTGAATAGGCAGTCAGCCTTGTGCATATGAGAAGGGCAGGACAACTGTCATACTTTATTACAGGATTAGCGGCAAGGTGCTGAGTGTGTGGCTACATGTCAAATGTCAGAATGGTCAGAATTGTATTTAGAAGTCCAATATCCACACTTGTCTTCTGACTGTTTCCTCCCCAGATAGTTCATTTAAGTTCTTTAGTAAATAATTCCTGTTGTTTTGTCCCCATAGAGACAGATGCTGGACTGCCTAGGCTTTGCATAGGGGCTGACTGTGCTGCCTGACACAACCATCACCAATACTGATCCTTGAGTCATCATTGTGACTACTTCTCCCTCTCTCGCTCCATGCACTCTTCTCCTCTGAGCCCAATCCACTTTAGTGTCTGAGGAGAAGACTTGATCTCATCTCCCAGAGCAGCCTCTTTGTAGCAAATTCTGCAGTGCTCATTGATTCACACACTTGTGTCCACTTTCCATCTCCCAAAACCTCATTGAAGTATCTATTATGATGTTGATAACTACCCAGTCATCTTACATTCTCTGTGCCTATTAAATATGTGTGTCATATTTTTCATCTAGGAAAAGAAAACAAACCCATTTTCTCAGCACGCCATCTAGAATTGAAAGCCAAGAAGAGATATGCAGATATTCGGGTTTCTAATAGCTCATCATCTGGAAACAACTAAATATTAATGACACACATTTAAGATTAACAACAGCAGAGCATTTACCTCTTTCTCCTTAGAGAATTATAACAAGTTATTTTAATGCTCTTACAAACAAAATGATGAATTTTAAGAGAGAGCTAACAAACAAATTCTCTTTTAAGGAAATTCTTTTTTTTCATTTCAAGACTAGTGCATGTCCATAACCACCACTGAATGAATGTGATATATGAAGCATGAGTCATATTTCAGGATTAGAACCTCAGAATCATAAAACTGGGCTTTGTCTCTCTCTCTCTCTCTCTCTCTCTCTGTGTGTGTTTCTCTTTTCTTTTGGAAACTGGTGATACTCTGTATGTTACATTGCATAGGCCTATCCAGGATTATTAGATTTATGAAAAAGGGTGTTTTATTGTTTTACAGAAAGCTTTTTATCTGACCCATCAGTACATGGCTTGTTACTTATCAGTTCTATAATCCTGGGATCTTTTTCCTCCAGAATTTATCATAGGATAACTCTTATTCCTGAAGGGATATGAAAAGTGCAGCTTGATGTGGTGCTTCTGTGCCACTGAATAGTATTTGGAATTCCATTTTTACATTGCAGTGAAATGGACCATTGACTCTTTATTGCACACTCATTTGGTACACAGGTATTAATTTAATTGTTTCTTCATAGAAAGCATAGTTGAATTACAATGAAAAAGCTACTGATTTGACCTGTTCTTGGTAGTTGCCAGTAACTGATATTTTATTATGATCATAAATGAATTATGAATAATGCATTATATCATTTTATAATTAAGCTATAAAGTCATTCTTAGTAATGATAATATGATAAATAAGTTACTGTTGAATGTCATGGTCAATAATAAAAGCTACATATTTTTCTTTCAAAGAACACACATATATCTCAACTTTATGGTAATTCTCCAATTTTAACTAGTTAAATGTTTAGGGAAAATCATCAGCCTCTCTGTTCCTCGAGAAGGCAGAGAATTGCAATACCACAAAGTAATGTACAAAATGACTTTTAAATAAAGGCAATTAAAATGTCAAAGGAAATATATTCGTTACATTTATACAGGTTTATTTTCTTTGGATATCGTACTTGTAAACAATCTGCATTATTGAAGGAGTCAGCAATTTGAGACTTTCCTTTGCAGAAGTACAGTGGGGATGCAAACCTAAAACTTATACATTCATAAGACATACTCTAATGTAAGCTAAAGAGAAAATTTGTGACTCCAAATTGGGTATATATATTTAGTTATTGTAGATATGTGGTCATTATACTCCTTTATAGCAATAACTTAAGGTTTCACCAGCTTTTCCAGTTGCATTTCACTTAGAATTTATGTCAAAAGTTAAAGGTCGTGATTTGTAGCTATTAATCTTTCCTCTCTGGAAAAACAATTCAACTGTGTTTAGCTGGCAGGGGGAGCTTCAAGCTGTTGACTGTACAGTACTGAAATTTAGAATGCTGTAGTTTATGTAACCAGTCTCTCTTATTTAAATTCCAATGACAGATCTTTTCATTTTGTTTACCACCAAATAACAATGCAAACATGTCATGATGCAGCCCTAGACACGCTGTGTGGTCATTGGAAGTGACATTGGCTAAATTGATTTTTTGGTCTAAGTCTCTTAAAACTTATTAAAAGCGTTTTATTGTTATGTGCAGCTATTAGAGAATGAAAATAAGCTTTTTATTTACATAAGGATGAAAGTAAGTCACTCTGTCTTCTTGATTATTGGTTGTTTGGTTAATCAGAAAAGCTGTGTTATTACAGTATTTTTGTAGACAGCAGTTTAGGAGGAAAAACTGCAAATGGTGTGATGGTGAAATGTTTTACTGGATATCGGAATTTCAATTTTAAAATTAGACAGACATTTACGTGTCATATTAGAATAATTAGGTTTCTTCTGCAGATTAAACTTTTAGCAAAAGTACACTCATGCTATATTTTGGTAACACAAATGTTATTACAAAAGTACTGAAGGGTTTTGGACTTTTCTGGATAATTATGAGTAAATGATCGTTTTATAATGAAATCATCCTCAGCTTGTGACTCTCAACTGATTTTTCCATCTGGTGTTTGTCATGTAAAGATGCCCAGTCAGCAGTATTAAGCAGCTTGAAAAATACCCACCAAACTTCTGTATTTACGGAGGCTCTTCCTTCGATATGGTGTTTCCAGATTTCGCTCTCTCTCTCTCTCTTCGTTATACATTTTTTTTTTTTTTTTTTTTTCTGAGGAGGGCATAAAAGCATTAGGATTTTTATTCCTAATTTTCCTTAAAAAAGCTAAACTAGTGTAGTCATTTTCTTACCACTTCTTACTTATTTACACAGAAAATATAAAGATCAAATTAAACAGATTTGTTACTTGGGGTAATGTTGAGATCTGTAAAAAACAGAAGAGATTAAACCTTAAGACTTTTCTTTTTTTTTTTTTTTTTTTTTTTTTTTGAGACGAAGTCTTGCCCTTTGCCCAAGCTGGAGTGCAGTGGTGTGATCTCGGATCACTGCAATCTCTGCCTCCTGGGTTCAAGCAATTCTCCTGCCTCAGCCTCTTGAGCTGGGATTACAGGCACCCGCCATCACACCCAGCTAATTTTTGCATTTTTAGTAGAGATGGGGTTTCATCATGTTGGCCCGGCTAGTCTCAAACTCCTGACATCAGGTGATCCACCGTCCTTGGCCTCCCAAAGTGCTGGAATTACAGGTGTGAGCCACCATTCCCAGCCAAGACCTTTTTTTCTTAATGTCAATTTGTAGATTAGCCTCTGATAATAATCATCATTGAAGAAAAATGTAATTGACTTTAATGTTCGAACTGTCACGTCAAAAGTGTTGCCATGTTAGGTGTTGTCAGTTGCTGAGCCTCCTTGCCTTCAGATGCATCCACCCTGCCCCTTTGACCAAATGTTTTGTTTGCCTCTGGCCCATCTCCCACAAGAAGAGGGCGGTGACTTTGGCTTAGGTTTCACCAGTGGGAGGTGCTGCTGAGAGGTTGGACAGTATGTGAGGGGAAAGCGGAATGATTTCCCTTTTCTGACCCACAGCAGTATCTCCAGCAGTAGCTCAATTTCTTCTGTGGCTCAGTTTCTGCTGAAGGAGCCCAGTAAGGTTCCAGTTCTTCCATGTGAACATGGCCTTGGGCTCCAATAACCTACCTGGCCCATTGTCCCTCAAATGTTCGGATGATGGACACTTTCTGTTGTTGCTGATCTCTGGATTGCCTCATTGTACCCTGTTTGCCTTTGCTGCCTCTTCTAAATCTTGGTGTAATCAGTGATTCTGTCTTAAATTCCTTTTGTTTATGTACTCAGAATGGTCTGTGCTCTTTGGTTGTATCCTGACAAATACAGGAGTACAGTTGTTGTATTTCCACACAATGTGAACGAAAGGCAGGATGAGAAGGCTCTTCTGTGTGCTGAATCTTGTCCTATATGCTGTAAGATTGCATGCCTTTCATTTTAGTAAATGAGCTGGAAGTAAATAGGATAAATAAGTAAAATATGTGGTATGTTGGATAGGAATATGTGCAAGGGAGAAAAATCAAAGCAGGGAAAGTGAATAGGAAGTGGGATTTTTGTTTAATGATCATGGTAAAATTAAATTAAACAAGAGTCTGTCTCTTATAAGATTGTGTCTCTTTAGCTGTGTCTCTCCAGCACTTCAGTGGTATCTAGCACAAAGAAATTCTCAAAACCTATCAACTGAAATATGAATGTAGAGAATAGAATAATGTATATGGATTGAAGTAGTTGGCAGTGGTTTTATGGGAGAAATGTGATTTCATTTACTTCTGAAGACATGGAGAGATTTGGAAAACATTACTTCTATGTAAGCAGTCCTACTTAAACGAATAGTCTTCTCTATTTTATATCTTATAGAATGCTGGGAGATATAACATTAGCAATGGGCTACATGCCGCATCGGATTAGACTATCACTTAGAAGTTAATGATTTATTTGCAAGTTGACTATATGTGTGTATGTATAATGCAAATGTAAAGAGGAAATAAAAAATTCCTATTAACATATTAATTTCCCTAAATTCAATTCTGCCATTTCAATTACATTTACTCTATTTTTAGTTTTGCTTTAGAGAAATGTGTCTGTTAGGCATCAGTCTGTTACGGTAAACTCCAAGGTACTTGCTAATTCACTGGGTCGTATTGGAATTTTATTTTTATTTATTCATTCAGCAAATACCTGGCAAGTTTTGCAGTAGGCTAAAGACTGCAATAGATTCCAAAGATATAACAACAAGACAAGAATGTCTTTCTTTATAGGCTTATATTCTAGCAGAAAAGACAGAAAAAAATCAGAATAAATATGCCAAACATCGGACATGCTCAATATTAATAAGGGATAGAGGAAATAAATAAATCAGGGAAGGTAGATGGAAGCGCTTGTATTGATGCTGCAGTTTTAAATTGGCCAAAGGCAGCCTCACATAGAAAGGAACATTTAAGTAAAAATGTGATAGAGCAAAAGTGACAAGCCATGCATGTATCTGAGTGAAGAGCATTTCAGGTAGAAGGAACAGCGACTGCAAAAGCATGGTGGCAGGAAGCACTGCCTAAGCGAGTTACTGCCTGGGATTACTACTTTGCTGCAGTAAAGAGTTGAGTTTGGTGTTGCTGCTATTGTTCTGTATCATTCATTTGGTATCATAAAATGATCTATATCCTAAAAAGCAAATATACTCATGAAATTTTCAAAACAAACCTTTTCTCCAATGTGTTTGACATTCCTTACCTTGATATTTTTCAATAAATTATTTTGGTTTCTGAGAAACGTTGGGCAAAGCAGATAAGAACTTTGCTCTATTATAATTTTGAATGTTTATTCTAATGAGAAAAAGCAAGAAATATACATTAATGTATATGGATATATGAACTAAAAAAAAACCCCAAGGCTTCTATATAATATATTTGTATGTCAGTCTTTTAGTTTTGTACTTAGGTAAGATACATAGGATATATATATATCCTATGTATAATATTTAGATTAAAGGTATGATGGCCTAAGAGGTATGAGAAAAAAAAAATTCAGTCAAATTAAATTAAACAGAGTTGGACTGAGCAAAGGATGATTTGAGAATCAGGCCATCCCCAAACCAGAATAGGTTCAGAGAGGCTCCAGAGCTGCCACATGGACAAAGAAGATTTATGGACAAAAAAAGGAAAATGACATGAAGAAAACAGAAGTGAGTTGTGGAAACAGCTGGATTGCTTACAGCTTGGCATTTGCTTTATTTGAGCATGGTTTGAACAGTTGGTCTCCTTTGATTGCCTAAAACTCAGTGATTGGTACAAGAGTAGGCTACAGTCTGTTTACACTTCCAGTTAGGATAGAGTTCGCTATGTACAGAGAAACCTTTAGGCTGAACTTCAAATATGTAAGGAGACAGCTTTAGGCTAAACTTAATTTAACAGGTAGCATACAAGGTCAAATGCCAAAGAAAGCATGAGAAAGAGAATTAGTTCAGTTTTCTAATGTTAATAGAAAAACAGTCTCAGATTTATCACGAGAGTCAACTTGGAGTTGGTATGTTCCACAAGAATGAAAATATTGTTGTAGATAAAGACTGGGAATCAGGATCAAGATGGAACTGAAACACGTGATATACTTATTTTACCCTTGGGTAAAATACCTTATACCTCCTCTTCAGTCTTTCCAGCTGGTGCATATCCCTAATAATCAAGGAGTTCAGAAAAGAAGAATAAATAAAATCAAATTCTAAAAAAACTGATTACTCAGAGTGAGAGTGAAATGCCTGTGTGGAAAATATTTCAAACCAAACCCTCAGAAAACAAAACCTCCGAATTTCCAAGAAATGCTATGAATGCTGGCAGTGCAAACACAGGCACACCCCACATCTCTGAACTAACATATATGAGGTGTTAATGACCCACAGATTAGCAGCCACACCCGCCTTCAGCATAAAGAGTGATTCAAAAGCCAGCAGGTTCCAAATACTTTAGCCAATCAGGAAGCTGAAGGATTATCACTGAATGACACAAATGTAAGAGAAGCAATCTGATACACTTTTGGAAGAAAGTGCCTCCAAAGAACTTCATAAGTATTCAGGTTTCATTTAATTTTCTTTCTGAAATTTAGCAAGTGCTTATAAAGAAACTACTTTTGATTCTATGCCTATATTGAAGCATATTTGGTAAAGTTGCAAGAAGTATTTTCATTAAAAGCTTTTGCTTCCCTCTCCTAAAATGTTAGGCCTAGAAATTTCCAAGTCTGGTTTCATTCTTAATGGAAACTCCTTGGAAAAATGTGAAAAATTCATAGCTCCAATAAATGTTTGGAGAATTTGGGCTGGGGGCATGAGGGTCTGCTTCTGCTGTCTTAAAGAAATATAAATGTGATTTCTATATTCATTGTTGCTGAAAAACAATATAAGGAACCACTTCCAGGTTCCCACCAGGTTAGACCTTCAGGGAGAAAGGGATGTAACAGCAATGCAATCCAACAACATGAGAAGAGTATTGGTTTAGTTGGCATACGAAAAAGCTTCATGTTAAGGAGTAGGAGGTGATGGTGTCTCAACATGACAGCATTGAGTCTAAGCAGGGATATCTGTCTTCCATTTTTGTCACCTCAGAACACAAAGCCAAATTGGAGTGACTTCATAGATGAGCAACAAAATGATTAGGGGACCAACGGCTTGATTTATGTGGAGAGATTAAAACAGCACAAAGTAATGTATATTTTGGCTAAGTGATTGCTAAGAGGAGCACGATAACAGTCTACAAATATGTGAAAGATTTAAACGCCTCAGGAGAGGAAGAATCTTTTGGCAGACTGCAAATGGACAGCACAAAGGGCGAGGAAAGAATTTCAGTTGAACATGAGAAGAGAGAGGGAAAAAGACTCACCGTGAGAACTGATCACATCCTTAGAAAAGCAGTGAGCGTCCTCATTCTTGGACATTTGAAAAATCTTAAATAAAACCCCAGGAGGCTTACTAAAGGAACAATTCTTTGCTAGTATGCTACTATGAAATCAGTGTTCCCTTGGGTCAAAGGAACAAAGGCAGCACAGATGTGACAGATGTGTGTGTGTGTGTGTGTGTGTGTGTGTATACTCACTCTCATGGTGCACAGGGTTGGGGAAAGATGAGAGAGTAGGAATGATTGTACTTTGGTTAAAAAGTAAAACACAAAGAAAAAAAACAAGAGAGAGTAAGAAAACTATTTTCCAACTGAATTGAAATGAGAAAACTAAACAAAGCCAAACAAAAACAACTTATGAGTAACAGAGGGAAAAAAATCTCATATTGGATTTTGGATATTGACCAAAATATGAAAGTCAACCCCTAAGATCATCTTGCCCTTATGTGACATCATTCGGAGGATGTAGGTAATTATATCTCAGCTCAGCCGCCCACACATCCTAACCTCAAGGCTGTGTGTGTGTGTGTGTGTGTGTGTGTGTGTGTGTGTGTGGTTGGTGGAGGTTATAGTATATGCCACTTTAGGAATATGTTGAAATTTTTTATTTAAACGCCTGCCATCCAACCATAATATAAAATATTCTTTGAAGCAGTTGAAGTCTATAACAGCCTGGAGTGGTGTTGCATCAACCTTTGTAATTGTAGAGTAAACAATATTGATTTGGAGAAATGAAGAAAATAGGTGTTTTAGTTCTCATGCAACCCTCCCCTGACCTCCTGGACACTTCAACACACACAGATGCCAAGACATGTGTTAGTTTCTGAAAAGGCAGCATTTATAGCCATTGTCCCTGGGAAGAAATGGAGATAATCTTCTACAAAATTAATAAAAGATGGAGGTACAGAGGGTAAGAAGGGGAGAATTTTATCTTCCTCTGCCCTTCCTCCCTCCTCATTTTTGCTGCTAACCAACAGGAAGGCTTTTTACCTCTAGCAGAGAGGTCAAGTGCACAGGCTCCTGCACAGCCAGTGCTTTGTGGAGTGACCAAGTGCTCCAGCCGCCATCCTCCTGAGACTGAGCACATCTGCTTCAAGATGTTTTCAGCCTTCCCTGACCTGGGGCATGGGAACCTCAGAACATTTCCTAACCCAGGTCTCATTAGCTTGATACAATTAGATTACTGAAGAATGCAGTTGACGAAAGGCACATATTATTTATAATTTCCATTAGCAGTAAAAATTGCTCCAGACTGAAATTTTATAAGGCCATCTCATGTCATTTGTCACACAATTAATCTCACCAAAGGAGTGGGGGAATGGCATAAGAGAGTCATAGGAAATATTTGCATGCTGTATAATAGATATTTTTCTTTGAAGTTTTCTTGCTTTTAGACAGGAACTATTACTACCCTTGGTTTAGTAGAGACAGAGAGAAAGAGAGAGTGTGTAGGTGTGTGTGCATGAAAGAGAGAGAGAGTCTGTGATGTGTTTTGGTTACTGCTGTGTGTTATTTTTGGCAAATCAGTATAATAAAAGTTTGTGAAATATTATTTTCAACTTGTGAGTATTTACTAGAATGAATTCAGGGATAAGTGAGTACTAGATTGAGATGTACAGAGTTTGAGATCTAAATTGTCATTTAAAATACTTTAAAGTCACACACTGATTGAAGTGGGAGGGAATTTGTGGGTACTGGAAGTCCTGGACTGGGTCTGAGGAGGTAGTTTCCAGTGGCATGTCTGTCAGGTACTTGGATTCAGTTTCCACGAAAGACACAAAAAATTCTCTCTGTGATTGAGTTTCCCCACTTACAAATTAGGCAATTGCATCAAATGAATGCTAAGAATCTGGGTAGATATAAAAGTCATTTAATTAGTTGGCTAAGGATTAGATGAGATAGGGTATAATTGTTTTCCCCAAAATTTTATATACACACACACACATATACATATATACATATACATACACACATACATATACATACATACATACATACGTACATACATACATACATAGGAGTGATAGTCTACTATTTTACAAAGTGGGATCTTAGATTCTTTTTAAGGAAAGTAGAGATAAGTAAAGTGATTATTCTCAATATGTGCAACATATAAGAAAATTAAATGAAAAAATAAACTTTCTTTCAAATAGCTGCTTTGTTGCCTTCTTTATCTTCACTTTAGATTTATAAGAGGGTTATTAAAGGATTCTTAGCAGTGTAAGAAATGGAAAAAAGGAATAATCATTTTGGTTGGAACGATCCAAGAGGATCCTCTTATTAGTCATGCTGTTGTTCAGTGTTTTTAAAGAGTAAATCCTAGCTAGTTTAGACTATAGTAGAACACGGATATAAACAATTCAAAGATCACAGGATAATTCATTCTCAGTTTTATTATTCTCACTAATGAAGGGCCCAGATCCATGCATTTTCTATTTATAGACATCTGTATCGTAATTGCTAAGACAATGTCTATAGTAAGCATATAGACTATTCTTTGATGAAGTGATTATGGAAAAAGAACATTAAATTTGTTTTTTCTTTTCTTTTATAATTTAATAATTCTTTAATAAAATAAGGACATTCCACTATGTAAAAAGTATTGTTATGGTGGTTCGTAAGTTTTAATGTAATTTTTAAATATTTAGAGACAATTATTCACACCATGGACACAAACATATCAGAGTATTCATTCATTTACTCAATCATTTATTCACTAATTTAATAGGCATGTATTAGTATATGCAATATGATAGACACTCTGATCAGCATAGAGGATGCAACAGTTATGTAGTTAAATAGTGAATGCTGAGATGAGAGATATACTGGGGAATTCAAAATAAAACCACCTGACATTTTTAACAGTAAGAAGAGCTTCCAATAGAGGTTGTATTTGACCTCAGAATTCAAGTATTCTCACAAAGTACACATACACATCAATGAGAGGTGAGGAATATGTTAATTAGCTTGATTAATAAACATTTCACAATATATACCTACATCAAAAGAGCACATTGTGCTCCTTAAACATATATAATTTTAATTTGTTACTTATACCTCAATAAAGTTAGAATTAAGAAAATAAAGACGGAGATTTCACCAATTTGGAAAAATAGGTGGGGTAGAGAATGAAGTGGTGGTGATATGGGAAAATGATACACAGAGAAAGACCTCAAGAGAAACACGTTAGCTAGGAATTGCTAGGTTGAAGGACTTCAACATTTTACATTTGATACATGACAAATTACCCCCTAGAAAGGCTGTATCAATTTATATTCCCAATGATAGTGCACAAGTAGGTCCATATTCCCACATGTTTCACTAGGGCTAGAAATCTTAAGATTTATTAACTAACCGCTAGCTGAGTGTCTTTTGCTCAGCACTATGGAGATTGTGGTCTACACAGGATTAACTTGGATAAGACACAACCTTGTTCCCAAGATGCTTATCACCTATTTGAAACAAGAACTAGGAAGCAGACAATAATAGCGAATTGTCTGAATGAAAGGCATAATTGTGTACTGCACACAAAAAGTGGTGAGGTATCATCTAAGTAGTGAGGGCAATTAGCAAAGATTACCAAAGCCTACGGCACAATAATCCACTCACTTGTTCAAATAGTCGGAGAGGACATACGGTGTCTCTGCATTTCTGATAACTTTTCCTTATAATATGCTTGTTTCGATCAAACTATAAAGACAACTGCTTTTGCCATAAGTAATCATTTTCAAGCTAAAATGCATGGAAGGGGCTCTATGCCTGGCAATTGTGAGCTGTAACAATCATTTCATCAGGTTTTCCTGCCGAAATCCATTGACAATAAACATGATCAGAAGATAAGCACTGACTTATTTGCTAAATAATACTATACACAAATTCTGGACCTCTACTCATTTAATTTCATAAACTCAAGGAAATATAAACCCTAAATACCTGTAGTTGAAAACAAGCACCTGCATATTGGATATTTAATTTACGGCAGCATTTGTCCACCAAGTATCCTATGTATGGAAATTTAACAAATTTTTTTTGATGATGAGAAGTTGCAATTCAGCAATCCAAACTCCCCTCTTTTATATATACTTTTCCTTGCCCCAATTGGAACTGCATAGCTACATCCTGTCTTCCTAAGATGGATTTTATATTGCAGTAGAGGCCAGCCTTTATCCTATTGCAGTCTGTAATGTTTATTTAATGCCACTTAGGGGAATACCCAGAAAAAGAAATGGTAGAAACTGAAAGAGAAATGAAACACCAAGCATAAGTTCACTTTTTATTTACAATCCCCTTTTAACCTTGACTTCTAGTCTTTCTATTCTGTATTAACAGAAAACACAACACAACAAAACAAAAACAGCATAGCTCTATAATATTTCATTGACTCCTACAGAAAGCTGTGATACAAAAAATATATTTGCATGGCATTCCCAAAGGGTATAGAATGCTCATATTGTTACATTTCTACTGGATTATTTTTTCCTACCTCTCTAGTAGGCAAATTGCCATTATACTAAATCCTAAATAATCATAATGACCACCCATTTACTGAATGCTTACTGATCTGAAGACTTTTCATACCTGTTGTCTCTCACCTTTTTGACAACACTGAAAAGTAAACATTATTATCTTCATTTTACAGACAAGTAAACTGAGGCTCCAGAGATTATGTAATGTTTCAATGTGGTAGGAGTAAATAAATGGAGCAGTTAGAATTACAGGAGAGGTCTTTCTGGCTCCAGAGCACAAATATTTTAAAATCCTATAGCTTTACTTGCCCTAAAAAATAAAATAAAACTAGAATTTGTGAAAACAGCATATCTAGTCTTCTTTTAGTTACCATTTATATTTAAATTGATAACAAGACAAAAATCAGATTAGTGATTTAAGAACATTTTTTTCCTTGTCAATTCTGAAAGAAATGGATATAAAAGTAAATATAAATCTTCAACTTCTGCCTTGTTGAGTTGTTTGATTATAGTTTTAATTCTATATTTTAATGGATAGTAAACCTCAGGATAAAAAATTCTAAGTTTCTAAATTGCTGGAGAAAATGTGCTGAGTCTGTTTTGAAAAGTAGACTTAAGAATGAACAGTTACAAGCCAACATCAGAAAAGCAGAACAGCTCCTTTTGCAAAATACTTTCTTCTGGGTGTTATCATATTCTTAACATCAACTTCAGACATTTCTACTTTCTGTGGTTAAGCCATACCTTACAGTTTGGATGCCTAGAAGAAGCAAATAGAGAAAGAGAGAGAGAGAGAGTGTGAGCAGGCAAACTGACTCAGTGACTGTGATTACTACGCCCAATATTTGATCCTCTAATTGGGAATTCATGTAATAGGGAATCCATGCTGTTGTATTCACTGTTTCACATTCATGAAGTCATAAAGAACGGCTTGCTTATATATTCAATAGTCATTTACAATGAATAAAATATATTAGAATAAAGACAGGGCATAACTTTCCAGAGCCACAGACATCAAATTGCCAAAGTTTGTGTAGCCTTATTGAATATACACAAGGTTTGGAACAGCCAGACTCACATTTGAATGGTCCGATTCTGCAGTGCTTAACATTGGTTACCAAGGCTAATTTACTTGTTTGAAGCTTTATTTTTGAACAATGAAAATTGGAGACGATAACAACTCTGTCATGTGTTGTGGATAAATGTGTTGATAGTGTCTCCCACAATGCTGGGTACATTGTAAGCATTCAGAGAATAAAAGTTATGATTTTACAAAAGGTCTTAAGAGTTGAATTAAACATTTTGGAAGCTAGTAATTATTATACTAGAGTAAAAAGTAAAAGACTACTGCATAAAAGAACATAGTACCAAAGCTATTTTTAATTTCTTCAGGATATAATTTGTGTTGTTTAATTTGGACAAATAATTTAAACTGAAACCTTTAAGTTTTAGGTCATAAAGGAAGGGCATCTCCGCATCTCCACATTAATTCTAACTGGAAATTAACTGTTAAATCTAAACAGGCCAAGTCAAACTAAACATGAAATAGCTCTAAGTATCTATGACTGCCTCTTGAAACTGGAATTGCATGCCTCTTCTTTCTTAAAAAGTTAAATATTTTACTGAATAATATCTTTTTTATGTTTGTCAAGTACAATTTCATCACCCATAAAACTATTGATAAATCAACACATTTCCCGTTGATTTGGGGAAACAGGGATTCAAGTGTTAGTCGATTTTTACTTTCCTACCTGCTTATTCCATTGGTAGATGCAGAAGTAGTAATATTTTTTCTTGGTGAATTAATATGATTGAATTCAGAACTGCTATCATTCTAAGAAAGAAGAAATTCTGTGAAATAAGAAGTATTTAATAACTATCAATGGGTTCCAATAAACGTGTCTTAATAAATACAGCCAACAGTGAAGAAGAATATGAAATTTATGTAACATAGACCTTACTGTTATACACTGACACACAATGTTCACTACATTCTAAAAACAATTTTGCTCACATGATTTGTTCCATAGAGATAACCAATATTTTCATGTTTGTGCTTTGTTTTCTTCACTGATCCTGTTTTCTATATGAAAAATGAAATCTGGCATCCATTTTTAAAACTTCCTCTCAAATTTAAGGCCACATCATCCCAGTATAAGATAATCAGATACATTAGAAATTAATTTATCAATTTTCTGTATAGCCAGCCAAAATGTCTGATTTAGTAGGTCAGTTTTCGCTTTAAACGTCAGCAGAGGAGAACAATTCAAAGTTGTAGAAATGGGATCTCAGGATTCAACAAGGATGTGGTAGTGGGGAGATTTTGTACAAAACTTTGAGATAATTTACCAGTGAAAGATTTGTCTACAAATTATTTAAGACATTTAAAAAAATTAAATACAAATACTCTTGGTAAGGATTTTTATATGCCAGATGCATCTTATTTTGAGTGAATAAAGTAATACTTTTCTTTTTTAGTCTTTGTTAAATTAACCTCTGTACAACTGTGGAGTTGATAAAGTGTGAGGAATAATTTTTGAGTTGAATGTCCTGGGTCATGCATGGTGTCTGAATGCCTGAACGTGAAGTTTATTTATTTTATTTTATTGTCTTTGAGACAAAGTCTCTCTCTGTCACCAAGGCTGGAGTGCAATGATGCGATCTCAGCTCACTGCAACCTCCACCTCCCAGGTTCAAGAGATACTCCTGCCTCAGCCTCCTGAGGAGCTGGAATTACAGGTGCCTGCCACCATGCCCGGCTAATTTTTGTATTTTTAGTAGAGACAGGGTTTCTCCATGTTGGCCAGGCTGGTCTAGAGCTCCTAACCTCAAGTCAGTCACCTGCCTTGGCCTCCCAAAGTGCTGGGATTACAGGCGTGAACCGCCGTGCCAGGCCTATGAAGTTTAGATAGTACAGATCCAGAACTATCATCTGAGCACATCTCCTGGGTGAAGACCAGCCGGGAAGCCAATTGTTATGCTAAGAAGTGGTGCAAGAGCCATAAGATGAACATGTTTGGTACACAGTAGGTGCCCAATAAATGTTTATTGAATGAATAATGTGAAAGTTTGCTTACAGGTTTGATAAACACAAATTAAAAAAGAAAAATAAGGCAAGAGCTTTTATGTTTATTTTACCTGAAGATAGATGTACGAATATTGTAAAATGATAGAGAATAGATGAGAAACAGTAACGAAAGCATGAGAGAAAGGGAGCGAACTCACCTTCCAGCAGAAGCCCTTTCCGGGATTCATTTCTCTGTCAAAGTGAGTACTTGGCTGCCTCTCTTCATTCTCTTCTCTCCTTCTTCCTTGTTGTCAAGGAAGAAAACCCTACTCATTAAATTTAAAGCTATTGATCTATTCTTGCTGAGGCATTACTCTTTAGGACCTCATCCTTACTGTTTGATCAGCAAGATAAATAGAGCCAAACAACATATGTTTATGATCTCACTTTATTTCATTACAAGGCATATAGATAACAAAGAAGATGGAATAGGAAACGATAGCTTGAGACATAACACTTACTCATATAGACTAAGCTGAAAATCACTGAAAAATTCATTTATCTTTTGTACAGTTGTTTGCCTTCTAGCATTTAGAACAGTGGTTTGTGAGTAACCTCTTGAACTGAATCAATTAGGAAATGTAGGCAGGAAAACTTAGGAAATTATTCTGTTTGCCTGGATAGTGTCTCAACTTTGCAGTGGATAAGGGGTCAGATGTGTACATTGGGTTGGTCTATCTTGCTGAAATTTGTGGAATATCTTCCTGGCTTTATATTTGCTTTCCCCATGTAAACACCATTACAGCCTCCTTAGTAACAAACTTTTTCTTGAATTAATCAAATTACAACTTCAGCAATTCACTTAACAAGACTTTAGGAGCTTTCGCTGTTTTATTTTCCCTTTCAGATTATTACTTTCAAAATCTTCTCTTTGCAGATACCATTTAAGCAAATGCTATGCAATAATAAAAAAAAGTAAACAGTAGATCATAATAATTAAGAAAAAGGAATAAAATTCCTGGGATAAAGGTTCCAGTTTTACTTGAGAAGACAAATCTGACCCAGATAGGTTCGCAACCCTTTCTTCATGGAGATAGGTTGAACTCTTCACAGTAGAGTTTGTTTTTATGCTGTTGCGATATGGGAAAAGTTGCAAAAGGCTCAGAAGGGTTGATGGCATATTTCCTCAATCCTTCTGACATGGAAGGAAAGACACTCTGAAGCATAAATTTGCGTCTGCCATTACTCTTTGTAAATGTTTATACCCCGCCTGGATAAGAGTTTGGAAGGTTGTAGGAAATGCTTAAACCTGGACACAGACAGCCCTGTTCTCTGATCCCAAGAGTAAATAGCCAAGGCACTTTGATCAAGTGTTTTTTTTTTTTTTTAGATCTCTAAGCATTCTCTGAAAAATAAGAATGTCCATTAGAAAGGTTATCAAGTCCCCTAAATATCTCACATTCTGACATACACTGTCATGTGGTTACATTTTTTTCTTACATATTGAAATGTAGGTGAAGTTCCATGATCAGATACTTCTTAAGCTAAAGCATGTAAGAGTATATATACAGATGTAATTTTTCATACACAGGTAATGTAACTTGTCCTTGAAAACACTGTACAGATCGATAGACTCTGAAGATACTACTTTATGGACACCATTCTAATGTGTATTCTTTCAAAGGATCACTATTAATGATTAAGTCTCAAAAATGTAGTCACATTGTTATATTCCTAATGAGATTTGATGATTCTGGCAAATCCAGTGATTTAAATCCTCCACTATGTTAATAATATGTCTATCTATCTATCTATCTATCTATCTATCTATCTATGTATCTATCTATCTATCTAGATAGATATAAATTCTTTTTTGTGGCTCAATAAATCAAGTAATTGTAATCATTTAACATCTTTTAACATTAGGAACATTTTGATCATCTCACCCTGCAACAGAGACTGAGGATTTAAAATTAAGCATCATAAAATGCAGAATAAAATTAGAAGGACCTTCTTGTAATACAAAATTTATGGAGACAAAAGTCTAATTTCCTGATGGATATATTATATTAATGTAATGGATACCTCAGTGTAGTTAAATTGCATTAAATGGTTATTAATGCTTGAATAAACTTCAAGGAAGTGGGCACTGGTTGAAATGGGATAATATTTTGTTCTGCTAAATTATATGTTAATTGGTATTTCCTCTCTTGTAAAAGGACCTAAAGGGTTTAATAAAATATGTGGTAGAAACATTATTTTTTTTTTCCTTCTTGAGATATTAAGTCAAGAGTGTAACTGGAAGTGTTTTAAACCTTTCCCAGAAAATTCTTCAGTATTCGTAATGACATGGGTTTCAGGGACTCCCAAAAGTAAATAATTAAAGCTTTTAGTCATCCAAATAATGATAGACTGCATCATGGGAAAAAATGTTACAAATTATGCAGTTGAGATTTGTTTTCTTATTGCATGTTCCACAGTGGAGAGCAAGAAAGGGAGAGAGGGAGGGAATGATGAAGAGAGAGGAAAGAAGAGAGGGGGAGAGAGAACAAGAATAAGAGAGGCCCTATAGATATGTATAGGCATACAGGCCATCTTCGGTATTCTCAAATTACTTCAAAAGTTTTTTTGTTTGTTTTTTTGTTTTGTTTGTTTTGTTTTTTGCTAATACAGGGAGCAAGACCTTGCAGTTTATTTTTATTTTTTCAGATTATGAAAAATACCAAGTTTTACCTAAGGGATGGTGTTCTCCTATGTATGAGGCAAACAGATATAACCAAGTACTTGAAACTGCCAGCCTAGAGTCTTGTGTTGAGTTATAATTTTTAAAGTAGAGCCAGCTCTGTGATAAAATTAGGTCCGTGCAGCCGGATACTTAAAGGGAACAGAGTAAAGATAGTATAGTTTGCAGGACTCAACACAAGTGAAACTGGCATATGGGGGATGTAAAGAAAATTAAGTTTGGGAACTTAGAAAGTGTGCGTAGATTTACAGTCTGGAGTTAGCGCATTGACTTCTGTTTAAACGTTATTTAGAAGTTTCAGTGTTCAGTTCTTGTCTTGTGAGAGGCACATCTCATTTTCTTTAGGGTCAGCAGTTATGCGATGTTACTCAAGTGCCATACAAAAAAGGGAACACAGGCTACTCAATCTAAAATAATAGACAGTGTGGTCCAGTCACAGGGACTACATAACCAAGATGAAATATTTGCAGCACTGTAAAAGCTAAACCCATGGGGCTGGCAATTCCAAGTAACTAAGACCAAGAGGAAGTGACCCCAACTCCGTGGTGACACTCTGCTTTCTAATTGAAACATACTTATCAACAGGAAAGTTTAGAAAAGAGAAACTACAGAAAAGAAGTGAAGAGTCATTAATCAAGGCAACAAAGGGGAAAATGGTATGTGCCCTTCAGGATAAACGGGGACATTGTAAGGTCAATGTAAATTCATGGCCATTTAAATCTATCATTGAAAGCTGTGTACACCCTCAGGCCCCGTAAGCCAACTCATATACTTTATTTCTTTATTCATGTATTCATCTAGAGAGAAGACTGGGAAAATATTAAAAAGATAAAACCTCAGCTGAACATTTACAATTGAGATGCATATATGCAATCACATAGGGTAGGGATAAAATAAGGTATCCTCAACTTTTAACACATATGGTTCAGGATTTCAAACTTTCTATTAGATTCTATCATTTTTGAACTTCCTCTTTTGGACATAATTCTTTTCTGAAGCTACTACATTCGTTATTTTTAAAGACTTTTACTGAGACATGACAGAATTTTTTTTTTTTAATTTTACTTTAAGTTCTGGGATACATGTGCTGAACGTGCAGGTTTGTTACATAGGTATACTTGTTCACTAATTTAAACCTGGGAAGTACCTGGCTTGTAGCAATTCCAGTTGTGTGTCATCTAGTTTACACAGATGGAAACTATTTTTTCCGTTTCTATTGTCCATGGATGGTTCAAACTGAAAAATCCTTTATCATTATGTCTTCTCTGGAGAAAACATAAAAAAAAATTATATTGATCTCCAAAGATAGTGCACCTAATAACACAGTGCATGGGAAAATATCTTCCTTTCTCCTAACACTTCCAAGACAGTACAAAGGAAATAAAAGATCTCGTTCCATGCCAGCACCAAAGGAAGCATGTTGTTTCATTACAAGATTCTAATCCATAAAGTTATGTAAAATATTTTTATCATCTAGTAAAAACCAAACCAAACAAACAAAAAGCAATCTTTAGATATTTAAATCATCCTAAAATGTGGTTGCATTAGCTCAATGAAATGCTCTGGTGATGGGATAGACCTGCTAGCATTTAATTCTCATCCCTAACTCCTTCCCAGTTCTGTGACCTTAAAAGGGGTACCTAATATCACCATGCTTAATTTTTCTTTCTCTGTAAAATGAGACAACACAACCCTCATAAAGTTGTGGTGAGTCTTTCAAAGCGCATGTGTAAGTATTTTATGATAGTCCCTGTCTATATCTGGCACCAACCCTCCTGATACAAAGTGAAAGATGCTCCTTTCCCTGTTGTCACTCTACTCAAGGGCTGGAAATTCTTGGCACAGGAAGGAGTGTGGTAATGACTGCCACCCGTATTCATTTTGAAAGTTCATAATCTTTCCTTTTTTTATTTTTATTTTTTGAGGCAGGATCTTGCTCTGTCGCTCAGGCCTGAGGGCAATAGTGTGATAATCACAGCTCACTGCAGCCTTGACCTTTCATGCTCAAGCAATCCTCCGATCTCAGTATTCCAGTAATCCGTGTAGCCGGGACTACAGGCATGCACCACCACACCCATTTAATTTTTTTATTTTTAATTTTTTGTTGATACTGTGTCTGGCTCCGTTGATTAGGCTGGTCTTCAACTCCTGCCCTCAAATGATCCTCCAGCCTTAGCCCCTAAAAGTGCTGAGGTTACAGGAATGTGCCACAGTTTATAATCTTTCTCTATCTTTTCACATTCATAGCCTCATCTCAAAGTTCTAGTAGGTCTTATGGATGCACAGTCTGGACAACAGCATTGAACCATGAATATTTGTTCAGCATACATTTTGTCTGGAAGTTTTATGCCTATCCCTTCAACCTTTTACTTTCCATTTTATCAATCTTTGGGGACTGATTTTTATATACGACTCATGTAAATGACGAGGCAGCCTGGGAAACATGTAGAAGGGACATTCTCAGGTGCAAAAGTGTAAGCTTGGTCTACAACTGTGATGCAATCTTAATGACTGAGAAGTGAAGGAAAAACTGAGAGACAGTGAACTCTTTTGCTGTTACAGGAAATGGTCAATAGATTAAAAGAAGGAATAAAAGGGTTAGCATAGGAAAGTACCATTTGTTAAATGCATTTCTGAGCAAGCACAAGAGAGCAGCCATATGATTTTTTTAAACGACAAAAATGATAATCCCATGCTGGAACTTTATTCAGACATCTAGAATAAAGGGAAATTCTATAGGCTAATTTTAAAATACAGATAACAGTTTCCCTTTCAGCTGATTAAATGAAATAGTTAAAATTTAAAGAATAAATAAAAACTTCACAGTGGAATCAGTCTCAAGATGAGAACCCCTAGAAACCTCTGAGAAGGGTAGAAAAAAATCTGAAAGAAGCAGCATTTAGAAATGTGCATTTCACCAGTTAGTGTAACTTAACCATTTAAGTCAAAGGCAAGTATATAGTCAAGACTCTCTTCTGGCTGAAAAGGAAAATGTCTGCTCCAAGTAAACTGTGCACATAGAGACAGTGAGCCTATGGACTTTCAGTGATGGACACTGTCATAACAGTCACCCTGGTCATTTATTATTTCCAACTGTTAAGCTCAGGGGCCATCAATTCATAGCCTTTTCATAGCGTTCAGGTTTATTGCTTCTGCTAGAGTCAGAAGGGGCAAAGTAATCTTTCTAATGTGTTCAATGGCTTTTGAGTGAAATTCTAGCTATGCAGCATAAAATCTAACAGAAGATTCAACAAGCTGATGGGCATAGGTTCTCAGGACACAGACTGCCGCATAGCATGGTGGCGAGCCCTATAACTCTCAGAACAAGTGTTCAGAGTACCTTTTTATATAGTGGCTGGAAGCAGAAGACAAATATTAGGTCAATAAGGAGGTTAATATAAATATGCAGAAGCAATGGAGTGGAGTGGTAACAGATGTCTGACATGCTGTTCTGTCAAGGGAAATTTGTGACTATGAAATGTCAATTATTAGTGGCCTAGTAGTGGTAACATTGATGATTTGGATCACATTGTAGATGGTGATAATTATGGAAGGGCATAATCTCTACATTGTGTATTTGGCTTTTACCATGTTGCTTCTCATTAAAAAAATGTTATTGAAGTTATTATGTTATTACTACTTTCTAGGACAAAATGAATGAATCTATTTTCTGTGAATGGCAGATGATCACTGAATCATCATACACTTGGACAAAATAGTAACACATACCAACTCAGTGCTCCTCGACAGATGATTTTTTACAATTCTCTTTGATTATGTATTTGCTATTTCTTACTAAATTATTAAAAATGTCTAAACTATTATAAATGGAGAATTGAATTTGATATTTTCTACTTAGAATTGGCCACTAAAAGGGAATTAGCAAAAATGTTTTGAACAACAACTATTATATCGAACGTATTGTGTTAGTTCATCTGAGGGCAGGATAGTGGAAAGATGGGAAGTATACAAAAATGCCTATCACACCCCTTACAGTCTAGTTATAGAGAGAATGCATGTGCATGGAAAGCCGGGTAAAATACCGACATCAGATATTCATTCAACAGCACGAGAGGTCACGGAGCAATTCAGGATAATGTTTCTATAGGAAGAACTAGGATATGAAATCTCATGAGTGCAGGGTAGCAGGGAGGGCAATGTCCTGGACTGGACTGGACTGGACTGGACTGGAAACGCTTCTCTGAAGACTGAGGCTACCATTGACATTAATGACAGATGAGACTGAGAGGGAAGGAAGAGCTCGGACAACACGAGCAAAAGCTCAGGCAAAGGAGTTCAGGATGTGCTTCTGATGGATGTCATATTAACAAATGACAAGGCATCGAAGTCGGGTGTATAACATTTTTCAAGTCAAATTTAAGGCTGGTTAGGCTAGTAGTGGAGAATGGCAAGGCCCACCCTGAAAACTCAAATAATCAGAACTAAAAATTATAACAAAATATTAAGGGAAGAGTTCAAGGAAATAAATCCCTCAAATCTACAGTAGATATGTATTAGGATAGAATGAGCAAAACTATTCCTTTCCCACAATAACACAATTGCTATGAGATTACATGCAAAGCTTAAGTCTTACAATTTTAGGCATTTGTAGTGTATTTGATTTATGAAATACAATTCAAAAATTCTTATTGGCAATGTCAAGAAATTATTTTCTTAAGATAAAATCTGGATGAGGGTACAGCAGCCTGGATTGAGATGAAAGGTATTACTGTGTATCTGTCCCAATTACACTTATTGTCACCACCAAGGAAACACTCATACTTACACCTCAGCCCTGGCTGTGAAAAGAGGCGGCTGCCTTTCTAAGTACAACCCTGCACTTGGAAAGCACGGAGCTGCCAGGTTAAGGAAAACAGATACTCTGTTGGACTTTTTAATGGTGTAACACTTGTGTAATGCATTGTGTTATGGAATGGCTTTTATAAAAAAGGTAAAACCAGGAAAACTCTTTAGTGGCCTAGGTCACTGGACTTCATAATGTTGTTTGCTGTGATACTACTTTGGAAATTTACAGGATCTTTCCCTTCAAACGCTTCAAAAGCTTTCTCTTGGGCAATGCTTTTTGAAATAATGCTCTGTTTTGCTAGTATGTGTCTATAACATACCCATATTTTACAATTCTCAACTCTGGCCATTGGCATCAAAATATTTATGTTTTTGCATTTAGCCAGTAATTTTAGTTTTGCATTTGTTTTCTGTTAGAGAGCTTTCTCAAGGTCAGTAGGGTTCCTCCCCCATTTTCTCTGTACAAGCTCAATTTTAAGGATAAATTATCTATCTTCTCACACTCTGTAGTGGCTTCTCAATTGTTTATCCTTTGTGGGAATAAAAATCATGCTTTTCAGCTTTATGAGATTTCTAGAGTACACCAAGAATAGCTCCTAATTCTGCTTATTTCAGTAAACAGAATAAGATACTGTAGGTTTACCCTACTATTTTATGATATTCTCAAGTTTCCTCAAAGAACTGCTACTTGCCCACCTCTTACACTAAACTTGTAGGGAATTTGAACAATCCCTGCTTGGAAACTCCTTAATGTTCCAAACATAGGTCTCTACACACTGATTTTCATTAATTACCAAAGATAACATAACTTATACTGGAGGTCCAGTTGCTAATCCTCCTAGTCTGCTTTCATCTACAGACATGGACAATTCATCCGTGGTAAAATTTAATTTTAGCTATAATTACAAAAGTTTGAAATTAAATCTCACTAGTGCTATGCTCCCATTAATATGAACAAAAAAACCCTTGATCTAGTTAGGATTAATGTGGGGGACAAAAGTAAGATTTCATTTTTAGCTTTCATAATTAATTTGGAAAAAATGTGATAAAGGATTTTGTTTCAAAGAGAGAGAGGGAAAGTTTCTGAGTTTCCAGGAAGATGCCTCAGCAGTCCCTCAAACCTTTTATGCCCTTAAAGAATCCTGTGTAAGGTAATAGTAAATTATATCCCAAACTGCTCCTCAAAGTGACAATAATATGTAACAGCTACCAAACTTGAGGGCAAGTTGAAACTTGAACTTATAGTATATTTCTTTCCAACAATTAAAGAAAAAGCATATATGGTACAGAATTCTGACTTTTTATATGCTATAGAATAATTACGTAAGTCATTTATATTAGTAATCAGAATAATCATAAGGAATACAATGTTCTGACACAAAAGAGGCACCAGATATTCAATTATCTTATAACATTTAACATTTCTTCATGTTACTAATATTCTCACTGGTATAGGAACTTCAAGTTGTTAAGGTCCAGAAAATTATAAGAAACTGACAAGCATATTAAGAACCAGATTCTCAGACATATTCAAAAAAATCGAAACACTTGTGTTTTTGGTTTCCATTTATTCTACTTAATGACAATTGTGGTTTGTGGAATGAAATATTCTCAAGTTTCAAAAATTTTCAACTTATGCTACAAAAGGAGTAATTAATGGACAGAAAGATTTGTGATATGCTCTTACCACATAGCTCTGGGAGTATATGGAGAAGAGCGTCTTTTAGTAACACTAATGTGAATTACTCCAATGGAAAATCATAATGAGTAATTGAGAATAAATGACATTCATTATTGAGTTAAGGGAACAGAGATGTTGTACAGGAGTTGATCATTATTTAAAAAATGTACTTTAACTACAACTTCCTTTTGTCTCAGGCATACTGTGATTGAACTTTTTCTTTTTTTTTGCTTTCTTATTGCTTGTGTTTGCCTGTTGTCTTTGCTATGCTGAGAGGTTATGGAGTAAACACGAAATACAATGTGGTGATTCAAGGTTTGGATATGTTGAGGAAGGGGAAAAGAAAATATGTTCAGTTTGATGGGTGCATACTATGTGGTTTCAGTAACCACAAAAAGAGAACAGATAATATTTATTTATATAAACACAAACTCCAGTTTGATAGTCCATATGCTTCTTATGTTAATGAATATGTTTATATTTTAAGAAATTTGAACACTGATATTCCATTGGATCAGTGATATATTTGGTGGTTGCGTTGCTGAATAAATTTCAAATAGCCACAAAAAGAATGAGGAAATGTTAACAAAAATTGGATTTGGGAGTAAAAAATCATTACAAACAATGAAACCTAATGATAAAAAAAATAAATGAAGCGTAAACTTCTTTCATTGGATGAAAACGGTGTGCTGTTTCTATGCCAAAAAGTGTTGAGAAATCCAAAATGATTTACTGATGATTTTTATTTATCTTCTTAAAATGCACCATCTCTCATATTTAAAATAGCCAACAGTTACTGAACTTCACTTCTACATGTGGATGATCTGTTAATTGGCACAGAAAGAAGGTTGTTGAAATTAATTAAAGATGGAATGTAAACCCAAAGACAAAATAAATCAATTACTGACAAAGTCCAAATGACTTTATTTGGTGGAAAAAAACACACATTAGACTTTCCCATGAACATTTGTTCGAATTCATATAGGTTGTCTCCAAAAATGTGAAATTGATAGTTTTTTTATCAGGATTATATCAGACTGAAATTGTGAAAGGGTAAATAATATAGATGAGACACTTATCTTAATAAGAGCCAATTCCAAAGTTTGTTTTTTTTTAAATCTTTCTCTCCCCACCTTTGGACACTAATAAGTTCTGAACTCTTCAATGTCAGATTAAAATATAATAAATGCCTAATCATTTTAAAGTCCAAATTAGATTGGAGTCAAGGGGTTCAGATAAATGAACAATTAAAATAAGTCTTATTTGGTGTTGTCTAAAAGAAGAAGAAATCAGATATATTTCCTCCTGAATGACTTTAGACATTAACGGTAGTTATTAGAAACTTTTTTTCTAATCAAACTACTGGTGGGCCAACTCAAAGACACACTGGTGTTCATCAATTAAGATAGTTGTGTAATATATACAACTTTAGTGTTATGTGTTTGTCAAAACACCTGAGATAAAAAGCTAGCCTATGTGCCAGTTTAATTATTTTGGAGAACTTTTGACTGTTTGGGTTATGAGATGAAATATTTCTGAATTAAGAAAAAAATATATTTTCTGGGAAATTTAGGAGGTAATCTTAAAAATATTCACAAACGATGCAGAGTACATACCAACATATACTTACAATTTGAACAGTTTCACAAAATTTATGTCATGAGGTAAGAACAAAAAGAAGCAGAAGTTACCTGTTACCTTAGCAGCACATCAATAGATACTCATTCTTCCCTGACATCTAGGTCAGCTTCTTGGACAGTGAAGCACTCAGACATAACCCAGTCACTTCAGGTCACTTATGTTCTTTTCTAGCCTCTTTAAATGACTTATCAAAACCACAAATTTTATTGTTGATTTTATAATTTCCATTTGTTTGGCAGTAATTATTCTAATCCATTTTTGCACATGTATGAGAAAATATACTTTATAGAAATGCATGCATTATGTACAAAGCTTAAGAATTTGGTTTCTTTTTCTTTTCCTTTTTCTTTTTTTCCTTTCTTTTCTGAGACGGAGTCTTGCTCTGTTGCCAGGCTGGAGTGCAGTTGCATGATCTAGCTCACGGCAACCTCTGTCTCCCGGGTTCAAGCGATTCTCCTGCCTCAGCCTCCCGGGCAGCTGGGACTACAGGCATGCGCCGTCACGCTCAGCTAATTTTTATATTTTTAGTAGAGACGGGGTTTCACCATGTTGACCAGGGTGGTCTAGATTTCCTGACCTCGTGATCCACCTGCCTCGGCCTCCCAAAGTGCTGGGGTTACAGGAGTGAGCCACAGTGCCTGGCCAAGAGTTTGGTTTCTTTTTTTTTTTTGTTTGTTTGTTTTTTTTTGAGATGGAGTCTTTCTCTGTCGCCCAGGCTGGAGTGCAGTGGCGCAATCTCGGCTCACTGCAAGCTCCGCCTCCCAGGTTCACGCCATTCTCCTGCCTCAGCCTCTCCGAGTAGCTGGGACTACAGGCGCCCGCCACCACTCCCGGCTAATTTTTGTATTTTTAGTAGAGACAGGGTTTCACTATGTTAGACAGGATGGTCTCGATCTCCTGACCTCGTGATCCGCCCACCTCGGCCTCCCAAAGTGCTGGGATTACAGGCGGAAGCCATCGCGCCCGGCCAAGAGTTTGATTTCTAATGTCACGTTGGCTGGGTTCAAATCCCCTGATCCAACAAGTATTAGGTTTGGGACTTGGGTTGAGTTTTTCAAACTTTCAACCCTAGTTTCTCATCTGTGAAATGAACATAAGAATGATAATACCTAACTCATATTGTGTTTCCTAGAATAGTAACATTAAAAGATCTAAGAATGGCTAGCACATATTAGGCACAGAAAAGTTTACCGTTATTAATTGAATTATTTTTAAATTTACTTACAGTAAAATAAACTCCTTTAGGGTGTACGGTACTATAATTTTTGACTGATGCATGAAGTCATACACCAACCAAATTAGAACATAGAATAATTTTGTCACCTCTCAAAAGAAACCCTCATGCTACATTTGCAGTCAAAATCTCCCTTGATCCATGATGTTGGAAATCACTCATCCATTAGCCATTTCTACAGTTTTGTATTTTCTAGAATGCCATATAAATGGAATACAATATGCTGACTTTTGATACTGGCTTCTATTATGTTTTATAATGCATTTAGGAATTAATATATTTGCATACATCAAGTTTCTTTTCATTTTTGTTTGTTTATTCCCTATTTCAGGGGTATCTGGGTTTTCAGGTTTTAGTTACTACAAGTGGAAGCTGCTATAGACACTATGTGTAGGTTTTTATTTTGTTTTGATATAAGTGCATTATTGTTATATAATTCACGTAAGATACATTGTGCATTTAAAATACACAGTTAACTGTTGTTCTGTGTATTCAATGCATTCAGTGGATTTTTTTCTGAGACTTTTACAGTTTTACTTCTTAAGTTTAAATACATGATTCATTTGAGTTAATTTTTGTGTAGAGTGAGAGGGGTCCAACTTCCTTTTTTTTGCAAGTGGATATTCAGTTTTCCCAACAAAATTTTTTGAAAACTAAACTTTCCCCATTGGATTGTCTTGGTACCCTTATCAAAATCAATTGACCATATATGCAAAGGTTAATTTCTGGCTCTCAAATGCATTTCATTGATTTATATGTCTACCCTATATGCTAGTACCACATTATCTTGATTACTGTAGCTCTCTACTAAAGTTTAAAATTCTAAAGGATAAGTTGTCCAACTTTGGTCTTCATTTTCAAGATTTTGGCTTTTCTAGGTGACCTGATTTTTCATAAGAATTTTAAGACCAACTTGTCAAGTTCTATGAAGAAAGCTGGGGTTTTGATAGGAATTACATTAAATCTGTTGATCAACTTGGTTAGTACTGCCATCTTAACAAAACTGAGTCTTCTGATTCATGAATATGGAATGTTTACAAATATTTAGATCTTTTAAAATTTCTTCTAAGAATGATTTTTAGGCTTGCGTGTTACATGCTTGTATTCATCTTTTATATCTTTAGCATTAATAGTGATAGCTCCTTTTTAATATTATGAATTTGATTTTCTTTTTTCTTGTCAGTTTCAACAGTAGTTTACATATTTTCCTGATATTTACTAAGATAATACCATTTCTTCTATTAAATTTTTTCTATTTTGTTTTTACATCATTATTTTTGTTCTTATTTTTATTCTTTTCATTTTTTGGCTTACTTTGGGTTTAATTTGCTTTTCTTTTTCCAATTTCTCAAGGTGGATCCTCCTATTTTTTATTTAAGACCTATAATATTTTGGTATAAACATTTACTACCATAAATGTCTGTCTTAATGCTGCTTTAGCTTCATTTGATATACTGTAATTAAAAATGTTTTAATTTTTCTTTGAGACATACTCTTATATCCACTGACTATACATGTGTACTGTTTAATTTTAACGTATTTGGGGATTTTTCAGATATATTTTGGTTAATCAGATTTCTATATTGATGCTGATATTATCATGGAACATATTATATTTGGTTTTAATTCCACTAATTTTTTTAAGGTTTGTTACATGGTTAAGAATATGGTCCATTGTAATGACTAGTCAATGAGTACTTGAAAGAATATTGTGGTTTTGTTTTTTACATTTTTCAGCAGTGGTTAAGTGGCATGTTCTATAAATGTCAATTAAGCTCTCATTCAGAGATTGGAAAACTTTTTATTAAGCAGTAAATATTTTAGGCTTTGCAGACCAAGAGGCAAAATTGAGGACATTATGTAGATACTTATAGAACCGTTTAAAATGCAACTATTTAAAAGTATGAAAAACATTCTTATCTTGTAGACCATACCAAAAATGTAGTGGTCTGGATTTGATTGATAAGCCATAGTTTGCCAACTTCTGTTCTAATTTGTTTATGGTATTGTTATAATTTTTTATATCCTTGCAAATATTCTCTACTTGTTCTATCAATTATCTATCAATTATATGAACAAGAGTGTTTAAACCTGTGGATTCTTCTATTTCCCCTATTAATTTTGTCTGTTTTTAATATTTTTTATATTTTGGAGCTCTGTGTGTACAAATACTTTTAAGAGAATTGTAGTTGGAATTTGTTGAGCTTCTTCCATATCTAACTGTCTATATCCGTCTGTCTTTCTATCTATGTAAAAATATATGTCTTTTGCCAAGTTTGGGATGCTTTCAACCACAGTTTCATTAAATACACTTTGTGCAAAAAATCTTTTATCCACTATTTCAGGAAATCCAATGTCAAAAATGTTAGGTATCGAAATATTATTCCACTGGTTTGTAAGGCTGTGTTCCTTGTATTTTCTATATTTTTTCATTATGCTGTTCACATTAGATAATTTCTACTGTTTAATTTTACTGTTTTTTTCCTCTGTCATCTTCATTCTGCTATTCAGCCCTTCCAATGATTTATTATTTATTTTTAAAGTTTTCTTTATTTTTAATTGACAAATAATAATTATATCTATAGAGGCAAACAAAATGTGATGCTTCAATCAAATGCAAAAATCAGATTTTTACCATATTCATCAGCTCAAATACTTGCCATTTCTTTATGATGAGAATATTTACAGTCCATTTTTTAGCTATTTTGAAATATACAATACATTATTAATAACTGTAGTCACCATGCTATGCAATCAATCAGCGGAATCTGTTTCTCCTATTCCACTGAAACTTTGAACCTTTTGACAAACATTACCCTTTTCCCTTCCACTCTTCCATCCCACCACACCCCAGCCTCCGGTAACCACCACTCTGTTTTCTACTTCTATTAGTTCTTTTTTTTGGATTTCACATATAAGTAAGATTACACAGTATTTTTTTCTCTGTGCCTGGCTTATTTCACCAAGCATAATGTACTCTGAGTTCATCCGTGTTGTCACTAATGACAGAATTTCCTGCTTTTTACAAGCTAAATAGTATTCCAATGTGTAATTTTATTTTACACATTAGAAAATGAGCAAATTTCTCTGTTTTAAAATTTTCATTTGCTTCTGTTTTATGGTTTCTTTTTCTCCAACTTTCTGTTCATTTGAATTGCTCATGTTTATTTCATAAAATATGATTATAATAACTTCTTTAAAGTCTTTGGTAATTCCAACATCTGGTTCATCTCAGGATTGTCATCTATTGATTGTCTATCTCTTGATTGTTGGTCATATTTCCCTGGTTCTTGATAGTTTGAGTTACTTTGGACTGTATCTTGGACATATGGAAAGCTATGTTGTGAGAAACTGAGTCTTCTTAAAATCCAGTGGATGCTATTGATTTTTATTTATTAGTTTTAGTAGACAATCAGCTTATGTACAGAATACAAGTCAAACTGCCTTTTGTAGGTGGTGAATCTAAAGTAAGTTCAATTTTTAAAGTGCCTACTATATTTTTTGCATCTGCCTCTCATCTGAGCAACTCAGAGGATGAGCTAGAACTTGGGCACAGGTTTAATATAGTAACTCACTTTCCAAATCTTCTGCTCTGCTTTCAGGGTAGGTTCTGTACATGGACAGCTTAGGATGAGCTTAGAACTTGTATTGGTTCATATACAAATTTAGGTATCTTTCTTCAGCTCACTCCTTTCTGGGATCTGTCCCACACACTCCAGTATCTATGAGCTGGTTTGTTCTGGTTTGTCTAGACAAAATCATGAGATTCTCTAAGTGTTTTAGCCTCCCAAGCTGGTGTGCAGTTCCGTATAACTGGGCCTACCTTTCGGGGCAAGCAAAGAAAGACAATATAGAGAAAAAATTGGAAATCTTCTGCAAGGGGACCCCATTCTCCGTTTCTGAATCTAGAATGATGACTTTTTTTTTTCTTATGTCATTAGGTACTTGTGTCACTGCTACACTGCCGCATTGCAGTTCTGTGACAGGACTGGATTTGGTGTGGGACTTAGAAGGTTAAAAACAAACAAACAAACAACAGGAGAAGAAAATCAATTCTCTTTACTCTCTTCAGCTCATAGAGGGCTTTTTTATTATCCCCCTGGTTTGCTAGCCAGAAAGAGACTACTAAGAGATTTTGATTTATTTGTCTTGCAATGGGGAGCTAAAGAAGAAAGAAAAAAACTACATGAAACCAAACATGACCATATTGGTTGTTCCTCAAGTTTTCATGTCTTTCCCAGTTCTACTGTTGTCATCTACTTTTCACATTCTTCAGGTGGTTGCTTTTTGTGTTTTGTCAGTTTTTAAGCAGTTATCAACCTTAATGTGCTTCTGTCAAGTGGAATTTTCACCTCCTTTCTACTTAAATTCTGAGGCAATATGCGCACATACACTGAGAAGTCCTAAAAAAAAAAGAATGAGTACTTTGTACTCTTCATAGCAAATGTTCTAATTTACCTAGCGGTAAAAGTTAAAGCGTTTTCTTTGTTAGCATCAGATAAGTTTGGGCATTTGGGAATAGAGCTCACATTTATGAATAAATGGTATCAGTGATAAATGAGAATTGCTATTTCTAGAGAAAGTTATTTCTTTCTTCAGAATCTTGATTTTCTTAAGATCCTTTATAGAATTGCAAAGACAAATGATCACATTTGATTAGTTATACTGTGATACCTGAATAAATTAAATAATATTTAAACGTTAATGTTATATCAGATCTGTAATTAGTTTTTATCCTAAAAAGATAAACTGGTCAAATCATTCTCAAGTGGTCATGCAATATTGCCAAAGGACATTACAAGGAAATATCTTTTCATGGATTTAAAAATAATCTGATACCATCTAATTAAAAAAAGATATACATGTCACAATTGAAATTTATGATTATTAAATGGTACTGAAAAGACATTGAACCTATTTAAGCATGTGTTTTGAATATTTTTATTAACAATTATTTCTACAAGTGTCTCACAATGTATTATTTAACATTTAAAATTAAAATTAAAATTAAAGAGATTCCAAACACCCAAGACATTAAAAATCAACTCTTGTGCCATGGAGTAATTGGGGCTAAGATAAAAGTTACAGTCCACAAAAGGCTAAATATTGATCTGTTCAGTTTGCATCCATTATTGCTGATCTTTCAGAATTTAAATATCGATTGGGCACTGCAGTTACGATAAGCTAGAGCAAAGGCTCATCCATATTGCAATGTTGGGCAAAAGAAAAAGAGTTTTAACGTCAATAAGCCTATGGCCTAGTTAGAAAATGCCATCTTCCTTCTAAATCTTTAGACTGCCTATGAAAAAATTAATAATTTATTGAAACATATTTTATGACAGGGCTTTCCCTTCTGTCTCTCTGGCATGCATCCAGTGTACACTATGAAGTAACAGTTGGAAAATGACCTCCACTTCTTCAAATGTGTTGTTTCTTTAGTTTGCTTAATATTAATCATTTATTTGAAAAAAAAAAATACTAGAGATGCTTCTCAGTATGGCTAGACTTTCATGCTCATTGTGGCTCTTTGCCAGAGTCTAATATGACATCAGAGTGATGTTACTTTGGCTGTGCCAGCCATACTAGAATTATAATGCATTGCTCTGATGATATATTAAACATTGACTTGGAACCCAAATACATAATTGTTAATGACAAAGGGAAGCATAATTTACTATCTCCTATGCCGCCCTCCTCTTCAGCTGCCCCCACTTCCCCGAGTTGCTTAGGGCCATGCCTTCTCAATGCATTGTCATTATTTCAAATAGTACATAGCACACATTTGTAAGTTCCTACCAAAATTTCCTTGTTGGAAATATTTTATATATAATATAGCACTCCAAGGATTTTCCCATTGGTTTATGTTTTAATAAAGCAAAGTTAAAGTCTCAGTTTTATCCCTGTTTCCCAATAAAGAGTACAATTGCTAGTTAAACATTAAATACCTGATTGTTGATAGATCAAAAAAGCATTAAAAATGCCTTGAAATGTCTCACACTGAAGATCATTTGTTTTCAATCTGTCCAGAAACCATATTTACAAACTCTCAGCCAACTTTTCAAAGCAAAAATATCCTTCACATTTTTACCAACCTAGCAGAATCAACTTCTGCCATATTGTCTCATTGACATTTATTTCTTATAATAATCAGCAAAAAAGTGTTATTGTGAACAAAATCACAAGGCAATAAGTTCATGATGCCCTTGAGTCACTAATTTATATTTGTCTTTCTCTGTTTCCTGGAGATATTTTTCATTTAGTTTCTCTTTCAAGTATCATCTTAGCTGTCAGATATTTTCCTAAAAACCCTACGATGTGATTTCAGAAATGTCTTAAATTTATTGTCTTGAGAAGAATCTATAGACACTGATTTCCCATTTATCTTCATTTTTGTGTTTCTAACGTCTGACATTATTTGGCCTTGTGAGTTGCAAGAAAAGATATAGCTCACAGTTTAATGACAATTTCCTCTACTCTGCCTTTTTCAAGTTTCAAATAATTAGATATTTTAAAAACAGTTGCTAGTAAACAAGTAAAAAGTTTTCAGCTTCAGCTCTTTCTTCACATTTTTTTGTTAGGAATAATAGACAAATCTGGGGGCCATAAACTCTATCGAATTTCTTCATAAACTATTCACAGTGAAGAAAGATTTTGGACAATTGTTTTGTCCTAGAATTAGCAAAATACATTGTAGGATCACACCTTCTCAGTTCTTAGACCAGCATCCACCTTGACTTATGATATACATTTTTGAATAAATAAAGGTTTCTCCACAATTTTATATTTATGATATTAACGTTTTATTTGGGAAATGGGGAGTGTTCTGTGGACTGCTTTCATTTTCATTCTCATTTCTCTAGCAATTATAAATTTGCTTGGAATAAAACTAATAGCATGCAGATTTTAGTTACTGACGCTTTTCAGTATAGCTCTTTCTAACATACAGTCTTAGACTAAAGTTCAGTATACTGAAAGAGAAGTTAGGGGATAGTGAGGAATGGCAAGAAAACATTTTGAATACATTATATTTGGATGTCAAAGTTGCATTTTAATGATAGAGTGGGGCTGATAGAAGGAAAAAAATGTTTCATGTAAATACCTTAGGCTGGCATGTTTTGCAGTTTTCGGGAACATTTTTATTTAAGTTATTTTCCCTGTCATATGTAGCCAGAACGGTCTATGGACTGTTACAACACAGGAAAGTGACAGCGTTCACCCTCTTGCTGGATAGCCACTGACAGAGACATTCAGAGGCATAGAGGATACACTTTGTGTAGTTACTTCATAGTAATCACTATACATGGCACATAGTAAAATCATCCTCCGTTCTCAGGGTAAGAATGTCTACTGTCCCGTTAGCTTGATCATGTTTTTCAAATAACTGTTAATAAAAATGTCTTAAAATTCTCACTATTTTCCAGAATTCATTGAACTGCATTCGTGTTTCTCAAGTTATATGGGATGCCATAATATTTACATAAGGTACTTGCGAAAATTTTGGATTCTGGATCCTTGGGGACAGATATGTTGAATCCGATTATCTAGAAAATTTTATTCTGTTTTTGTTCTTTCACATTCCTGGAACAGTATACATGTACTGATCATTTAAGGAAGGATTCTTTATGATTTTATCTGCTGCAATACAAGTAGGTATTGTAATCCCAGCATCAATAAATTGATATTATTTTTCAGAATTGTCTTTTCTAAACCATGTTGGATAAACCCATACATATATTGAGAATTATATGGTTTCACAGACTAAGGCATGCAAGATATTGTTGCTTTTTTAGCTGAGTTTGGATAAATTTATAATAGTTTACTCAGTTTGGACTAAAACTCCATTTTAGCAGTATATGAATATACAATTATAAACTTGGTAACTTGATTTTTTTTAAACCAGAATAGTACCATCTCTTAAAAACCTGACAAAGAATGAAACAATGAGCTAATTAGGTCTGAATTCATTATCAGCCATATGACCTTGAGCAAGATACTTATTTCTGCCTATTTAAGTTTCATGAACAATAAAATGGGATAATAGTACCTATCTCAAAGTACTATCATGAGAATAAAACCACGTAATCAGCATGAAGTATTTATCAGAGTGCCTACCATATATAAAATCAATGAATGATATTTGTTATTGCAATTGTTAAAACTGTTCTAAAATATATACTTTCTTTTTTATTATACTTTAAGTTCTAGGGTACATGTGCACAATGTGCAGGTTTGACACATATGTATACATATGCCATGTTGGTTTGCTGCATCCATTAATTTGTCATTTACATTATGTATTTCTCCTAATGCTATCTCTCCCCCATCCCCCACCCCATGACAGGCCCCAGTGTGTGATGTTCCCCGCCCTGTGTCCAAGTGTTCTCATTGTTCAATTTCCACCTGTGAGTGAGAACATGTGGTGTTTGGTTTTCTGTCCTCACGATAGTTTGCTGAGAATGATGGTTTCCAGCTTCATCCATGTCCCTACAAAGGACATGAACTCATCCTTTTTTATGGCTGCATAGTATTCCATCGTGTGTATATGCCACATTTTCTTAATCAAGTCTAGCATTGATGGACATTTGGGTTGGTTCCAAGTCTTTGCTATTGTGAATAGTGCCATATTTGAACTCTTGCCCAGGCTCTTTAGTATCAGAGGGAGACCGCCATTTGCAAGTAAAAGCCTGGTTATCTCCCCAGAGCTTTCAAGGCCTCACTCTGTTCTCACACTCTCCTCATGTTTCCGATTTATCTTCTACTACTCCCTCGAAATTGACTGTGTATCAGTCATGTTGTTCTCCGTGCATCCCCCATGTACACTCTGTTCTTCTTGATCCATGTGACAGAATGGAATCTCCATCCTTTACCAGCTGTTGAAATCCAACAACCCTTGGCCCAAGCTCCTGGAAACTTTTCTGGTCTACAGAAGCATCTCTGATCTCAATCATCAAGATCCGTTCTACTCAAAGTTTGGTCTGCTCATCAGTGACAAGCCAGCCACTGAGACCTTGCAGAAATGCAGAATCTCAGACTCCATATCAGGTTTATGGAACCTGCATTTCAACAGGTTTCCCAGGTGACTTTTATGCACATTCAATTTTGAGAAGTGCTGACCTGAAGGATTTTGAGCAGTGGTCATCAGTTTAAGCTGTGCACTAGAATTACCTGTGATCTTCTAAAAAATGACTCCTGTCTTCCATTTCCAGATATTCTAATTCCATTGGCTCAGCTTTTATCCCAGAAATTTTGTTTTCCAAATTCCTGATGAGCTCAATATGCAGCCAAGTTTGACAACTCCCAACTTAGAGTCCAATTAGCACCATTATATATGATGTGTCCCCTCCAATTTTTTACAGAATCCAATCGACTTCAAATGTGATATAGATAGATATGTACATATGTATATATATACACAAACATGCACACACACACACATACACACAAACATATGATTTCTCTGAAAAAGTGATAAAGTAAAAATATCCATACTAACTTTAAAAACAGCTGTAGTTTTTCTTGCTACCACTGTCCAGGTGTAGATAATTACAGCAGAAAGGAAATATATAAAAGTTATTATTGCTTGCTAAGTTCCAAAATTCCATGAAATTGAGATTCAGTATCTTCACATTTTTGATAAGAAAACTGAAACTTTAGAAAGACTGAGTAACTTGTACAAGGTTACACATCTAATAAGCAAAAGCATCAATATATTGACCTCAGTCAACTCCTAAGCCATTTGCCTTTGTACATTAACAGGCAAATAACGGTACAGAGCAATAGTGAAATCATCACTCTCAGTTCCTCTGTTGAACTAATTATTGAATCTAACTCCTGTTCATTCTCACTCTAACTGCCAGGTTCTACATCTTTCGTGTGAATTTTTGCAATAATTTCCAAGTTGCTCTTTCTGAGTCCAGTTTCTCAGTTCTTCATTTCATATTGTTTCCAAAGACAGCCCTGTAAATCATAAATTGCATCATGTCCCTTTCTGCTCTACCCACATGATGGGACCTTCCAGTATTACAGCCGGCCATAATTTGACACCTACCTGATGACATTGACTATTCATTTCTCAACTTGCAATGTCTTTCCTCATCTAAAATGCCTGATGTTATCCCTGAAGGTTCATGTTAACTAGCCTCTAAAGCCTGTTAAAATATGGCCTGTGCTTCTAAAATCATTGTGAATATTTAAATTAGGAAAACTATTGTAAAACTTTTTTGCATTCACTGTCATGTTATATTATTTTTAATAATGTATTTGCTAGTGCGCGGTACAGTGCCAGGATGCACTTTTGGAGAAATGGTCTTTTGAGGCCTGGAGACAATGTAGAAAACCCTATGTCAGGAGTGGTTCGTTCTTTAAACACATTTTATATCCAAGACTCATCATGCGACCCAAAGTAATAAATGCTTTCTGCCCAGATTTAAACATGCTTTAAATAAATTTTAAAGAGGTGTAGTGGGGCAAGGAGTTAGCAAAGTTTGTATTCCAAGACTTTTCTCCTATAATGAATTTTTGACATCTGCAACACTGTTCTTATGCACTAATAGATCTAGGCTGTATTGTACCTCTGGGTTAGCCATAGATGGGACCCCTCCACTTTGTCTACCATTAAATATTAGAGGAGAAATAATGAGAAATACCCTACAGAAAATAAAATTAAATAATATCAGGGACTGGCCTTGTGCAAACTGACAATGGCGTGTCACATGTTTAACCCTACAGGGAATTTGGATAAAAAGTAAAAATATAGACATTATATCCGACCATCATTTCTTACATGGAAAGGAAGTGGCTTCATTTCCTATTGGAAGGGTCTCCTTAACAATATGTCCTCCCTTTTTGCATAGACATGATATCCTATCATGTGTCATCCCACACCTAGCATACTCCTTATATTCTTGATGCTTAACAAATATAGGTTTAATAAATGAATATTTATTGTCTTAAAATATATCTAGACTATTTTGAAGAAACACGAGTGTTTTACAATTACCATATATGAAGGTTGTTTTCACCATCTCAAAATCCATCCCATTATATAACCACCACATATTAAATATGACTTTTAATAAATCAAGAGAATACTACCATATGTATCTGAATTAGATTCACATTTAGAGATAAAGTCATTTATTAATTATTCAACACAACTGCTTAAACCATGTTAATTCTCAAAAACAGTTAATTTTGCATTTATGTATACAAAAAAATACATAACCACAAACACAAAAATTTTACCACAGTCATTTGACTGAACTGATTGATTAACCTGAACACAGTGGTTCAGTCATTTGATTGAGCCAGATACTTCCTTACAGAACTTTAATCCATTGGCTAACATATCCCATTTATCTCAATGTTACATGTACTTCTGGTTTGCATTTAACACAATTTGGCTGCATTTATTTGAGTGATTAAAGTGACTAAATAAGTTCCAAGACAAGTCTTAGAATTGTACAGCATGGATGTTGACAATACATTTTAAAATGCCGGGAATATTTTTGGCACTATCGTAGAAAATAATTTCAAGACCTGATACAAATTTGCTTGCAAGCCTTCCTCTTTATTTTTCAGTATATTTTAGTGAGGGACTCCTGTGAGAAATTAGCGAGGTCTCTAACACAGAATTTAAATTCTTACTGGCCAATGGAATTCTGCAATTCCATTAACACAAGAGCCTACATAACCAAGATTTATATTGCCAGAAACTCTTGTTTGATTTATAATCTGGTAATCCTTTTATCCTCCATTTATATGCAGTATTACTTGACGTAAGTGCAAGAATGCCTCTGCTAATAGAATTCACGAATAGTGGACCAAGACATTTTTTTTTAGATCATAAAGCCTCCATGAAAAGAGGCAGAAAGGGAAAGGCTGAGCCTGGCTATGATGGGATAATGGGATCTGGCTTTAGCATAGTCTCATAAATGAAACTCATGTTAAAACTACTGATTTTAGAACAATAGATTGGCATAAAGTTCTCTTTAGATGGGTCTGCTCCCTCAACTTAGCCCACAAAACTATTTTACCAGTCCTTGAGCCACAAGAGAGTTTAGATACTTGTAATTTTTGTTACCGTTTATATTAAAAAGTTATGTGGACTTAAGAAGTATATGTATATGGAGAGAAGCAAAGAAAGTGGAGTCAAGAGGGAGAGAAAATCCTAAATATCATTTCTGGGATATAAAGAAAGCTGGATATAAATGAATAGTCACCAAGTCCACTTTATCTATAACATGCCATCTTTTAATCAGACACCAATCCAAACAAACAAAAATAATAATAGTAAACTAAGTGTCCAAGGTTTCTATCAGTTGCAACCTTCTCTGTACTATTCAGCCTCCACTTCGTTTCCCCCACCATTATATCCTATTTGTTTACTATACTTTGAACTTGGTTTGAGAAATAATTTCTGTCACTGTTTGCCACTCAATAATAAAATGTTGTTTCTGTCTCTTACCATTCATCCAAATGCTGATTTTGAACAGGCATTATTTCATTTTCATGATTTCTCTGTACACATTGCAAAATTCTTATTTGAAAACCTCTTAGCTGTGTAAAAAGTATGTTAGGTCACAGCCACACATAATATATGCATGGAAAAATCTAGTAGAATGGTGCTCATCATTTTGGGGGAGTATAGTGAGATATCGAGTGATTTGGGGGTGTTTGCCTTTGTACCTTATGTGTTTTTCAAACTTTCTACTTGAATACATATTATTCCAGAGTTTCAAAAAATTCAAAAGTATTGTTGTGAAGAAGTAAACTTTGAAAGTGTCTAGATTAATTAAACGAGGATATGGTGGAGCATAATGATCAGGTCATAGGAAGGCAGTGCTTTACTTAAGAGGTCATCCGAAATAGTCTGCTATTCAAAGCGTTTCAACCATCTTTGAATTTTCTGTGATTTAATACCACTCTCTTATCTACAATATGTCTTTGATACTTTTGTCATTTGATATCTTAAAACTTACATGATATGGCATCACAATACTTAATAAACTGGGGTTAAATGTGGTTTAAGGTCAATTTAACCACCTAAACAATATTAAAATAAATTGCACAAGTAAAGCAGGATAAAAAATTGTTTGTCTGTAAGTTTAATGGCTTCAGACATAGAATAGTAAATGTGAATACTTAATTCTACTGAATTAATAGTTAAATTATATTTTAATGATTTGGGAGGCAGAGAAAAAATGGGATAGAAATCAAGGGAGGGAGAAATGGAAAGGCAGAAGTAGAGTTGGATGAAGAGAAAGGAAGAAAGAGAGAAAAATATGTTAGTAATATTCAGCAAGATCCTATGCCCAGATTGAAATGTTGACACATTGTTCCCTTAGTTGATGAGAATGTGAGTCAGCTTCAAAATGTCTCTGTGTCTTCAAAAGAAAGATTACTATCTGTAGGATCCCACACCACGAACACTCTGCCTCGCAGTTTGTGCTGAATACAAAGCTTGGCATCATAAAAGTTGTACTACTAACTCTTCCTCTATTAAAATGCATATATTTATTATTAATTATTATTAAATTTCTTAATTTTAGAGTATTAGGGGGCAATGTAGGAATTTTGTTGACTCATTAGAAAAACCTAATGTGATATTCAAAACAATGCAACACTGTATTAAAAGTCTGTATTTATAGCATTAATTTTAAGTCCTCGTTTGAACTGTTATATTAAAGAAGAATACAAAAAAAGGTAAATCTCAAAGTTAAGCTGGGAGCTTTGCCTATTTAGTTTTCCAGTTTGCTGAACACACAAATAAGCTCATACCACCCGCAAATTAACTTGACCCCTTCTTTCTTTTTTATCTATTTCCCTCTCTTTGGCCCTCTTTCCAATTTTTTTCTCTCTCCTCCATATTCCTTCTTGAAAATGTTCTTCCACCCCAGTACTGTACAAATAGAACTTTGCATGTTTCTACGTCAGTTCTGAATTCCATTCATTTATTCACAATGATGAGTAAAGACAAATTATTAAATTCACTTCCAAAGCAATTAACATTTTCAGAATCTTCATGTGTTACAGCAGTTCATGATTCAGTCAAAATGAATCAAATAAAATATTGGCTATGTTTTATATTCTTCTTCCCTGTGTCTTGCAATCTAGTTGTACTGAAATAAAATTAGGAAGTTGCTTGGAATTAATTTAAGCACTATACTGCATTATACTAAAAGTAATCATATGTGTAGTGCATTACTGTAATGCATTATTTCTTATTTTCTAGATAATGATTACATCTGTGATACTATAAAATAATACCGTAACTACATTCAATTTTTCAGCAAAATACACTTAATTCTGGTGATCATTTAAAAATCAGTGCATTACAATGTCTATAAGATTGTACTATTATGAACAAGAACAGAAGAATGCAGTATTTATAGCTTTTTTAATATCTCTGTATGAAAAAGTCAGCGACTAATTGCAAGTATATCATCTTGAATTACAATAGGCAAAATAAGGAGCAGGGGAAAAATTTGGCATTCCAATATTAGCTTAAATTCTTGTTAGCATGTTTTTTAAGCAGTGTGCATGTGTGTGTAGTGTATATGTGCTTAAGCAAAAAATTAATGCAGAATAGAAAAGATTGTGTTCCATGTGTAATGAAAAATAATATAAAATAGTTTATAAAACATTTTCTTGGAAAACTCATTTTTTTAAGTTAGTAACAATAGATTGTCTCCAGAGGCAGAGAAATGAATTAATGCGTCTCTAAATATCATTTCAGGTTGTTTAATCTGTGAAAAATTTTAAAACTAATTTGGTAGAAGTTGAAGAATTAGAAATATATAGGTTTAATTACTCTTAAAAATCTTACAATTTGTTGGAAAAGTTAATTCTTTGATTCTCAGTTTTTTCCTTAGAATGAGGACAGCATTTCTCAATGTTACTATGTAGATAAAATGATATAACAAAAGTTAAACCAACTAGCATAAATAAGTATGCTTTCCCTCTTCTTTTCTTGCTCTCTTTTTTTCAGATATGCGTTTGTCCTTATTTTTAGGGATTTTATATGTGTGAGGATAATTATTTTCCTATACTTCTTAAAATAAGAATGTTAATATGACTGCCCTTGGTCTTATTGAATTATCTCTTCATTTTAAGAAACTATTGAAGGCTTATAATAAAATAACATCAATTAAATATATTATCTCTAAAGTTTGTGTTTAGCTTGCTGGATTTTCTCTCTTTTTTAAGAGCAGTAATATAAACCACGTGATGAAAATATTTTTTCTTCCCTTTTTATTGATATATTCCCAGTGTCTAGAAAATACCTCAGACATATTTTGCACCCAACAAGCATTTGTTGAACTGAAAATATAATCGAGTTTGATTTGCAGCACGTTCTTCTCAGTCTGCTTTAACTGAATATAGTTTTGGCTTGGCTTGGTTTTATTAAAAATGGACAATTAAATATTTTGAATAATTGAAAATTATTTTTATTATTTACAAAAAGGAGAAAATGATGCACATAATAGGAAGTCAATAAGTGGACTGGGGAAACAAAAATATTTGAATCGGTCTACTCATTTTTAGAAATAAATTAAGAACCCAAAGTTCATTCCAATTATTTGGAAAAAAGAATATTAGTTTACTACCATGGCTGACATGAAAAGAAAACTTACATAAAGTTAACAAATATACTCATTGTCTTAGGGAATTATTTTTGATGGCAGTATGCAAAATTGAGTGTTCTGTTAAATCCTGTCATTCAAAATTGGTAGGAAAGAACTGTGGAATCTGAACTCATTTAAATATTCCATCTATTGGAATTACAAGAGTACTTGACATTTATGATATATGCTACTGTGCTTTTATTCTTTAGCTCATTTTCTTAAAACAATTTTCTTTTACTTTTGATCTTTCATAATAATAAAAGCTTTGTAGAAGAGGAGGAAGACAAGAGCTACCATCTGGAGAGCAGAAAGTTTTGGGAAGGCATCAAAGGCAAAGAACCTAAGAATCCAGGAAGATCTTGAACTATTACCCTTTACTTGAATTTTTAATCATGGAAATATTTGCTTGGAAAAGAGACTGTGTCTACAATGGCAACCATTTTTATATTCAGAAATTTGCCATGTAAAATAATTGAATATCAGATGAAGAACTGCCTGTCATATTTTGCTATTAAAATAATATATTTTTATGCATAACCTGACCTGCCTTTGTGAGTTACTGTAGCCTGTGGTCTCTCTGCAAGATTTTCCAATGGGATTTTTAATAATATTCTGATGTTTGCCATCTTAAGCAGTGCAAGCTGTTAAACTCAATTTGTGGAAAAAAAAAAATCAGGTATAAAACCAGATAATCTGTATCCCTTTGGAATCAAAAGTCACTTTGCCAAAATATTTTAACACGCAAAATTGCTTCTTTAGAGATGTTTGTCATGATAAAATGACAGAAAACTACATTTCCATTATAATTATAACTGACTCGTGGTGCTAAGTTTTTATAATTTAAAGGTATTCTCAACTCTGACAGCCCTTCCATGTTGAATTATGCATCTCAGGCTCTTAAATAGTTCTGCTGGCACGAGACAGCTGAGATGAAGTTGTCTTTCTAAAATAATTGCTCCATGGAGCATCCATTATACCTTCAGAAAAAATGTATTACTTGACTTCTACAAATTATAGACTAGCCTATAATGGGTATTTTTGACAGCTATTAGCTTAAAAAAAATCTGAACAGTAAAATGAGTATTGATATCACAATGGTGTACCGTGCATGTTAATACCAACCTTCTCTGTACTTTCCTCCTAAAGCATGATGTAATCATTAATTATAATAATATTGATGTAACTGCACTCATGTTAAAAATATAGTATTTGCAAAGTATGTCATTTTCTCACCTATGAGATAAAAGGCATTAAATTAATATTTACAGTAGATTTTGAAGACACTGTCCAAGCTTGAAGGATAAAAAGTGAATTCATTTTTGGCAATATTTTTCTTAGTCATGAGATTATTAAGTGTATTTTTAAAACATGAATGAGACAATAATCAATGAATAATAGAGGTAATAATTTTAACCCTCAGATTCTTCTTCAAAATGTTGAACACTGGTAAAAACATAATTTATCAATAAATTTAAAAATGTTTTCTATTTCTTATCCAGAATTTTATGCATCATTTAGTTCTTAAACCAGTTATAATTATTTAAGTAAAAACACTTGAAAACATTCTTTCAGGAACATCGCATCTCACAGAACAACAATAATCCAATTATTAAAATCGAGAATGGAAACAATATTGATAGTCAGAAATAAAAGTAAAGGGTCATTTTCTTTCATTTTTCCATTTGTACCTATTAATTCCAGTTCTATGAAATAAAATATTTGTGGTTAAATTTAGGGAAATTCTATGCAAATTTAAAGTTTTCTGTGATAAACAAATATGAGGTAAATATTTTCCTAGCATATTGCATTGCCAGGCTTTTTTTTTTTTTTTAATGTGACTACAGAGAAAGAAATGGCTTAATTTCCTATGTCTCCCCTGAATAAACAGTTCACAGACCCAGACACATATGGACACGTACCTCCTACCTGAAAAATAAAAAGTTACAATTTATCATTAACTTAACATTAATTAACACATCAATCCATGGTGTAGCAACTGCCTAGTCTGTGCTACTTTGCCAAGTACTGATCAGACAGTTCTTACTCACAATTATTCCTTATTAACCGTATCCTAGAGGTTCATTCTTCTACATGTGGCCAGAGCCAAAATCACCCAGATACGTGGTCTTTACAAATTCCCTTGGATTTAAATTCATCCTCCCCCTCAGGCTAACAGTAGAGAGACAATTCCTGGGCTAAGTCCCTGCACTCGTTTTCTTTTGTGTTAGGGGTTTGGTTGGATGATGACGACGGGTGGGAAGTTAGAGGGAAACATGATACAGTTTTAGTGCATCTTTCCAATTCTCATGTCTTACTTTTATATCTCTTATTCAAATGAAGTTAGAAGACTATAACACTAGTTTAAGAGATATAAAAATATTTAGAAATAAATATTTAACCATTGTCTTAAAAAGAACAAGAGTAGGAGGGAGGGAAGTAGAAAGAAACAGGTGACAGAGACTTTATACTTCACTATGCATTAGTCACACCCTGTATACTGGGTCCAATGGGTACAATCCAAGCTAGAGAAAAATGCCCTCGTGTTGGGATTAATAGTTTATGTTAAAGTTACTACAATTGTTTATGACAATCTAAGTTAAAAAAATCTCTTTTATATATTCCGTGCAGCTGATATTATAATATTAAACATTAACACACTTCTTTTTACTAGGTAAGAAATTTTGATAGCATGAGATCTTGATTTTTTAAATATTTATTGTAGTCACAAATTATTAAATTATGAACTAAAATTATTTATCTATTTACACAGTTGAGGCATTATTGATGGAGTTATCAAACAAGTATCTCCCTAAAGCAAAACCACTTATAGTAACATAAGGATGATTTTTATTTCAAGGGACTTAAATAATGTATTTCTACATCCTTAAAACTCATTGAAAATTGGGTTTATGGGTTTTTAATTGGAAAGACTACCAAGTGGTGAATACCATCTTCTGAGAAGAACCTGTATCTATAATATTATTTCAAAAACCCATGTCTTTCCTGTGTTTACCACGAATAAAATGCAACATATATATTATCTGTTTGTGTGGTATTTATATAAAATGTGAAAATTATACACAAAATCACCTGTGAAAATGCAATGGAATTTTGCGTGATTTTAGTTACTGCTTTTGATTTTTCTATAGCCTTCACATTTTACATAATACAAATAAGTTTTTGTTTACTTTATGTAAGCAATACAAAAATTTCTTCTTGTTGCAAAGTTTTTCAACAAAAATACAGCATAAAATGTCAAAGTACTTTTTCTTGATGTCTTGACCTTTCCTATCCCCTTTCAGCTCTCGAACCCTAACAACCCAGTGTTTTCCCAGATGCAACTGATGTTGTTAGTGAGAACTGTCCAGACCTTTAGTTTCCTCTAATTTTATTGTATACTATGTATGGGAAGGCTGCAGGTTACCTAGTTGTTATTCAATGTCTCAGAATAGAGAAACAAAATCTCCCCCAAAGCTTCCTTGCAGAAAGGGGTGTGATGTCCTTCTGGCCAATAAATATAAGCAGAAGTCATTATGTCAGGGTTTGGAGAAACTTTTTTTTTTTTTTTGAGACGGAGTCTCGCTCTATCACCCGGGCTGGAGTGCAGTGGCACGATCTCGGGTCACTGCAACCTCCACCTCCCGGGTTCATGCCATTCTGCTGCCTCAGCCTCCTCAGTAGCTGGGACTACAGGCGCCCACCACCACGCCAGGCTAATTTTTTATATTTTCACCATGTTAGCCAGGATGATCTCGACCTCCCGACCTTGTGATCTGCCTGCCTCGGCCTCCCAGAGTGCTGGGATTACAGGCGTGAGCCGCTGCGCCCAGCCACCTTTTTTTAAGATTTAAAATGCTGGTTCTTATCCAGCAGCTATCTAATAAGAAGTCTGACCCTTACTTCTATTTTTCCATCTCTTAGCATATGCTTTTAAATTCAGCCCGACCAGCACTTAAGGAACATTTTCAATACAAAGCTTTAGATTGTCTAGTAAGTGCATTCTTCTATTGAGATTTTCTTGAAGTTTTTATTTCCTAGTAACTCCCTTGCTCTCTGAATGTTCTGTCTTCATAGCAGCCTGTTCTTGTTTGAAATGTCCCCTCAGACATTCTAAAGATGCCAGCTATTATTTTGCTTTTAATTATTGCCTACTTTCTTTTGCACATATCTACTATTCCATATTCTCATTTTGATCCTTTCTTTCAAGAGATGTTTCCAACATATTTATAGTTATGAATGAGGAAGTCAATTAATTATCATGAGTAGTGGTGTTGATTTCTTCAGGAGTTCATCGAAATGTTTCCCAAAGAGACTGTTCAAGGCCAACAGGCTCCTTATAAAGACAGCAGTGGGGAGTTGTAGGTTTTGTGTTATGCTGTTTACATGTGAAGATAGCCACGAATTTCTGTCCTTCCCTAGATTCTAAAGTGAGGATGGCTTGATTTGGCTATTGGAAATCAAGCTTTTATCCCCTTCATAGAGCTTTCTATTCTTTGTTTTTCTTTAGACCTATTATGAAATATGTAACTATCCAAGCTTCTCTCTCACTGATGCAAGTGACCACCTGGGAAGCAATTTACACTTTCCACACAGGTCTCAGGATCAGAGCCTCTGTGGGCGAGTTCTTTTGCGGGTAATGAGATGGGGATTGGAGAAGCAGTGCTGCTCTTCTGAATACATAACTGAAAATGACTCATCTATTCCCAGGCCCATCTTTTTCTATGCGTGTGTTGATTTCACATGTTTAGTTTCTCTGGATATGTTCTATCCTTCCCCAAAGTTTTTCAAGGTCTGTAATTTCTCTCTGTTCTTTCTACAGGATCCCGTGTAATTTTCAGTCTTTAATAGCTCATCATAATATCTAGGAGAGTCTTTGGCACACTGCTTGTTTCCCTAGACTGTTAATGATATTTACAAAAACAAAAAAAAAAGCATGTTTTCTACTGATAATCTTAAGACATTTGAGAGGAAGGGGACATGGGTGGTGTATTAGTCTGTTTTCATGTTGCTGATAGACATACCCAAAACTGGGCAATTCACAAAAGAAAGAGGTTTATAATGGACTTATAGTTCCACATGGCTGAGAAGGCCTCACAATCATGGTGGAAAGCGAAGATGAGTAAGTCACATCTTACATGGATGGTGGCAGGCAAAGAGAGAGAACTTGTGCAGTGGAACTTCTCTTTATAAAACCACCAGATCTCATGAGACTTATTCACTATCATGAGAACAGCAAGGGAAAGACTTGTTCCCATGATTCAGTTACCTCCTATGGGGTCCCTCCCACAACACATGGGAATTCAAGATGAGATTTGGGTGGGGACACAGCCAAACGATATCATTCCACCTCTGGCCACTCCCAAATCTCATGCCCTCACTTTTCAAAACAAATCATGCCTTCCCAACAGTCCTCCAAAGTCTTAACTCATTTCAGCATTAACTCAAAAGTTCACAGTCCAATGTCTCATCTGAGGCAAGACAAGTCCCTTCCGCCTATGAACCTGAAAATCAAAAGCAAGTTAGTTACTTCCTAGATACAATGGGGGTATAGGCATTGGGTAAATACAGCCAATCCAAATGGGAGAAATTGGCCAAAACAAAGGCACCACCAGCCCCATGCAACTCCAAAATCCAGTGGGACAGTCAAATCTTAAAGCTCCAAAATGATCTCCTTTGACTCCGTGTCTCACATCTGGGTCACGGTGATGTGAGAGGTGGGTTCTCATGGTCTTGGGCAGCTCTGCCCCTGTGGCTTTGCAAGGCACAGCCTCCCCCCCAGCTCCTTGATTGGCTGGTGTTGAGTGTCTGCTACTTTTCCAGGCATATGGCACAAGCTGTCATTGGATCTGCCATTCTGGGGTCTGGAGGATGGTGGCCCTCTTCTCACAGCTCCACTAGGCAGTGCCCCAGTAGGGACTCTGTGTGAGGGCTCCGACCCCACCTTTCTGTTCTGCACTGCCCTAGCAGAGGTTCTCCATGAGGACCCCTGCAGCAAACTTCTGTCTAGACATCCAGGTGTTTCTATACATCCTCTGAAATCTAGGTGAAGATTCCCAAACCACAGTTCTTGACTTCTGTGCACCCACAGACTCAACACCACATGGAAGCTGCCAAGGCTTGGGACTTGCACCCTCTGAAGCCACAGCCTGAACTATATACCTTGGCTCCTTTTCATCATGGCTGGAGTGGCTGAGACGCAGGGCACCAAGTCCCTAGGCTGCACACAGCACGGGGGCCCTGGGCCTGGCCCACGAAACCATTTTATTCCTTCCTAGGCCTCCAGGCCTGTGATGGGAGAGGCGGTGGTGAAGACCTCTGACATGCCCTGGAGACATTTTCCCCATTGTCTTGGGGGTTAACATTCAGCTCCTCATTACTTATGCAAATTTCTGCAGCCACCTTGAATTTCTCCTCAGAAAGGGGCATTTTCTATTCTATCACATTGTCAGGCTGCAAATTTCTGAACTTTTATGCTCTGCTTCCTTTATAAAACTGAATGCCTGTAACAGTACCCAAGTCACCTCTTGAACACTTTGCTGCTTAAAAATTTCTTTCACCAGATACCCTAAATCATCTCTTTCAAGTTCAAAGTTCCACAAATCTCTATGGCAGGAGCAAAATTCCACCAATCTCTTTGCTAAAACATAACAAGGGTCACATTTTCTCCAGTTCCCAACAAGTTCCTCATCTCCATTTGAGACCACTTCAGCCTGGACTTTATTGTTCATATTGCTATCAGCATTTTTTTCAAAGCCATTTAAGAAGTCTCTAGGAAATTCCAAACTTTCCTATATTTTCCTGTCTTTTTCTGAGCCTTCCAAACTGTTCCAATCTCTGCCTGTTACCTAGTTCTAAAGTTTCTTCCACATTTTCAGGTATCTTTTCAGCAGCGCCCCATTCTCCTGGTACCAATTTACTGTTTAAGTCTGTTTTCACACTACTGATAAAGACATACCCAAGACTGGGCAATTTACAAGAGGAAGAGGCTTATAATGGACTTACAGTTCCACATGGGTGGGGAAGCCTCACAATCATGGTGGAAGACAAGGAGGGGTAAGCCACGTCTTATATGGATGGTGGCAGACAAATCGAAAAAAATTGTGCAGGGGACTCCTCTTTATAAAACCACCAGATCCCATGAGACTTATTTACTATCATGAGAACAGCAGGGGAAAGACTTGCCCCCATGATTCAGTTACCTCCCACAGGGTCCCTTCCATAACATGTGGAAATTCAAGATGAGATTTGGGTGGGGGGACACAGCCAAACCATATCAGGTTGAGTGGGAGTAGATGGTCATTCACATTTCATAATTTTAACCGAGTCTTTTTTGAGCTGTACTTATTTATTCCAGAAAAAAATGGCATATGCCTGTTTGTATGTGCATGTAAACAATAAGATTAAAGTATTGACCCTACCTGTGTATGGGAAAAAACTAAGGAAGATTTTATAATCTTTGTGTTTGTATTTTTTCATGTTTTCAGTAATAAGTATGTATTGGTTTTATAATAAAATAATGATTAAAAATAAGTTCTATAGAACTGCATTAAACCATAGTGTGCCTACTTTAATCTTTGTAAAATGAAAATGACAAACTACTATATAACTATTTTATATGCCAGGTACTCCTCTAAGTAATTACTTTATGTATATTAAGTTAATCCTCACAGAAGCTTTTGGACATGGATACTATTATTGCTCCCTTTTTATAGAGTTGGGAACTGAGGCACAGATAGGTTGAAGAACTTTGCCCAAGGCTACATGGCCAACATGAACAGGAAGTGGATTTCAAATCAAGTAGTTTTGCTCAATTCACTAATGAAATGTATGTGTTTTGCCCAGATTGGGTATAAGGGAAGAGGCAGTAAGAAAAGGTGCAGGAGACAAAGAATAATTAGATATAGTCTGAGGATTGCTACTTTATTTTAAATGCACCAGAATCTGAATAAAAATTAGAAGTAGTTTTTCCTCTGGATTGCAAGACATTGTATGTGACAAATATTCATGTTATAACCCTGCCAGAAATTTAAAACCAATAATTTTAATGAGATTCTTCTGAAAATATTAACAAGATTTCTTTGTATGGTGGGTTTTATGGAATATGGCAAAAACCACTGTACACTAAGACATCTCATGGTTACTAACTTTTATTGTTAGAAAATAATTTCTTTAAATTTTCTTTTTGTCTTCAAATGTTCTAGATAAAACTTCAAAAATGTACATACATGAGAGAAGAACCTTTTTAATGAACATTTTAATGGCATATTCAAGCTGGCTTCTAACTAAAAACTCATGGCTGAGAAACTGTGACACCAAATAAACAACAGAGGAAAAGACTGAAATATCAACATTTAGTAAAGAAGGTGAGAGGAGACATATCAAATTTATTCACTATCTCCTCAGTTAAGTTGGCCTGGAGGCATATCATTATACACAAGACTTGAAATAATCACTCAATTTTACAATCCATACATTAAAGAAACTTGAGTTAAATAAGGGAAATATATTGAGATTATAGCTCAGAGTGGTAAATCTTTCCAGAATTGTTACAAATTATTTAATAGAAAACTTCTCATCTGACAGATAAACTTACAACATGGGACTTGGAGAGGGGCAAGTAGGTAACTTAAGTGACCCCAAGTGTAGATATTGTCCTATGGAACATCATAGTACATGCAGAACACTATGGTATCTACAAGTTACCAAACTCCTTAATAAATACTTCTTTGTTTGAAGTGGTTCCTATGGCCTTTTGTTCATTCAATCAAAAACGTGTTTTATTATTTTGAATCCTGACATTGAGAAAGCTACTTAGTTTCCTCATTCAGAAAATACACAATTTTAATGATATGTACTCCTAAGATTGTTATAAGGATGAGGTAACTCAATATTTGCAATGTGCTTAGAACAATGCTGGCACACTGTTTTGCTGCATGTGTATGAATGATACAGGAACACATTTATTTTCTGGCATCCTATTGACTTCACCATTGTCTTTCTTAATATATTTGCCTTCTCATTCTATTTCGCCTGAATAAATGAGAATCTCTCTTTTTTTTTTTTGTCAAATTGCTGAGTTAATTTTCAAGTTTCTTGAGCATACCGAGAATCTAAATTCTTGCATGTTGTTGACCTTCATTATAGGATATTAATATTGAGATTTCCTTTGTGTAAATGGCTTCGTGTGTATTGTGAGTAAACTAAGATAGGTGTTTGAGAAAAAAAATTTAAAGTTATCACAAATTATTGAAATAGTCTCTAAAACCTCCATGGGATTATTACAATGAATTTAAAACAAATCATTCCATGGCTGGGTGTGGTGACTCACACCTGTAATCCCATCACTTTGGGAGGCCAATGTGGATGGATCACTTAAGTCCAGGAGTTCGAGAGCAGCCTGGGCAACATGGCAAGACCCTGTCTCTACAAAAAGAAAAAAAAAAATTAGCTAGGCATGGTGACATGCACCTTCAATCTCAGCTACTTGGGAAGCTGAGGTGGGAAGATCACCTGAGCCCAGGAGTTGAAGGCTGCAATGAGCCATAATCACACTGCTGCACTCCAGGGTGACAGAGTGAGATCCTGTCAAAAAAAAAAAAATTCATAACATGCATAATAATACCTAAATCATTTATAAATGGGTGCTGTTATGTATTTTTATCATTATAAAAACAGTGCAATTCTATTATGTAGATTTTTAGAAATAAAGAGAAGCATAGAAAACATAAGTTCCCCTCTCCTACAAACATTGTTAAATTTTGATTATACCTTACTAATGGTTTTTAGTTAATCTTATTTTTTAACAAAATTAGAAACACATTGCGTTCATTGTCTTGTAATCTGATTTGTTCATTTTACACTATAATACCTGTTTTAAACTCCTCTGATTGTAAGGTTAATATATATATGTTGAAAAGGTTAAAAAATGCAGCAATGTAAATGAAGAAATATACTGACTACTTTCCTCAGGGAACATTTTTATTTTAGCTTTCTGTATATTTCTATGAAATATTTTCTTTACATATACAACCATATAGATGATATAATATAGTTATATATATTGTTAGTGTGGTGTTTTTAATTCATAATATATCTTGGCCATCTTTCCAAATCAGTACATTGAGGTGTGTTTCATTTCTTTTAAAAGCTGCATTTTATTATAGGAATATACCACACTCATTAAGTTACTACTTTATTGCTGGACATTTGGGTTGTTTCCAGTGTTTTTTTTTTTTCACTTTTAATTGCATTTATTTTATGTTGGATGTATTCCCATGCCATAAGTTTTTGTTCCTTCATTTTCTTCAGAGATCTTTTTCTTCTGTGCAACTTTCTCTTCTGGTTTAGGAACAATTTGTTTCTTTTCAGTAAGGATCATTTCAATGCGGCAAGGAGGGCTTCTTTATGTATGAGTTAATCTGACCATCAGCTCCATCAGTCTAAAGGCATATCTCGGGTGCTTCATTCACCTAAATATGCTCGATGGCCAGAGAATCTGCATGTAAACCCTTAATCAGCATGACTCTCTGCATATTTAAGCATGTTCAGCAAAAATTCAAGCCACCGATCCCGTGTCCAGCTCCACTGTTTGGCCTGGGCACACCTACCAACTCCACCACTGTAATGTCGGAATGGTACACGCTGTTTCTGTAAAGTGACATCTTTCAGGTCACTTAGTGGCTTTTCGTACATGCGTATCCTTGATGGCCTGGGCAGTTTCACGAGTGTTCTTAAATGAATATGATTTGAATCTCTTGATTTGCATGACTTCGTGGGGTTTTCTGTGTCAATGGAATAGTCAACCATTTTCAAAGATCACCTCAGGCCACTTAGGGGAAGAGGTACAGCAGTGGCTCCCCAGTTTCTGATATTACCAACAATGTCCTAGTGAATCTGCTTATGTTCTTATTTTATGCACTGGTAACAGAATTTCTGTAGAATAAATTCCCAGAAACAGAACTCCTGAGTCACGGGACAGGCACATTTATAATTGCATTTAGCTTTGATAAATTTCCCTATAATGTGGTTGCAGCACTGTATATGTCCTCAGAGCAGGAGAGAAACTGTTCTCTACACATTGTATACTTTTAATGTTTTGCCTAAAAAGCAAAAATAAATAATTTTTTCAATACTACAAATAGTCATTTTATTTTAGACTGTTGGATCTTTGAGAATTTTTCATGAGTGTCCAATATTTTTGTTATTTTAGTGGAAGGTTGTTACTCGAACATGATTGGGGATTTGGATGGAGTTCTTCAACATGTCAATGTGCTTACGTGGCATATATGTATATGCAGAGAGAGACAGAGAGAGAAATCAAATATGCCAACATAAGCAAGGCATACTTTCTGACTCAAGCTTGCATAGGCTAGAAACAAAATAAGCTTCTAGAAACTAAAGATATTGTATTATGTCAGTTTAGAGGAGTAAAGAAAGGCTCATAAAGAGGCAAAGCTTTTTGAACATTCCCATGAAATAAATTGAATTACAATTAAACATAGCAATTGAAAATTAAAAGTTTTGTTTAAAAACTATTAGTTTAATACCAGTTATTAAATAGCCAATTAATTAAAATAATTAAACTCTGAGTTTGTGTGTAAACCTATTAGGTGGATTCCCCCAGCACTTTATTAATTGTGATCAGCCGATCTCCTTTGGTTGCTGCTTTGAAGGAGTTCCTGAGGACTCAACGAGTGAGACTATAGATGCATTAGCAGCACTGAATAAGTGAGGAGAGGGCCTGGAAGTTCTGTCATCCATGATGAGCCTGCTATCTTAATGTGAATAAGCATTGAAAGAGATATAACAAAACTGGATCCGAGTTTTTTTTTTTTTGACAGAGTATCGCTCCCTGTCACGAGGCTGGAGTATGGTGGCACCATCTCAGCTCACTGCAAGCTCTGCCTCCCAGGTTCAAGCGATTCTCCTGCCTCAGCCTCCCAAATAGCTGGGACTACAGGCACGTGCCACCACGCCCAGCTAATTTTTTGTATTTTTTTTTTTTTTGAGACGGATTCTCGCTCTGTCGCCCAGGCTGGAGTGCAGTGGCGCAATCTCGGCTCACTGCAAGCTCCGCCTCCCGAGTTCACGCCATTCTCCTGCCTCAGCCTCTCCGAGTAGCTGGGACTGCAGGCACCCGCCACCACGCCCAGCTAATTTTTTTTTATGTTTTTAGTAGAGACGGGGTTTCACCGTGGTCTCGATCTCCTGACCTTGTGATCCGCCCGCCTTTGCCTCCCAAAGTGCTGGGATTACAAGTGTGAGCCACTGCGCCCGGCCAATTTTTTGTATTTTTAGTAGAGATGGAGTTGCACCATGTTGGCCAAGATGGTCGTGATCTCCCGACCTCATGATCCGCCCACCTCGGCCTCCCAAAGTGCTGGGCTTACAGGCATGAGCCACCACGCCCGGCCCCTGAGTCCTTCTTTGAAACAATCTGGTGGCAATTTTAAAATCATGTCATCCCAAACATCAGATTAATTGTTAATAAAATTACTACTGTGAATGACAGGTTGTCTTCGGCTGACACTGAATTGGGACTCTACACTGTTTTAATGATCTCTTATTTCTGCTACCTTCCATGCTCTCCCTCCCTAGGTCAGAATTTCACTCTGAAAATTACATTAATTTTACTTTCACTTCACATTCCTTTTATTTTTTATAGTTTCTATTAAATAGTCCTTTCTGTTAATATCTAACTCTCTTTCTCTTTTAGGGTTTGTCACTGCCTGCCTACAGCACCCTTGCCACAGTAGCTTCCAGGCCATGCTCTCCCTCCCACTTTAGAAACTGAAAGGGGAAATCTCCTTGCTGTCCCCTCTTGGTAGCCAGTGCACTAAACCCTGTTCTAGGATCAGCTGAATGACCGTAGCTGGGTCTTGCATCTCAAGGGACTCAACAGAAAAGAGTTGAATAATTAATGGAAGGCTCTGTTCTTATCTGTCCATTCCAGTGGAGTGTTTATAGCTGAGCCTCCCACTTCACAGCCTTCAGAGTTATGTTTTTCCTAACCATTGTCCACTACTGTTTCTCCAGTCTTCCTACAACCTTGAGAACCCCAAATATCCTTCAAATAAATACATTTACTGTATATTACTTACCATCCAAGGATTCCTAGGCATTATATCTAGCCTTGCCACTGAGTCATTATTTCTTAGGAAGTTTACTCATGTTAACACAGGAGTCATTATTAAAAATAAGAAAGGCTTCTATTGAAAGTGAGTGAAAATGAAGAGTGGAAAATGCTGGAAAAATGATACCCTATGTTGCAAGACTGCATCATTGTCAGCTTTTGTTAATTGGATGAAAGTGCATATAATTAGAAATAATTGATGGAAATCCACTTATTTAAGTGGTTAATATATGAGGGACAACATTCATGACATCCTAATTGTAAAAGACCCTGTATTTGCACCAGTGTGCCAAGTACTACAATGCTCTCTAACTGCACTGCCTGATATATTCATTTTCAACAAATTATGACTTTTAGTATAACCACCTCTTTCTCTTTTTGTCTCACTATAGATGTTGTACATTAATATTAGACTATTCTTAGAGTGAAAAATACAGCTAGCCTGGCTTTGTTTTTTGTCTCATTCCCATCTTTTGGAGATGGGAGGAGATATAGAAATGAAAATCAATGAGGATGAAGCTTAGCCAATAAATATTTTCTATGCTAATTTGTCTTATTCTTCTGTATGAAAATGTTTGGGATTGTGGAACCAAAGGAGTGCTGTGATTCTAAGGGCGTGGGTTTCAGGGGACCAGGAGGAACTGTCCAGAGTTGCCTGCATGAAGGAGAGTAGTGTTTACTGCAGGCTCTGGCTCAGAGAAGAAACTCAATAAATATGAGTAGAAGGAAGGAGAGAGAAATACAGAATAAAGGATAGGAGAGGGCAGGGAGGAATAAACAATGCATGTAAGGTGGATTTTTGAATAACACAATGTGAAGGAATTTATTCTTTGATGAATTGTAAAGTTTGCATAGATTCTAGCAAAAAATTGCTACTAAAGAAAGTGAGACAGAGATTAAATGAATATTTATAAAATAATTTCTCAATGGCAAAGCACTATATAAATAAAGATATTATTACATATCAAGTAATCATAAACCCAACAAAGCCCACTGTAAGATCTATGGGTCTGATATTCAAATCTAATACTGTCACCATTTCACCACTCAGTCTCATGGTCCTTCACCTGTTCAACTGGCAAAATAGGAATATCATTTCAGTGTAGTATCATAGGAATGATGTAGTATACACATCCTTAAGGCTTAAGGTCGTTATAAAGTAACTCTACCAAATTGATACCATTTGAAAGACCAAACAAGAACTTCTTGGGCAGCCAGAAAAGTCAGTTAACTTCTTTTACAGTTGCTTTTTCACATCTACTTGTCCTTGTTTCCCTCTTTCCTTCCTTCCTTCTTTCCTTCCTTCCTTCCTTCCTTCCCTCCTCTTTGTTTTTGCATTTCTTTTCTTTTTTTTTTTTTTTTAACAATTTCCAGAAACTGGTCTTTATAGAGGTCTTTAAAAACTAGGCCATAATTGAAATCATTTACAAGTGATGACCTCATACGCACCTCACCATAGAATACCAAGAATTACAAGTATAATTGCTTGTGGAAGGCCGTGGGTGTACAGCATGAACTTCAGAAACACAAGAAGAATCAGATCATAAATCAACTTGAGTGAGATAAGAAATCTGAGAAGAGATCCAGGAGGACAACTTTTCCTCTTTATTCATGCATCTAACAAATACTTCTTCAGCTACTATATTGTGCCAAGAAAATGAGCTAGACTATGGAGACCTGTAAACCTCATGAAGCAATTATGCCAAAGACCAGCTACTTTGTTAATCTGTAGTGGATCTTTTAATCCCAGCATTTCCTAATGTGTAATTTCTAATTTGTAATCAACTTCCCATTGGAACTTGAGTTTTTAAATAAATCTCGCTAGACTTCAATGAATTCTATAATAAAATAGAAACAATAAACCTAAATTTCCTGGAGGCCATAGTTTGGACCACCTAAATGCTCCCAATAAACACGGCACTGCATTGAGTCACTATGTTACTGAGGACAAGGTTACAATGTATTGGTCCTGACATCTAATTCCTCCTTTCCTTAGCGCTCATTAGTCCCAGTCAACCCATTGTCTTTTCCAAACTGTGGCATACAGGGTAATAGTGCAATAGCAGCATAAGAAATTAGTTTTTATTTCTACAATAAACCAACTTTTCCATTTGACTTGGTTTAAATAGAGGAAGATAAAGCAGTTGTTAAAATAAGAGGCCTACGTAAGGGTTCATTATGAAGATCACACCCCCACAAAATAAATATGCCATATTTTCTAAATAATACATATATATATATAAAATATGTTAATGTTTTATAACATACTCTTATCAGGAGATAAATCTTATTAAGGCGCAAAGAAGTTATTGTATTTGTTAAAATGGGTGAATCAATATAAGCTTTCTTATGGTTTGTCAAATTTGTAAAATATTATATTTCTCTTCAGATAGAGTTACATACTGTGTAGCTCAAAGATAATCCCTATGGTCCTGGCATATGTTACTTAATTGTCTCAGAAGGAAATGCCATAAATAGCATGCTGTCATCCCCCACAGGCACGGGCTCATCTGTCACAGTGGGGGCTCCAGACAGGGTGAGGTGCTCTAAGACATTTCTTAGTCTATGTAAATCACAGCCATTACTTCTTACCACTTCCCAATTGGTCAATTATGTATAAACATGTGTTAATAAAAATTTGCCTCTCTGCCTCTAAGGTACACACCCATAAAGCTATGTGAGTATGATAAAGTATAAATGGCATACATTATTATCTGATTCAACCTACCTCATAAATTATGATCCAAAGTGCTTCTGTAGAAACAAAACTCCAGAAAAGCCTGTAAAGACAAATGCTGGAAAAGAAAGACAGAATAGAAAACAGTGTATTTTTTCACATTTGCAACTTTAGTGAAAAAAACACTCAGGTTTGTCTTATAAGAAGAAAGAAGCTAAAAAACATGTTACACTTTATAAATATTTTTATAAGCATTTGACTTAATTGTCATAGAAAGTGGGGCCATGAAAAATAAAATCCCCTATTGTTAGTAATAAATATGCAAGATGTAATCAACACAAATCTATCTATAAATGCATGGGTTCTAGAAATTTTCAAGAAAAAGGGACCATACAGACTTCGACTGGAGGATGCCAGATCAAATAGTACAAGGAATAGTTTGTTTTAAGACTATTGAAGTTTATGAGAGAAATATGATAAGCATATTTTAGTGAAAGTTGTAATGGGTTTCGAATCATAAGGCCTGTCTTAATTAGGTATGTATGATTTTGGACACATTATGTAAATCTTCTGAATATCTGTTACCTCAGAAAAATATAGAAACTTTTGGTGACACCAGCCAAACTCACAGAGTTGCTATGAGAAACAAATGAGATTAGTAAGTGCTGAAAAACAGTTTACAAACGTGTGTTTTCATAGGAATCATCATTATGTGTTTTAATGGCAATTCCTATTTTAAAAAATATTGAAAGGTATTTAAGACTAATGATTATAAATTTATGGTTATATTTCTTGGAAAATTAAAAATGTTATTTTGAAGGTATATATACTAGTGTTTCTTAAATTATTGAACAGAATAGTACAAGAGAATGGTAAATCATGTGTGAACTGAATCAAAATTGGAATGGTAGTAATTGAGTGCTTATCAAACACAAGGCATTGCACTAGGAATTGTATCTGCCCTCAATAAGCCTTTTATTCACTTATTTATTCATTCATTCCTTAACAGCTTTGTTGAAGTATAGAAGATATACAAAAAACTGCTTATGTTTAATGTGTTCAACTTGATGAGTTAGGACATATGCAAACACCCCGGGTGCCATCACCACAATCAAGATAATAGACATATCCAACGCCTCTTAAAATTTACTTGTGTTCATTTTCTTTTTCTTTGTTTATTGCGTTAAGAACATTTAATATGGGATCTACCCTCTTAAGAAAGTGCACAATACCCTATTGTTAACTATAGGCGTGATGCTACACAGAACTCTATAATTTTTTCATCCAGCATAGCTGAAACTTTATACCCACTGAACAAAAACTCTCCACTTCCCCCATCCCCTAACCTCTAACAATCACTCCAATACTCGCTGCTTCTGTAAGTTTGACTATTTTAGATACCTCATATGAGTGGAATTATACAATATTGTCCTTCTATGACTGGTTTATGTAATTTATCATAATACCCTCCAGGTCTGTCTTTGTTGCCACAAATGGCAGATTTTTTTAAGGCTGAATAATATTCCATTTATATATGTAACACATTTTATTTACCCATTCATCTGTCCTTGGACACTTGGGTTGTTTTCCTATCTTGGCCATTGTGAGTAATGTTGCAATGAATATGGGCATACTGGTATCTCTTGGAAATCCTGATTTCAATTCTTTCATATGATTTACAATAAGAGCTAAGACTCTAGACTCCAAAGAAACACTAGTATTATTTTTTTCATGCCTCTTTTGATATAGGCTTTAAAGATCCAGAATTTCTTTTTTTTTTTTTTTTTTTTTTGAGACGGAGTCTCGCTCTGTTGCCCAGGCTGGAGTGCAGTGGCGCAATCTCGGCTCACTGCAAGCTCCGCCTCCCGGGTTCACGCCATTCTCCCGCCTCAGCCTCTCCGAGTAGCTGGGACTACAGGCGCCCGCCACCACGCCCGGCTAATTTTTTTGTATTTTTAGTAGAGACGGGGTTTCACCGTGGTCTCGATCTCCTGACCTCGTGATCCGCCCGCCTCGGCCTCCCAAAGTGCTGGGATTACAAGTGTGAGCCACCACGCCCGGCCTAAAGATCCAGAATTTCTTAGCCCACTGACAACTTTCATTTATCTTTAAAGTAAGGTGGATCCCAGCTATATGAATAGACCTGTCAACTCATAGATTCAAGAAAAACCAAAGGTTAATACTAATGACAAAACAAGACACACCCCAACATATAATCAGCAGAATCGACCAGGACTTAATAGGTAAGGTTTTATCACTATCCAAAATGTGTTAAATTGATTTTTGACAGTGATGGAATGGTGAAATTCTATTTTAGATTGACAGACATGAATTAAATGTGTTATTAATACTGTCTAATATTTTTGTGTGTTCACATCACCCTGTCCACTTGTACATGATTTACAGGCATCGGTTCCTAAAAGATGTGCCACAGGAAATCTAGTAAAACACAAATGCATGAAACAATTATTGTAGGATCTCCAGAATATCTTTGAAATTTTAAAATCATATATTAAATTGAGATTATATTTATTATTAAACTAAGTAGAGGTAATCCTAACTGGGCTATATCCTAACCAATGGGTCTTTTTTTTATCAGCAAATTTATAAACTATTATTTGTTAGCTATGGGAATAATGAATAATTAAGGCAAGTAAAGGGATAATAATGACGGGTTATGAATTCACTCAAAAAACCTGACATTTTACTGCTTTTCCCACAATACATCATCATTCCATGTAGATTTAATACACTAAACAGATAACATAGTACATTTTAATGAGACTATTTTGAAATCTTACTCAAATTTGCATTTATTAAACCTTTACCTTACTTCTAACTAACGTGATTCACAGGTAGGTCCAAAGGGGTATATGCACTATCATTCAATAAAACTAATGAATGTACAATAAAGATGTCATTTTACCATCTATTCACTTTTAACTCTTATGTCTGAGCAACGACCTTGAAAATACAGTGTTACAGTATTACACATTTTACTAGGTAATCTATATATTGTATGAAATAAGGGTTTTTATTTGAGGAATTTGAACATTCTTTCTTCCTACCCTCTCTCCCTTTTCCCTTCCTTCCTTTCTTCCTTGCTTTTTTCTCTCCTCCCTCCTTTGCCCCTTTCCTTCCTTCTTTTCTTACCTCGTTTATTCATTTATATTCATTCAAAACCCATTTATTCATACAAATGACTCCTATAAAACAGGCATTATATTAGATTCTGGGGATATAAAAATTAATAAAATAGTCTGCATTTAAAGACCTTTCATATGACACAAACATAGATTTTCATACTTCTTTGTAATGGATTAGTTGGTTGAAATTTGAATGCCTTGCCAGAAGGAGATATATGACACCCTTCCACAGTAGACTATGATAATAGGCTAAAGTTAATAAGCATATAATAATAGAGCAACTAATAGAAGAAGATTCTACCACAATAATAGAAACAGTGCAGGTCATAATCACCATCGTAAAGTCTTAGGGTAGCGTACTCGGTATGTGTGGTGTGTGTGTGTATGTGTGTGTGTATACATACATTTGTATATATGCTATGACATGTTATATATATATATATGCTATTGAGAATATATACATAGAAGAGTTAAAAGTAAAATTATTTAAATTATACAATACAAATATGGTCCCCCCAAAACCTTGATGTAGTCATATTAATATCATTTAAAATAGACTTTAAGACAAAAGCATTATGATGATAGAGAGGCTCACTATATAATTATTGAAGATATTCACAGAGAAAACAAATGAATTTAAACGTGAATATTAACTTCATAAAGTCAAATATGAATTAATTGATTTAACTACAAGAAGAAATTGTGAAAATTTCATAGTTTGAAGTTACAGGAGATCTCTTTCAATCATTGATAGGTTAGGCAAAAAAAAATAGAGCCATAGAATAATATTTGAATAATATATTTAATGACCTAGAGAAGATTAACATAAACACAACTGTAAACATATGTATATGAGTATACATATTATATATGCATAAGTAGTGTGTTTAATCCAGTTCATTAAATGTATTCAATTATATTTCATGATGAAACATTAAGATATGTCTATCATCTATCTGTATCTACTTATCAATTTGTCTATATTAGTAGTGAACACTTGGAAAATAAAACAGAAAAATACCACTGTTGTGTGCAACAGTTAGAGATCATACATTCTTCTCAAGTATGTTTGGAATATTTATAAAGAATAGCCATTTGTCCATCCTCAACGGTGAAGAAAACCCACACAAAACTAGAGCACACAAAAATATAAAGTTTAAAATACCCATATATTTGGAAATGTAAATAAATCCTTCCAAATAACTTATGATACAAAATAAGGTCAAAAAAGAAATAAAAACTATGTAGATACAAATATATGAGATCAATGAAAAAAAATCAACTGCTTTTGTGTACACTAATCATGAACAATTGGAAAATGAAACAGAAAATTACATCATTTTCAATAGCATCACAGCAAGAAATATTTAGGTATATGCTTAACAAAAATGCTTAGTGATAAAATATTATGATATTGCTATATGTTGTAACTTGGATTTAGCAAAAGGGATATTAAATGGAAATTTGTAGCATTAAATATGGATTTGAAGATAAGTAAACCTGACAACTAAGTGTGCCATCATAATGCCAGAGAAGTGAGGAAACTAGAAACACTGCAAAATAAAGTTAAATTAAGGACAAGTAAGACAAAGTAAAGATAACACTTGAAATTTTAAAAAGAAAACAAAAAAACCACATAGGAAATAAAAAAAAGCATAAGTTTGTGCTCGGAAGAGTCTAATAAAATAGGCAAACGCTACAAAACTAATGAATAAAAATGAGAAGGAAAAAATAAACAATCGTAGGATCACAAAATGGGAACCTAAGTTGTACAATGCAGTGAAAAGCAGTGTTAGTAAATGTATTCCAGTTAATCTGAACACTTAGATAAAATGAGCAAATACGCTGAAAACTAAAAATTACCAAAACCAAATTAAAAAAACAAACAATAAAAGCCCATATCAATGTTTTTACAACTAGTGAAGAAATAGGAGAAATAATTTAAAAGACCTTGTTGGAAAAACCCAGGTCTGGATGGTTTTACAGGCAAATTCTACACAATTTCAACAAACAGATAATTCCCATTATATGCAATAAACAAGAGAGAATACTTCACAATGATTTCTATTAAGCCAATATAATCTTTATTCTGAATCCAGACAATGCCAGCATGAGAAAACCAATTTACAGGCCAATCTTGCTGTGAATATAGATCAAAAGTCTTTATACTCACAAGCCAAATCCTACAGTGCATAAAAATGATTATCCATCATGAGCAAGTTGAATTTATTCCAGGATTTAAAGGTTGGATTAACATTAGAAAATACATAATGTTAATTTACCACATAAAAAGATTAAAGGAGGAGAAATGTATGATAATCACCATATGATAAATCCAAAAGAAGCAGAAAAATGTATTTGATAATATTCAACATGTATTTATCATCAATCTTCTAGCAAAGTAACCTATTGAGGTATCTACCAAAAGACTCTCAGTAAACACTACTCTAAATAAAAAATATTCAAAGCATATTCTCTAAAATAAAAAGTAAAGGTGCCCATTATCACTACCTTTTTTCAATTGTATACTAAATGCCCTAGACAACACAGGAAAAAGAAAATAGAGAAAAACATAAATAAGTACAGGCAAAGTATTAAGAGAAAAACGCACATATTCAGACGCTATGATTGTTGATATACACAAGCCAAGTGAATTTACAGTGAAATTATTAGTCGTAATATATTCTAGATATTTTAAGATAAACATACAAAAATCTATGACATTTTTATTCAACAGAAATAAACAAAAAAATAATTAAAAGAAGAATACCATTTGAAATAGTAACAAAACCCAATGCATTTCTAGGAATAAATCTAATGAAAGATACACTAAAATTTGTATGACGAATTTTATAAAATATGTTGTCAAGCACTAAAAAAGACAAATACATAGAAAGATATATCAAGGTAATGGAATAGAATATCTCAATATTATAAAAATTTCAACTTTCACCATGCTAATATATATTCACTTATAAATTAAAAACTAATTACAGATGAGTTAAAGATATATTTTAAAATTTAAGTGGAATGCATAGATGAATTTTTCTATTATTTCAGCTATAAAATAATCTTTTAAACACCACACCTAAATATATAATAAGCATAAAAAGAAATATTGACAAGTTTGACATTTTTAAATTTAAGAGCTTCTGTTCAACTGAAGTCAGGAATAAAGTGAAAACACAAGCAATAAAGGGGTAATCATATTTACAGCACATATAACTGAAAATAATTAATATAAAAATACAAAAAGAACTGCAAATGTGAATAAGAGAAACAATAAATTTTAAACCTAATAAAAGATATGAACAGGTATTTCTCAGAAGAGGAAACACAAATGGCCAATAAACGTAGGTAAATGTACCAAATTTCAGTAGCATTCAGGCAATTGCCAATTTTAACTACCGTAAGAGAGGATTATAAATAAATTAGATTAGAAAATTATGAAATCTAACAATATCAAATGTGACTTAGAAGATGTCTACCATATCTGCCATATAAATAATATATATAAATAAATGTTTGCCTCACAAATACAATGCAAATTACAATCACACTGAGCAAAATTAACAATGCCAAATTAGATTTTTTTTTTCCCTATGGAAATGAGTAGTTGGGAGAATGATGTTAACACTGGCAAAAATAGGCAAGCCAGTGGTGAAGCCAAATTTGTAGATAATTGTCATGTTAGACATTTTAAGTTTGGGCTGATGTCATGACATATAAGAAAATATAAAGCAAAGGTCTTTGGAGACGCAGATCTGACACTGATAGAGTGACATATCTTAATGTCCTCAGTTTTGTTTTAATTAAGTTGCCATAGTTCCCATTCTTCTGCAGGATAGTTGCAGTAACCCAGTGTCCTTTCTGGATAGCATTCTCTTTTGCTTTCAAAAGTGCCCCGTTTTGGATGAAATTTTATACTGCCATCCTACGTATGTTAAGTCTCTTTCAACCTTACCATGCCACACTTTGATAAATGTTCATGGATCTTGAGGATTGATACATGGGATCCTCAAATTATTTGACAGAATACCTGAAATTGATCATGAAAAAAATATAATGCCAGACAATTTTGAAATGAAATGCTGTAGGTATACTCAAAATGAGTACCCACCATGTTACTAGTTATTATCTGTGAGTCTTTTTTCCCTTGGCTAATAACTTATAATCACTTTTATAATTAGTTAATAACAAATAGACAGTAGAAAGTTCTACCTTTTTCATCAAGAGCAAAGTCTTGATGGAGTTCTATTGCCAGAATAGATGAATATTTCAGAATCCCAAGAGCATGTGCTACACATTTCATTTGTAAGAAACATAGCTACAATATGCATTCCAACATGTCGTGGAATTTTGCTAAAACCTCCACATCCATTAACTGTAGATTATTGTGTTGTAACATATGATCCCACATTTGCTGGTATGCACTATAAAGACTTTTATAGTAAGCGGTCCCATTGATTAACATGGACAGGAGGAGAAGGGAATATTCTGACTGGATAGATTTCATCTTTTGAAGCCATGTGTATTTGGTCCAATTTTCAATGTCAAATGTAGACTATAATTTAGTCAGACTTGGCTTTTGTTCTTTCCCACTCCCAACCTTAAAAACTACAGAGTAATATTATTTATTAGCATTCATCAAAGAGTATTTTTGGCAGCATTGAATCACAAAGACTGATATTGGTGTATATAAAACAATACATGTGCAAGCCCGCAAAGAAAGGAAATTTGAAGAGAATGTCCATTATATAACTTAAGCTGTTTTTCCCTGGATCAAATAAAATTATAGAGGCGCCAAGCACAGTACCGTTGCTGAAGGCCATCATAAACCCTGGTGTTCATGAGGTTGTATAGTCTTTTCACCATGAAAAATAATTCCTTCTGTATTTAACTCGCCAAAGTACTGAGGCAGCCTGGGAAAGAGAGAGGTTCTTTTTTTGTTGTTAAAATAAGAGTACCTACAAAACAAGGCATATAAAGGTAGATGAGGTAAGAATGTAACACCTCTGTGACTTTATTCTGAAACCAGGTGTTTTCTTTCCTCCTATGGTAAGTATGCATCATATGAGTACAGTTGACTCTCTTGGTGTGTTTTAAAAACAAAGAGACATACCTGTTACCTCAATTTATTTTTCAAGTATCTTTATAAAAGTTAATATGTAAATGGTGTGGATGATTAGACAAATTGGCAAGCATCATGTCACTCATCCACTGCTTATGATTCAAAAACCACACATTTCTACCCTTTTATGTAAGAAAGAAAACTAATTTCAAAAATCACATAACTTGCTAACTTCATTATATAGAGACATTTTAAAAAATAAGAATCCAGGAAAACTGAAAATTTGAGTCACACCTGGATTGATTTCCCATATAGAACATCCGCATATTCAGAAATACCTAAATGTTTTACTATAACTGTCAGTCAAGGAGTCAGATATTTAACTAGTAAAGGGGTCTTATTTCTCTTTTTAATTGTGAATTAGACCCCATACATGTGCCATCATAACAAAATGAGCATGATAAATTAAATCAGCTGGTTGTTCCATCTCTGATAAATTTCTTGGGCTGTTATGTTACTGTCAGTTGCAAAATAGATTAAAATTCTTTCTTCATCCTGCTATTAAATTGATGTGGTATCCTTCCCAGTATCACATCAGAGGACATAGGATGTCAGTTCGTTCCATTATCGGTGATGCTAAGTTTGATATTTTTGTTTATGTAGTCCATGAAATCTTCAATTCTTTTTTCTTTGTGTGTTAATGTGTACTTTGTGGGGTGATCATTGAATCTGAGTGTATGGTTCTCAGATAGTCTTTTAGCAACCATAGACAATTTTTACTTGAAGGAATCATATCCATATTTGTGGCAAGGGAATGACTTTCCATTACTCTTTCAATTTTTCCTTCTACGTTTATTAGCAGATAGTTTGTTAGGTAAAGTACCCCACCTGCTCCTGTTTTAATAATTTGTCTTTTAGAATACATAAGGACATATGGGTATGTCACTTGACCAATGTTTTATAATCCAATTCCGTCAATATTTATTTCATAGCAAGTTGTCTATAATTTGACCAATAAAAGAAGGTCTCTTCTATTTCCTATATCCTTTTAACGTGGCCTAACAGGCTTTTGAGCACTCCTTTAGTTTCTTTCTTTCTTTTTTTTTTTTTTTTTTTTTTTGAGACGGAGTTACATTCTTGTTGACCAGGCTGGAGTGCAATTGCGTGATCTTGGCTCACCGCAACCTTCGCCTCCCGGGTTCAAGTGCTTCTCCTGCCTCAGCCTCCCGAGTAGCTGGGATTACAGGCATGCACCACCACGCCCAGCTAATTTTGTATTTTCAGTAGAGATGGGGTTTCTCCTTGTTGGTCAGGCTGGTCTCGAACTCCTGACCTCAGGTGATCTGCCTGCTTCAGCCTCCCAAAGTGCTGGGATTACAGGCATGAGCCACCGTGCCTGGCCCACTCTTTTAGTTTCTAACATAAAAGACATGACAACTAAGTTTTACAAAATGACCCTTGATTGAATCCTTGACTGAAGAACAAAGCAAAAGACAGCTACAAAAAGCTTTATTGAGATAACTGGGAAAATTTACATATTTACTGTATATTAGATACTAGATGTTAACTTTCCTTACTGTGAAAGTTTTACTGCGTTCATACAGGATAATGCTATTGTCTTAGGAGTTACATACTTAAATATTGAGAGTAAAATATCACCGCACCCTTAATTAACTCTCACATGTATCAACAAATGTTATAAAAAGTTAACACTTGGTAAACCTGAGTGTATTTTCTGGAGTCGGAAATATTTCAAAGTTAAAGTTGGGGTAAAAAATGTAAACATTAGGACATGGTAGCACATACCTGTAATCCTGGCTACCTGAGAGACTGAGGTGGAAGGATTACTTTTTTTTTTTTTTTTTTTGAGACAGAGTCTTGCTGTCGCCCAGGCTGGAGTGCAGTGCCGCGATCTCGGCTCACTGCAGGCTCCGCCTCCCGGGTTCACGCCATTCTCCTGCCTCAGCCTCCCGAGTAGCTGGGACTACAGGTGCCCGCCATCTCGCCCGGCTAATTTTTTGTATTTTTAGTAGAGACGGGGTTTCACTGTGTTAGCCAGGATGGTCTCGATCTCCCAACCTCGTGATCCGCCCGCCTCGGCCTCCCAAAGTGTTGGGATTACAGGCGTGAGCCACCACGCCCGGCCGGTGGAAGGATCACTTGAGCCCAGGAGTTCAGCCTGGACAACATAGTCAGACCTTGCCTCATTAAAAAAAATTAAAAATAAATAAATAAATAAAAATTATACTTAGATAATGTTCATTGAGGATAATGCATACGTTTATCAAGCAAATGGAAAACTGTGGATGAATTTTAAATTTTTTTCACTACTGAGAATAAATGAAGACTTTGAGTTATAGGAAATCCAGTTGCTTTCTCTTTAGTAAGCAAAGATAATGACAGAGATTCAATTCTAATACAGCCGAAATCACATGCTTTATTGTGCAATTTAAGACCAAGAAATAAGCTAATAATCAGAGGGAAGAAAAAAAGGTGTAAATAGTTGAATTTTCTGGTAGCAGATCTGTGTATTAAAATTTACCTTTTTATTGTATATATAATCCCTGCCATTGTATTATGTGTATATTTTCCTAACATATTAACTATCTATGCTAAATGTAGTTCAAGTTTTTAAATGATGAGTATAAGATACGAAGAAGATATGGGCGGTTTACTTGAATATGTATATTATAAAAGAGGCTATGATATTTTATATAATGTTATGTTTCTTTCTTATAACAACATTAGAAGGGAAGGGCATAAAATTTCTTTTAATGCAGATTTTTGTTTAACTGGATTACAGTCAATTAAGGTCTTACTCAATAATTTCACCCGTATTCTGAAAGACTCTTATGAAGGAAAAAAAAAATTTTAAGATAGTTTATCAAAATATTAATACTTCACTCTTTGTGAAAAGAAAAAATGGAAACTGAATTGACTTTTTCTGAGGTCATTACTGAGTTTTCTGTCTGATTGAAGCTTCTGCAAAGAAAATGTTAAATATATAGTCACGGGTAGAAATTTGGAAAAGTTAGATAGATAACTACACACACATACATTTAATCCTCAAGAAACCCTAATTATGATGGATTATTATTATTATTTAGCAAATGAAAAGATTTGAACACGGGAAGCAATTCAAATACGCTATTTTTAAAAGGTAAATTCATACAAATTTCAAGTCATGTATGATGTCCTTTTAAAAAGATTTTTTAATTTGTTTGTAATAGAGGATATACTGTTTATCTAGATGACTAATCTACCTTCATCTGGCCAAATGTGAGTAGGATAACACATTCATTGAACAGGAAGAGCAAGTGCTATAAAATACATTACATTGTTGGAAATACATGAAGTAGGAACAATGAATTTGTGAGCACTCATTATTATAATATTCACCACTTTATAAGTGGCCCCAGAAAATTATTTCTGGAATTTTAAGTCTTCCATTTCAGAAGCATTCATTAAATTAAATTATTTAAATTAATTATTGTAAGGATTGACTTTTTTAATTACAAAGGTTTATAATTAAGGAGGTAAAGACAACAGGTTAGCAGTGCATATCGGATGTGCTGGAAATGGGAATGCATATGAAAATGAAAAAATCTGACTAAACTGTGCATGTCAATAAGTGGCATATTATTAGCACTTTGAAAGCTTTCCTTTTAAAAATCCAACTAACTATATTTAGACTTCTAAAGAAGGACACTTCCTCCTAGAATATTGCTGTTTTTATTGTTTAGCTTTACTTTTCATTTCTTTTTTTGTTCCACTGGATGATTCTTGTGTAAAGGGCACATCAATGTTGTTAACTAGTTTTTAATTTGTATTTGTTTAAGATTTCACAAAATATCTAAGGCCTTTACCTATGCATGTTTTAATATGACCATCAGATATCATTTCTAAAATATATGATCCAGTAAATAATGAGTGGCAGTAAAGATCAGGTACAAAGGAGTTAGTAATATAAATTCATGCTTTGACATATGGGCAAAATGGGTTACTTACTGAGTCATAAAAATGAATTGGACATTTAAGCATTTGATTTTTATGTCATCCCATCATACATTATAGGAATGCACATAGGGTCTGGATACCATGGAGGCATAAGTTATGCAGAATGTTTCACTCTTATTATTACATATATAGAATATATATAATTATGTATATCATATATCTAATATATATTGGATTGATCTTTGTAAAACTTACATGTTATTAGTCAATTGTTAGAAATATGAGTTATATGAGTTTCCTAAAATATGAAAAATATAATCCAAGAAAAACAATAATATAATAACATACATTGTAAACACACCAAGAACTATAACAATTTATTGATTTTTAAAATAAGAGGACCAAAATATTTATTTAATCCAAAGGAGAAATTAAATCTCTTCAAAATAAGTTCAATGAAATTAGGTAATTATTTAAATAATAATTTAATTATTTAAATTAAAGAAATTAAGTTATTTAAATAATAATTATTTAAATAATTACCTAATTATCACCTATTCCCTTGGTAATAGGGATATAGATATAGATATTTTTCACAGTATCACTAGCATATATATGTTGTTGCACATATTTTATTGTATATGTTATTATATATCTATATACACATAGATTAGATATATTGGCATTTCTGGTAAATAATAATTCATCTTAGAATGTGATAAAGTCAATAATACACATTTTAAAATAATTTAAGTATTTTACAACAGTTAATTAGCTAAAATGATAATATCCTGAGCTAACATTATCACAAATAAACTAAAAAATATATCAATACATGTCGGATGAGTTAATGTATATCCAAAACTAAAGTTATAACTAAACAGACGCTTCAAGGTCTTACAGAAGGTCCTGCTGCTCCTAGAGGTGAAAAGAAACTGTGAAACTGCCAAGTATTCTTTGAGAAATATTTTCCAAATATTCTTTGTCTTTCCACTAAGTTCTTAGTTTTTTAATTTCTAATTGCCAAAATGTCAGGAAGAAATGAAATGTTGCTTCTTTACTGTCATACTAACTCAGCTGTTTACTATCCAGTTCTTAGGAGTATGTACAAGGCATCATAGCAACGGACCAGTATAAAGGCTTTTTGGGAAAAGAGGCTAAGAGGTTAGGAACAACGATTGATAAAGCAGTGTGAGAACTTGAAAGATGCATTGATGGCTTTTGGTGTTGGGACCTATGTATTTCAATGTACTTGCTAATGATGAGGAGAACAACATGAACAGGGAAGCGGTGAAATATTCTGACAGCACTAAACTATTTTGGTTAGTTAAAAACTAATGAGGTTTGGGAGATGCTCCAGATGGCTCTAATCATACTGGAGAATTGAGCAGTCCAGTGGCAGATGAAATTCATTTTTGATAAATGTACAGGAAGGAATATTGAAAAATTATAATCTAAACTCTCCATGTGTACCATGAGGTTTTGAACTTGCAAATTCTCTGAGGGGTAAGACATTTACTACTAACATTGCTGGTTCAATGAAAGTGTCCCCCAATGCACATCTTTTTGGAAACGGCTGAGTAGATGCGTGGATGTGTTCAGAAAAAGGTTTAAAAACGCAAATAATAGGGAAAGCTGTTTGGAGATAAACAACATTTTACCCATTGCAGCAGGATAGATTTCTTCTGGGTAACAAGTGAGAAGTAACAGAAACAAGAAGGTCACAGAAGCTTGTGGTAAGAGTGACTTATTCCTGAAGTAAGATTGAAAGACAGGCTAACAAATGGAGAACACATTTACATATGCTCAAACCTGTTTGTACTATAAAGGTTTTCAATTTTAAGCAAGGTTAGAACCATGGAGAATTTGATCTCATTAACGGGGCAGCAACTGTGGGGCCCTGAGGATTAATACATGAGTTCGAATATTTGGCACTTGAAAGTTAAAAATTCAAGGCTTAGCTTGGTTCAGGTACTGGGTTGTAGGTGATAAATCCTGAATGTGTATAGTCATGGTCTCTTTGTGATTTTTATACGCTAAGAAAAAAAGTGATTATATTAGCATATCAAAAGACCATGCTTCCAATTCACCAATGCTTGGGTAAGTAATAGGCAGAAATTGCAGTGAAAATTTTAGATGAATACACAGAGATTGCCTTAAATTAAAGAATGTCAGTAATAAATTGATCTCTCTCTATATATGTATATGTATGTATACACACACACACACACATAGTGTGAGCTATATACCTATATACATAAAAATTTGTTGTAAATGAATAATTGAAGAAAATGTCTCATAACTTGTTTTTGGCTCATACTCAGTTGAATTGAGGGAAAACATTTTATAAATTCAAAGTTCATTGATAAAATTGACAGCTTTTTCGAAACTAAATAAAACCACTTACATTGTTTGTGGGAGATAACATGAAAATGTACATTATTTTCTCAAGGGATTGCAACAACAGTCTTTTGATCTATTAAAAATAAGTGAAAACTATTAGGATAAATATTTTGTACAATTTAAGAATTCATGAGAAACTAGTCAAAAAGGCATGTTTTGCATAAGATAGAAGTAAGGTTAGACCTAAGAATTATAAATCAGGAGGTATTTTAAACTGTACTATATATTTCATGGCTACTGAATATGATTCAATAATCTGCCCTTAAATATGACAAATCTAAAAACAATTATATAATATATTTACACTAATGTATATTAGTATGTGTATCTATGTAGTATAATTACATGAGTATATAACTACACTACAGTGTGTGTGTTACATCACTGTATGTGTCACTAGTTTTCATTCATAATAGACTTCATTCTGAGTCTTCTTTCTGACACATGATTCATGAATGAAGAATCAAATTAACTATAATTTTTGCTCTCCACTGGAGCAATATTTGAAAGATAGTGTCTTGGTGCTGAAATAGTTCTCTTCTGGGAAGGGCCTTTATTTGGGGAAGCAGAATTTAAAAGGCCTGCTTTCTAACATCTTTTCATAATGGATGTACACCATGCCATCTATGATGATTCATGAAAGACTTTCTGTTTATTTTTATTTTTTTTAATGAAAATGCGTATAAGCTTACCATCTGAACATTAGGGTACAGACATACTAAACAGTTCTTTGCATTATTTTAAGATATCTACTTGACATGTTAGGGAAATTGCCTAAGAATTTGTCTGTATCTACATAAGAGCATAACTACCTGAATGTGGATTTAGAGATCTATGAATGTTTCCAGAATGCTAGCAAGTTGAAAACTGGCTGGTCAGTGGAAGGAGACCATGTGAACCTGCAGTTGCTAAGACAGAAGCAATGAGAAAAGAATGAAATGGATGAAGCAGCAAGGAGGAAATAACATTTTTTATCATAAGTGTGGCCCTAATGCCACATGTTCTCTCAAGATGTTGAATAGATATCTACTTTGGGGAGGCCCTAAAAGCGTACTAGAAGAAGGCACCTGGAACTGTGATTGACTCCTTTTGCATATGTCTGCATTGCCCTCTGACCTTCAGCATTCCTAGAACTCAACTCTTCCTAGTAATACATCTCTTCCAGTATGCTACACTGAAAATGCGCTGTTCAAAACATGCTGTTTTTCTTTTAGTGAAGAGTTTGTATAAGTAAAAGTGAATAATACTGGTCAGTGGAGCTACAAACCAAAGTGGTTCCATGTGTGCTTAGAGGCAATTCTCTGTTTCTGTGAAGGACTGCAACAGGGAAGACCTTGCAGCATCATTCAATAGCTCTTAAGTTCTTTAAGAAAGCTAAGCTTATTCCAGATTCTCCTGATTACTCCAAATTCCCTTGATTATTGGGATGGTGTTAATTTGGAGTTGTAATTTATAAAAATAAAATCAAAAACAACAGCCAAAAAAAAACCCTTGCAAAATAATGTTTCTAAGGAAGAGATATGCAAACCAGTGAGTAAAATAACCGCAATGGCATTGGTTTGAGAAGACTTACTTGTATCTCTTTCACATTATGTTTATCTGTAGATTCACAGACACACTTTCAGTAGCATGCTTAGTGTTTTAAGTGTTTTACTCTTTTTTTTTTAAATAAGTTTCGTCTCAAAAGCCCTGGGTTCAGGAATATGAATAACAAAATTGCTGCTTGATCCACTCAATGAATCTTATTACCAGGGGAATAACCTCATCCTCTTATCTTGCCTGCCATAAAAGTAAGCAGAGAATACTAGTTCAAGAGCACTTTAGCGAATTGTAGCCTGTTGCCTGAGAATGCATGGATAAATAAAATTTCTACTGTCCCCATAAATTTAAGCCATAGTTAAATAAATAGACTTAGCAGAATCAGAGAAAAAATTTTAAAAGCCTATTGAGATCAATTTTAGTCTCTCACAGCAAAAAACAATAAGAAATATAGTAACATCTTCAAAAATTATTGCTTCTTTGGTTTAGATCTCCAGTAACATTTTTATGTTGTTAGATTACAAATTCTTAATTATGAAAAAGAACTAATCTATCCTCCATGAGGTCAGGGATTTTGTCTTTATTTTTCTTGACTCTATGGTCTCTAGCATGTACGTTGGCAGAAAGTATATCTTTAATTAATGAATAAATGTATGTGTGATGAATGAATTATTTTATTGAAGAAAATGTACAGAGAGTCTTTGATATCTGTGAAATGAAGGGTAAAATATCATAGGAAATCAGAAGTATGAAAATGTAGATACGGTACAACTGCATCTTTCAAAAATGCAACATTTTACAAAGTCTATGTTATAGTATCCCATCAACTTATATATTTTTTTCAGTGTCATCAGCCTTCATGTTTTTATGGAAGAGAATATTGAAGTTCCCTTATAATTTCTGGTTCCTAGAGATAAGAATATAGCCTGGAATACATTTGGTGCTGTCTTATTTTTTGAAATGAAACTGTCTCATCTCTTAATTTTCATCATATTGTCTTTCTTCGTTCTCCACCAAATTACATGACCATGTATGTGACTCTTCTACCTCCCAATGAAAAGAAACCTTTCCTAAAGCTAAGTCCATGTCTATATTCCCCCTTTCTTATCAAAGAATGGCTTTAGTAACCATTAAAAATTTTTCTATAACTTATTAAAAGATGGTAAGGAATATTTTATTCAAGGAACTACTGCAATGACATTTTTTAATAAGGGAGAGTGATCGGGCTCAACTCCAAATATAAGAAGAACAAATGGAGATTTATAGCCAAGGAACAGAGTGGAAGTCAGTGGATAGAAATGTACTCAGAGGAATATATTCCTAATGGAAGAAATCTCAAATTCATTATGCTCAAAATCAAGATTTATTCCTGTTTTTGCTTCACATTCCAGCTTTTATTTCTCTCAGCCATATTTTTTGTCTCATCTTTTCATCAATGATCGAAACATTGGATCTGCCATTGAATGGGTATAGGGATGATCCAATCAATTCTACATCCCTAATAACCACTATCCATCATAGCTTTTACTTCTACTCTGCCCAATTTATCTGGCCATCAGAAACTTTTACCTCATTATCGTTAGTCAATATTCTGCCCTTTTAAATCAAATTCTATATTGCTGCCAGATGTATGTCTATAATTACCCTGGTTCTTTGTAGTGAGATGCCAATGAATATTATTCTCTCATCTAAACATGAATCCTTCCCTATTAACTTTATAAAGTTAATCAGGGAAGAAAGGAGAGGGAGAAAAGAAACTGAACCAAGCTTACAGTATGCTCGGCATTAATCATTAGGTCAGCTTGCTCCGTGACAGCTTCCTCATAGTTGTTTGCCTCTTTTATTGGAATAATGTAGACCCTAGATTACAGTTCCTCTTAACTGCTCTGTAGGTAACAACTTGAATGTTATGAAACATTAAGTTTTCCATTTGAGAAATTCTATCAGGTCCTGTATACCAGTGAAACTACTGACATCAGCTGGTCTGAAGGACCCCACAGGAGGTGATTCACCAAATAATGCAATTTTCATATCCTAATGACTTCAGCCCCTTTACCCCAACCAATTAATGACTCCAATTTTCCATCTCCTCGTTTTTCATTATTTCCTTAAAATCCACAGCTTAGAACTCCTCCAGGAGACAGATTTGAAGGTCTCCTCTCATCTCCTTCCTTGACACCCTGAGATCATTAAACTCTTTCTCTGCTGCAAACCCTGCTGTCTTGGTGTATTGGACTGTTGCTGTAGTGAGTAGTCTTGTAACAACAACCTTCAATTATTTGCCCAAATCTAGAGACTTCAATGTAAACTTTACCTTCCAGCATCCAAATGGTAGGCTACTCATATTTATCTTCCATGTATGTTATTTCTATAAGTAAGTGCAGAAGAAATAGAAATTTGAGAATCAGGGACATATAAATTAGAAATTTAACCCTTCATGTACTAATAGCCTTGGAAGATATAACCCTTCTTAGCCTATTTTCTTATTGTAGAATGAAGATGTAATGCTAACTCTAAAACATTAAAGTAACAAAGCAAAATGAAGTATGCAAACACATAGCATATATCAGGGTCATGCATGTTGGTGAGCTTCCCCAAGTAAACTCTCCTTTTGCACCGTTACCTTACTTAAGAACAAATAATTAATTACAATAGTGCAAGAAGAAGCTAGATTTTGCATTCAGAGTACAGAATGTTTGAACCTGTCACTCACAAGCTTTGTGGAGAACTTCAGTTCATTTATTGGAATGGCAGTTTTCTCACCTGTAAAACAATCAATGGTGTGTTGAGGATTAAAATAAATACTCTATGTAGAAACACAAATGTGAGGCTTCTCCTGTAAAGAACTAAGTAAATTGTTTCCAACTTTTTCCAAGTGTTGAGTATAATAAAGAGATAGTGGGTTCTTGTAGAGATTTTTGAGTTAGTGATTGTCATTTTTATTGTGTTACTCCATTATTAAATGCAATTTTTAGATCTATATATTGTCCGGGTTTAGGAATGAAAAGAGTTGTCAAAACTGGAATAATTTATTATTTTATGTTTTATTTTCTACATTATAGTTTTGGAAATTCTTAAAAGCACCTTACCCTTTCTATTTCAAAAATATTCAATAAAGGTTAATGACTTCAATGCTAGTCTCTAATATCCATTTCTCAGGGCAATTAAGTGTTAATGGATATGTTTTTGTGAGTAAAATTACTAAAAAATCCGTCACCATAAAAAGTGTATTTTAGATCTAGTTTCCAAACTTATCATAATATATACAATAAGTGAATAAAATTTTCAAATGTGGCATTTCACTTCAGCCACTGACATTGTAGATAGTCAGGGTGGATAGGTTTAATAAATTGTGCTAAAATACTAAAAAAGAGAAAAAAAAGAAGGTTAATCATTATTCACATTTAGTTTTTAATATATTTAACTTCCCATAGATTAGTAAAATGGCTTTATTACAGGCATTTAGAGTAGATTAGTAAATTCATTAATGTTGATTGCATCCACATAGATTTGTGATATTTGGCACTTTTCATCTCCATGTGTTTTGAGATTGAGGCACGAGAGGCGTTCTGTGACAGAGCTGTCTTTGTGCTGTAATCACATGGGCTTATTCTATTGGACTATGTGTACATTACTGCAATTGAACTAAAGTGGGTCTCTTTCTCACCAAGCATAGTTTAGTCATGCATCAATACATTTTTAATTAAAAGTGTGTGACAGGTACAATAGTGAAGCACAACAAATAATTTTCTCAAACATTCCATTTCCTCGAAGATAGGTAATCAGAATCTTGCCTCTGTTAGTGAGAGAGTATTTTTTATTAAGCTGTTTGATTAAATACCTAAAAACTTTATGCTACATAGCTGCATTTTGGTTGTAAGCACTTTATCAAAGAAACTTCACGTGGTTATATCAAAATAAAGCATTTGTTCTTGACAGAATTAAAATAGGTGACAAACAACCTAATGAGCCTTTTAAATTTATTTTTTATTGCTCATGGTAAACAGCTGAGAAATCAGCAGTGATGTGAATAGTGGAATCAACTAGAACATGGCTGTTTCTGAAGGAGAAAAGTCAGAGTGAAAAGCTTAGAAACAGAAGAACGCAGGGACCAACTCCAGGGTCTTATTGCAAGGTTTGTGAAAAACATAATAGCATTGTTGTTTTGGTACAGAAATCTTATAAAAGACTAACCTCTCTAAATGATTTGTAAATATGAAAGTTGGGTGACGAGCGGAAACTACTTGAATTCTCTCCATGTCTTGCTGTGCAAATTCCCCCAAAAACTAATAAACTAAATATGGTGGCAATTCTAGTTTTGCTGAAAAGACTAGGTCCAGTGGTTCAATCACTGATTAAACAAGTTGAGGCCCTTCATGAAAAAGGGACCCAGCTTTCTTTAATGATCATGAATTTTAGAATCAATATTTTTATAGTAGTATTTTATATTTTAAAAATCTATTAACTTCTACTAACAAAAACAATATAAATTACACTCTCAAAACTGGAGGAGTAATATTTTACTGCAGTGGAATTTCACATGAATTAAAGAGAGATTTGCTGTTTCATTTGTGGACTGGCTTTGGGCCATGTGTTAGAAATTAGCCATTTTTTCAGTAGCATTGCAAGATCCAGTCATAAAAGTCCTCTGAAAACATAAGAACTGAACAGAAAGCAGAATGTTTTGGTGAGCTCAACAAAATTTGATTAACTAATTAGTTTTGGTTATGTGTTTAAAAATTGACTACTAAAATTATGTAGCACATTTCTACGTAATATTTTTAATAAATAACTTTTTGTATATCCTGCATTATTGTATCATTACAAAGCTCATTATATTAGGTTGGGGTATTTTGGTCAGTGTTAATAAATAACATCGTCAATAATATGTATAAAGGAGTTTTTTTTGTTGAATTTTATTCTATTTCATTATATAAGACTAAAGATTAAAGCATTAAATAAAATTAATATCAGGGCCTGGCGCAGTGCTTCACGCCTGAAATCCCAGCCCTTTGGGAGGCAAAGGCAGGTGGATAACTTGAATTCAGGAGTTCAAACCAGCTTGATAAACATGGTGAAACCCCATCTCTACTAAAAATACAAAAATTAGTCAGGCAATGTAGCTCACGCTTGTACTCCCAGCTACTCGGGAAGCTGAGGCATGAGAATCTCTTGAACAGGGAAGTGGAGGTTGCAGTGAGCCGAGATTGCACCACTGCACTCCAGGCTGGGAGACAAAGCAAGATACTGTCTCAGAAATAAATAAATAAATAAATAAATAAATAAATAAAATTAATATTATTAAAATTAATTGTATGATGCCTATTCTCAAGAAACATATAATTTTGTTTTAGAAACAATTTTATAAATAATGCAAGTGGAAAATAATATTGTATGTGACCAAGCAAAAACCATATTGATTTGCTGAAAAGAACTAAGAATTTTAAGTTGAGGCTGGATACAGTGGCTCACGCCTGTAATCCCAGCACTTTAGGAGGCCAAGGTGGATGGATCACTTGAGGTTAGGAGTTCAAGATCAGTCTGGCCAACATGGTGAAGCCCCATTTTTACTAATAAATAAAAAAGTACATAAGAATTTTAAGTGGGAAGACTTAGTGGTTATATTCTATGTGTCTACCTACTGTCAGTAATATGGGCCATTACAAGCTTATTGAGATTCAAAGTTTTACATATAAATGAGGATACAATAAAAATTTTAGCACTAGGCAGGTGGATCACTTGAGAGGCCAGGAGTTCGAGACCAGCCCAGCCAAAATAGCGAAACCCTATCTCTACTAAAAATACAAAAATTAGCTGGGCATGGTGGTGCACGCCTGTGATCCCAGCTACTCAGGAGGCTGAGGCAGGAGGACTGCTTGAACCCATGTGGCAGAGGTTGCAGTGAGCTGAGCTTGTGCCACTGCACTCCAGCCTGAGTGAAAGAGCAAGACTCTTTCTCAAAAAATAATCAAACAAACACTAGCAAATCTTATAGGATTGCTGAGAAAAGCTAAATAAATTTTATCTATTGTTTTATTAACTAGAACATTCTACATTCATGATTATTAGTTTATTGTTTCAAAAAATGTTATTAAGCACCTGATTTAGTGACACTTAAGCTGAGAATTGAAGAATGAGTAGGAATTCCTTGAACCAAGTGGGCAAGAATGAGCATAAAAATACCAAGCAGAGAATACAACACATGAAAGGTCATGACTTCTACATACTCCACTCCAGGGCAAGGAGTCAGATATCAGCCCTGGAAGTTCTCTTTATGTGGTATTCTTCCCAGAGGTATGAAGCCCACCAACCTGCATGACTAAATATAACAGTACGAGTGAAACTGGAAAGAGCATTGCAATTTCTAGGAAGTGAAATATGCCCCGGGTAGCTTGGATTAAGTGAGCTGTAAAGAAAAAGAGCTGGAAATAATGACAAAGACAAGGTGAAATAATTTAGAGCTCTTATAAGATTACTTTGAGAATGTTGGGAATATTCTAAGAGAAAGAAGAACATACTAAATGAGTTGGGAACCAAAATATCAGAGCGTGTTATTAAACAGATTATTTAGAATATTGTGTGGCAAATGGATTTAACAGGTCAACTTTCCAGGGATGGAGAATTGTAGTAGTTAACTTCAGAACAATGGTGTCCTTGGTTAGGGATGTGGAGATGGGGCAAAACAGAAGTTGTCAAGAAATGCTGAAGGTGTTATAAATAGGATGTGACAGAAATAATGCTTAGGAGTAATACATTAATCAAATTCATCCAAATGTCTATTTATTACCTAATGTGTTTCAGGTGTTATGCAATATTAATTGAAGAAAGCTCCACTTAGACTAAAGTGTCCCTGATTCCCGGTTCCACAGAAAGCAGAAGAGGCTTTACTTTTAAATTATTATTTAGGTGTATTCTAACCTGTCTGAAAATGACTTGAAGGATTGACTCAAGACACTTGTCCCTGTTTGGCCATTCAAACAAAAGAAAATATTTCAACTTACTGAAATGCAGAATATATTTGCAAATCATATATCTAATAATGGTCTGTTTCTCAGAATATATAAATACAATCATGCATCACTTAATGACAGGTATACATCCTGAGAACTGCATTGTCAGTCCCTGCAAACATCAGAGTTTACTCATACAAACCTAGATGGCATAGCCTACTACACACCCTAGGTTATATGGTATAGCCTTTTGCTGCTAGGCTACAAACCTGTACAGCATGTTACTGCACTGACTAATGTAGGCTATTGTAACACAACGGTAAGCGTTGGTGTATCTAAACATAGAAAAGGTACAGTATAAATATGGTATCATAATCTTACGTGAACACTGTTGTATGCATGGTCTATTGTTGACAGAAAAGTGGTTATATGGGGCAGGACCGTAACTCAATGACATAAAGACATATAACCCAATTAAAAAATTTGCAAAGGACTTGAGTAGACATTTTTCCAAAGAAGATAAAAAAAATTTCCAACAAACACACAAAGAAATGCTCAACATGATTAAACATTAGGGAAATGGTAATAATTTACATTAAATCCACAATGAGCCTGGACACAGTGACTCAAGGCTACAATCCCAGCACTTTCGGAAGTCAAGGCAGGAGGATGGTTTGAGGGCAGGAGTTCTGTTCAAGACAAGCCTGGGCAACATAATGAGACTCTATCTCTACAAAAAGTTTTAAAAATTAACCGGGTGCGGTGGGTAGCATGTGCCTATAGTCCCAGGTAATCAGGAGGCTGAGACAGGAGGATCCCTGGAGCCCAGGAGTTTGAGGCTGCAGTGAGCTATGATCATGCCAGTGCACTCTGGCCTGGGAGACAAAGTGAGATCCTGTCTCACAAAAATAAAGAGAGAGAGAGAGACAAGAAAGAAAGAAAGAAAGAAAGAAAGAAAGAAAGAAAGAAAGAAAGAAAGAAAGAAAGAAAGAAAGAAAAGAAAAGAAGGGAAAGAAAGAAAGAGAAAGAAAGGAAAGAAAGAAAGAAAGAAAGAAAGAAAGAAAGAAAGAAAGAAAGAAAGAAAGAAAGAAAAGAAAGAAAGAAAAGAAAAGAAAAGAAAAGAAAAGAAAAGAAAAGAAGGGAAAGAAAGAAAGGGAAAGAAAGAAAGAGAAAGAAAGAAAGAAAGAGGGAGGGAAGGAAGGAAGAAAGGAAGGAAGGAATAAAGAAGGAAGGAGGGAGAGAGGGAGGGAGGGGGAAGGAAGGGAGGGAAGGAGAGAGGACGGAAGGAAGGAAGGAAGGAAGGAATGAAAGAAGAAAGGAAGGGAGGAAGGAAGAAAAGAAGGAAAGAAAGGAAGGAAGGAAGGAAAGAAGGAAGGAAGGAAAGAAGGAAAAATCAAAGTAAAATATAAAACTGCAATAAGACACCAATTAAAGATTTGATTATAGATTGTAATCTTAAAAATAGCAATAGTGGTAAGGATATGAAGAAATTAGAACCCCAGTACATTGCTGATTGTAATACAAAATGATTTGGTCACCATGGAAAACTGGTAAAGTTAAAAATAGAATTACTCATATGACCCCACAATTTCATTCCTATGAATTTACACAAATAAACTGAAAGCACGTACTAAACATGTACACACATGCTCACAGCATCACTATGGACAAAAGCCAAAAGGTAGAAACAGTCCAAATGTCTATCAATAAAAATAAATTGGTGTATATACATATAATGAAATATTATTCAGCCATAAAAAAATACAGTCCTGATACAGGCCACAACATGAAGAAACTTCCAAAACATTTGCTAAGTAAAAGAAACCAGACACAAAAGCTCACATATCATATTACTGAATTTATATGAAATATCCAGAATTGGTAAATCCATGGAAACAGAAAGCAGATTTATAAGTTACCAAGAGCTTGAGGGATGGGAGAGTAAGGAAAAATCTTCTTAATGAGTAAAACGTTTTACTTTGGAGTGATGAAAATGTTTTGGAAGTAGATAGAAGCGGTAGATACAAGACACTGTGAATGTACTAAATACCACTAAATTGTTCCTTATAAAAATAGTTGATTTTATGTTATGTGAATGTCACCTTAATACGTTATTATTTTTTAAACCCAGAATGTGGATTGATGCTCAGGTATGAGCACTGCTGCTATTACTTCAATAATTAACTCAATACAACCTTTTCTAATCTGTGAAACAGCTGAGAATATAAATTAAATTACTATTTTTCTTGTATCATGGTTTCCTGAGATACACAGTGCAAAAAGTAGATGAGCCATTTTCATATATGTACCAGACATCGAAAATGTGTCCAACTACAGAGCAAACTGCTATAACAAACACTTGAATTAAATTGGTGATATAGTTTGGATGTTGTCCCTTCTAAATCTCATGGTGAATTGTAATGCCCAGTGTTGGAGGTGGGGCCTAGTAGGAGATGATTGGATCATGGGGGCTGATTTCTCAGGAATGGAATAGGGTCATTCTCTTGGTGCCATCCTTGCAATAGTGAGTGAGTTCTTGTGAGATCTGGTTGTTTAAAAGTCTGTGGCACCTCACCCCAACTCTTGCTCTACTCTTGCCATGTGAGATGCCTGCCCCCCCACTTCGCCTTCTGCCATGATTGTATGCCTGCTGAGACCCTCACCAGAAGCAGATACTAGCACCTTGCATCTTGTACTTTGTATAGAACTGTAAGCCAATTAAACCCTTCTTTCTAAATTACCCAGCCTCAGTTATTTCTTTATAGCCACTCAAGAATGGCTTAATACAGTTGGTAATCTGTGTTGAAAGACATTGATATCATGCAATGTCCAATATAATAATCTAGTTAAAAATTAACAATGACTTGGTTTGCCTTCTCAGTGAATATTCACATCTTATTGATGTGAAGAATTATAACATTGGATAATACCTTTACAATTTTGTGCTTTCTCATTTCTTAGCCTATGAAGTTAATCAATTTCATAAATTTTTTACTTTACATTTCTCTTCTTTGTTTTTAAGATAGTTTTAGGTTTATTGAAGTATAATTGACAAATAGGAGTTGTATATATTTAACTTGTACATATGATGATTTGATGCATGTACACACGTACCTATATCAATGTTCACCACAATCAAGCTAATTAACAGGTCCATCACCTCACATAGTGTTATTTTCTAAAGCGTAGTTTGGTTTATGAGAGAGGTCCCTATACTTTATGGAAATAATAAAAAATCTTCTATGACTTTTTTTCACTATTGTGTGGGTTTGCAATTGGTGATATATCGACCTTATAGACATTAGGGAAAAAATTGAGCAGCTTTCTTTTTTTTTTTTTTTTTTTTTTTTTTGAGATGGAGTCTCGCTCTGTCGCCCAGGCTGGAGTGCAGTGGCGCAATCTCGGCTCACTGCAAGCTCCGCCTCCCGGGTTCACGCCATTCTCCCGCCTCAGCCTCTCCGAGTAGCTGGGACTACAGGCGCCCGCCACCACGCCCGGCTAATTTTTTTGTATTTTTAGTAGAGACGGGGTTTCACCCTGGTCTCGATCTCCTGACCTCGTGATCTGCCCGCCTTGGCCTCCCAAAGTGCTGGGATTACAAGTGTGAGCCAGCGCGCCCGGCCTTGTGCAGCTTTCTAATAAAACTTATTTTCAGATATTTAACAACTTAATATTTTCTTTAATAAACCACTTTTGAATTTTTGATTCATTTAAATAAAGTACAGATACAATAAAGCACAATAAGAATAACTAAAATTGTAAATTTAAAACTACAACATACGATGGCATGTTATATGAAAAGAGATTTTTTTCTATTGCATGAATGCCAGTTGAGACACATTAACCAGTCCAAAATAAACCTTGAAGAATAAAATATTATTAAAAAGCATGGCAGAAGTTCCTGTGAAAATTAAAACTAGCTATGTCTTTCAAATTTGTAAAATGTATGTAAAGAAAAATAATTATTTTTTTCTTTTAAAAATGCTAAGCCAGCTGGGAACCACATAAGACTTCTAAGACAATAGTAATGAATGGACCATATTCTGTAAATCACTTTCCTAAATGATCTATGTGTTTTATAGAAAGTCTAAGCAAATTTTACTATTACTATCAGAGTTTGAATTTCTATACTTCTTTATATGCTACTGTTACAGATATCTTGGATGTTTTGCTACATGTGAATGGCTACCTTCTGATTCTGTTTAATTCTGCTTTTTAAAAAGGTTCTTGTTGAAGGAAAGGGCAGAGTTTAGAGGAACCTACTCTGGAAGATTCCACTTTCTACGCGTGCCTTACAAGATTCCCAGCAGCACATACTTCAAATATAATGTGGAGAAAATGTCTAAAGAGAATCTTCATTGACTTTTTGTAGTCCAGAACATGAGGTCATATAAGTGAAGATAAACATTGCAGCAAAACCATCCTCTTTAATGACTGCCCAGAACTTCTTGGTAAATTATCTTTGGCAAATCAGTCCCATTACATTTTCATTCTACAAATGTTTTTGTGTGTGTTTCTTATCTTCTGTGCACCATTGTAAACATTCAGAATAGCAAGTCTGAAACATGTAAAACCTAACATGTGATTTCAAAAGTCCGAAGAATAAACTGAACTGCCATATTGTCACCTACAAAATCCCTTCCACTTCTCCTGATAAAATAACCATCTGATATGGCTTGGCTGTGTTCCTATCCAAATCTCACCTTGAATTGTAATAATCTCCACGTGTCATGGGAGGGACCCAGGGGGAGGTAACTGAATCATGGGGATGGGTTTTTCCTGTGCCGTTCTCATGACAGTGAATAAGTCTCACAAGATCTGATGGTTTTATAAACAGGAGTTCCCCTGCATAAGCTCTCTTGCCTGTCGCCATGTAAGACATGACCTTGCTCCTCCTTCACCTTCCACCATGAGTGAGGCCTCCCCAGCCCTGTGGAACTGTGAGCCAATTAAATCTCTTTCCTTTGTAAATTACCCAGTCTCAGGTATGTCTTTATTAACAACGTGAGAACAGATTAATATGCCATCTAAATTTATTGCAATTACTTATTTTACAACTATAAATGAAGTCAGGATTCAGGAATTACACTTACTTATTTACAGTGAAATCTCCAATATCTAACAGACTGCTGACTTACATAAGATGTTCAAGAAATCTTTGTTGAATAAAAAATGGATCCAGAGACTAAAATGGAATCAACTGTGCCTTTTGTTCCTCTTTACTGTTTAAGGAGGAAGGTAAATTTAGATAACTCAAAACATTACTGACAAAACACTGCAGTCATCTGAACAAATCATTTCCAGATGAATTTGTGACTTCTCTAACGTAATTATTAAAAATAAAATTAATTGATTTAGAATATTATACGGACAATCCACATTTTCATTTTAATCCTCCAGAGCTAATCACCTCCTTGCCTTGATCTCTTTATGGTTTGTTTTCATAATTTCCATAGGTTATATGTATATATATATTTTTTAACATATGTGATCACATTAAGCCAAATGATATCCTCGTAGTTGTGTTGTCTTTAAAAAACTCAATCTTCTTAACAATTAGCAGATGTTTGTATTATATGTACTTGAATTTAGAGCAAGTGAGTGGATCATAATAGTGCCAAAGCAATTGAAAACTCTGAGGCCAAAGAAGCACAAGAAGTCAAATGGGACTATGCATACATTTTATGCAGTAATTTAAATTTTACACTAAAACATGTAGACAGGCTTCTAAAATATAGTAAATTATTTTGCTACTTATTTTAAACTAATTTTCATACTATTTCTGCCTTTTTAAAATAAGAAAATAGAGAGTTCAAAAATTATTTAAATTATTTTTAACTCAATTGTTTTCTTGTTCTCAGTTAAGATATGAAGCTAAAACCCTAATTTCACTACAGTTTGCATTTCATTTATAACCTAATAATGCAATATTCTGTATATTCTATCAGAGAAGTAATTAAAATTAGAGATGGCAAATACAAATATAATTTCTGTAACTACCTCTAGCTCAAGTTTATTTTGGGATCAGATTATTTTTGAAAGAACAAGGCTCAGAGGAGTGAGTGAAATAACTGTGATTGAATGTTGAATGAATCAAAATGGCAAAGCCAGAAAATTATGTTTCTGCCCAGCCTTGATATACTTGCTAGCTCCAGGCTATAGTTTGAGTCTGAAGTATAAATCAAATATGATTTGTATACTTTTCAGTATAAAACAGAAAAAAGGAGAGACATATTTCTAAGTAGCATGTAGAAACCTGGAGAATGTTGCTCACCATCCGTAAAGAAGGCCAAATAAACTACAAAATTATTATTTTTTTAGGTTGTAAGGTAACCAATAGATCTGAACTCCAAAGGGTGACAAGCTTTTCTGTGGAGAGATGAGACAAACAGGCTCTTTAATCTTGGCAGAGAATGGGAGGAGAAGGTGGCTGCCACAGACGTGGATTGGAAGAAAACAATGAAAATTATTACTGAATTCTTAAATAGCAAGTGTGGTCTACTGTAACAGATTAGACGCCTGGAGAATCCCCAACAACTGTTAGATAGGCCCTCATTTCCAAGCTTGTTCTAACCTCCACAGACTATTTATGAAAATGACTACAGACAGGTAGGAGACAAGGGGAGAGTCCCTTCCAGGGTAAGGCACCGGCATGAAATTGCGCACATCTCCTAAAGCCTTCTGTCAAACTAAGAAAAATACTAAACTGCTGACGAATAATTAGGAAATCCACTGATTTCCAAGGCCCAGGTAAAGATCCTTGACTTCTGGGTGCAAAGAAGGAAGTAAAATGTCTCTGCTCCAGTGGGAGGGGCAGCAAACCTACTCAGGCCCAGCATTTACACCAATACAAAGCAGAGTTCTCCTCCTATTAGAAGAGGTAGGAAGGCCCTGATAAATTTAGCTTCGAAGTCCTGATGAAATAGTAGTAAAAGAAATTCAGAAAAGTATAGCGAAGATAACACATCTAAATTAGATTTGTCCCAAGAATGAAAGGTTCACTCAAAACTTAAAAATCAGTCAATGTAGTCACGAGATGAAAATAACAAATCAATGCCATCTCAATAACTTCGGAAAAAAATATTTGAGAATACTCATAACCTGTTTATGATTTTAAAAAAATAAGCGAAGTATCAGTAAAAGAGAACTTCCTTAACTTCATCTAAAAGTCTATTGAAAAAACAACAGGCCTTGCACAGTAGCTCATAACTGTAATCCCAGGACTTTGGGAGGCTGAGGTGGGCAGATCAGTTGAGGTCAGGAGTTGGAGACCAGCCTGGTCAACAGGCTCGTCTCTACTAAAATATACAAAACTTAGCCAGGCTTTGTGGTGCATGCCTGTAATTCCAGCTACCCAGGATTCCGAAGCATGAGAATCATTTGAACCTGGGACGTGGAGGTTGCAATGTTGCAGTGAGCTGAGATCATGCCAGGCTGGGTGACAAAGTGAGGTCCCATGTCAGGCACACACACACACTACAGTGAATATCATACTTAATGGTGAAAGATTGAATGCTTTCTGTTTAAGACTGGGATTGAGGCAGAAGTGTCTAATTTCAACACTTTAATTCAATGTTGAATAGGGTTCTAACAAGAGAAGTTAGACAAGAAAAAGGATTAGAGACATCATGATTGGAAAGAAAGAAATAGAACTATCTCTATTTGAAATCAACATGGTTGCCTATAAGAATCCACAATAGCTGTTATAACCCATTTGTGGTTTTAGCCAGGTTGCAGCATACAAAACCATATATAAAAATAAATTGTGTTACAGTGCACTAGCACCAAATATTTGGAAATTGAAATAAAAATAATACAAAACTGAAATATAAATGGAAATGAAGGTATTTTTAAGGAGGAAATACCGTTTGTGGCAATGGGTTTGTAACTGTACACATTTGTCAAAACCCACTTAAATGAACCTGAGAGGAGGTAAATTTTATTAACTGCAAAATATACTTCAATAAACCTTACTCTAAAAATGCCCAATAAAAAGGAAAGAGTGGGAGCTACTGTGGAGAAAAGATTCTCTAAAAATATTAGGAGAAAACCTGGAGCCCTCTGACTTAATGGGCAATCAGCAGAATGCCAGACCCCACGAAACACAGAGATGATAGTGAAATGGTTACGATTAACACTCTGATGCCAAATGACAGGTGCTTAGATGCTGGTACCTCTACTCCAAGCAGTGCAACCATGGCAAGTTGCTAAACTGCTCTTCTGTGAAACAGAGGTAATACTAGTGCCTTCTTCATAGGATTGGTTTGAGGGTTAAACTAATGAAACACTTACAGTACTTCACTTATAAGGAGTACTACATGTGTGGTTTTTAAAATATATATTATTATGTATTTTAATGAATAATTAAATCACAAACACATTCACTAATTTATCAAATAAGTAACACAAATCAAAGGCAGCCAAAAATATTGAAAATTTTAAAAGCAGTATTTGGGAGTAGGAGGAATTGTATTTATTTTTTTCTTTTGACACCAATTGTTTCTAAGAACTGTGGTGGATACTTGAGTTACCCAATACATGTTGGTAATTATTATTCCTTACAGATAATGTTGTTTTGATTAAAACAATAAATGAGAATGAGTTCAAGCAGTCATTAAGCCAATGTTTACTATTCTTTCCTTGATGCTTGATGGGTGAAGTTCCAGCATTGCTTTTAATGGGATCACAGTCCAGTGGAGAAGGTAGGTACACAAATAATTTCATGTGCCCCATAATAACTTGTCAGTCAACAACAGACCACGTACACAATGGTGGTCCCATAAGATTATAATATAGAATTTTTGCTATATCTTTTCGATGTTTAGATATGTTTAGATACATAGATACCACTGTGTTGCAATTGCCTACATTATTCCACACAGTAACATGCTATACAGGTTTGTAGATTAGGAGCAATAGGCTTTGCCATATGGCCGAGGTATGTGGTAGGGTACACCATGTAGGTTTGTGTAAGTACATTCTATGATGTTTGCACAGTGAGGAAATTGCCTAACAACACATTTCTCAGAAAATATTGCCAACATTAAGGCACACAACTGTAATTAAAATACAATATAAAAAGTGCTGGAAGAAGAGGTATACACACTGAAATGGGAGCTTGGGGGAGGTGGGGGGCAGGGTTCCAACTGAAAACAATAGGGATAAGAAGTGGTAAGCCTAATGGAAAAGGGTTTGGGTTTGCTGGTCATTCAAGGATGGGTCAACTCTGACTTTGCCATTTCCCTTTTGTGTGACCTTAAGGAAGTACTTTAATTATTTTAGCCACAAGTTCTTCATCTTAAAATATGGAACATAACAATAAGTATTTTATCGGGCTGTTGTGAAGGTTAAATGAAAAAATACATATGAAGGACTTAGTAAGTACGTGACAATCACTCTCAATAAATGCTAGCCATATTGTTATTATTAGCATTATATTAGTAGTATTTGTTTCTACTAATTACATGATACTAATATAGTATTTAGCACTAATTACATCATACTAATATGGTATTTAGGATTGGAAAATATATGTATAATATATAGCGTTAAATATTAATACTGTGCTAATACTGTGTTAAATACTGTTGTGCCAAATATTTCTGATACTTAAAAAAGCATTTTTACATAACATTTTTACTGGATCTTCAGCAATTATGCAAGGCAGAATGGCAGATTTTATTGTTCTCAATTTACAGATAAGACCAACAGGAAGAGTGTAAAAGGTCTTGTACAACTGTTATAAGTTTTTCTCATGAAAGCTTTTTAAATTTATCTGTATTAGCCTGAAACGACTTGATTTTCGCAATTTTTCTATACTGTTTTACTCATAATTTTTTGATCCATTACGCAATGATGCCTAAAACATAGATGTACACACACACACACACACTCTCTCTCTCTCTCTTATATGCGCACACACAATAAGACCCTGCATATGTTTATTTTCAACCTGTTACATAAATTGTGGACCTTTAATATAGCTTTTTCATAATGTGAATTTATTTTATTCTAGCACAATCATTTTTTCCAGTTCTTTAAATGTATAATTTGGTAGGTTTTATTACTTTAAGAATATTTCTATTAGAAATAACAAAATAACTATGTACTACAAAGGAGACTTAATGTTAAATTCCATTTCTAAGGGTACAATGATAAAAGAAATAATAGCAACAATAACAAAAATGCTTTGTTATTGATTTATTATATCTTTTTTGCCTTCTAAAAAGATCCTTTTATTCATTCTTTTAATACGATAGCCACATGATTTGACTAATGGAAAATGGAAGACAAGTATTACTCAACACTACCTCTTAGACACCTGGCAGAGAAAAATGGTTTCACACGTGAAAAAGCAGTAGGAGGGAAATTAGGTGAAATATCACATGAAACTAAGCTCCTATATTTTATTAAAATTTATAAGGCACAGATTTAAAAAGATATAGATACCATTCATAACAATTCACTGATTTATTCAATTTGGTTAATCTTATCAAACAGGGTTTAGTGGGGTTTTTCTTGTAGGCTTCGCGATACAGCTACTAGCTGTTAAAATTGGACTTAGGATTTCAGATCTTGATTTTTGCGTACAAGTTTGAAAAAAAAGGAGGTCAAAGTAAGCAATATTAAATTGGTAAAACAATTGGTTGACATGACAAGGAATTTATATCCTTAAAAGAGTGTAGGTAAGATGCACAGTTAAAATGTTACTGTATTTGAAATACAGACATTCCGCCAGCAGGAAAAATATTTGTTGGGAGTGAAAAAAATGACTCCATGAGTTGTTAATCAATCATTCAATTAGCTTCCTGCTGGTACTTGTATAAGATCTATTACTGTTGTGAACATTTTACCTGTGAAATAAGGGAGAAAAGATAATTAAACACACATTAACCAGACCTACGGGTTTGAGTGTTGCAATCTATTAATCAATATTGATTGAATATTGTAATAGACATCATGAAGGAGATGGGTTTTAGCTGTGCCTTGAAATATGAATAAGATGATGATGGTAGCAAGAAGGCAATAGAGTAAGAAGAAGATACAGGTGAAGAAATTTCAGGATGGGAAAATATGACATTTCCACAATTTCTTCATTCACTGTAGAAAATTGTATGTCTATTCAATTTTTCAGATCAAACAACTGAATACACATGTTTTCTTTTCTAATTCTCTATCAAATGTTTGCAAATATGAAATATAGCTATATAATTTTTGAAGAGTTACTTCTTCAATGTGAGTTAATTTTAAAATAGCATCAAGCAATATTTACTTAGTCATGCATTCACTTATTTCAAAATTCCCACCTACTCCTCACTTTTATTTTCCATTTCCTTAGTTCAAACTTTCATGTATTGATATTTTGATGTACCTATTATTTGCCTGGCATTGTTCTGGGAATATAAAGATAAGCAAAACATGACCTGAATCCCTAACTTCTGGAAGCTTATAATCTAATGGTAGAGACAGACACTGATCAAATGATTCCAAAAAGATAAAAATCTAGTGTAGTGCTAGAATAAGAGGTGTTATTAGAGCATATGAAAGGGAGAGTTGACCTGGTCAGGAAGGTCAGAGAAGACATATCTGGGCAACTGACAATTTAATAACAACCTAAAGGATGAGTAAGGGTTAACTAGAAAGGGAAAAGCATTATATATGAAAGGCAAATCATATGCAAATATCTGTACTGAGAGAATATTTGGCAGGTATGATCTTAAGGATGTCAACATGAATGAATAAGAGAAAGCAAGGAGGAATTTGGTGCCAGGTAAGCTTGGTGCTTTTTCTCCTGGATTATTTCTGGTCACCCTCTAGTTCAGCATCACTCTAGACCCTCTCCAATCCAGTCCTGTCATATGTGTTTATTGAAGTTAATGTGATTATATCATTCCTGTCATAAGCCTGTTTCTTCATTCTTCATGGAGACACCTGCATTCAGGCATGATATGTATCTCACCATAGCCGGAACATGGTCTGCCTTTAAGTGACCTTTGAACTGGTCACCTATCTCGACCCTTGAATTTGCTTTGCCTGGATGGATCTGCCAGCAGCCTGGCAATCTGTTCATCTTTTCTGCTGAGGTCAAATGTTACCCTCAGTTTTGGGACCTTCATGAATACCCCCAGGGTGGGAATCTTTCCTCTCTGTGCTTCCACAACTTTCTTTGCTTTCCCTGTCCACACCTCTGTTGCCATGGCATTCGAGGAGAAGGTAAGCTCTTTAGAGTCAGGGATCTAGTTTCACTCTTTTATATACAGTATGTTGAGAAATGTCTGAGAAAACTTGACACTTAAAAAAATGTGGAGTTTTTTGGCCAAACTAAACATTTATGTCAGTTTTTTAGGCCATATTCTGATAATTTAGGATGAATGAGTTTGCCTGAATTGTTGATTCAAATAAATTAATTTAAAACTGCTCAGCTTTAGAGATAGCTTTTTATCACCATTAATAAATAATGACTGAACAATTAACATTTTTGGTGAAAACCCAGTCTTAACTTCTTTACTTAAATCTAAGATTTTAAAAATATGTTAATTACCATTAAAATATGACTTTGAACAATTGACTTAAACTCTATGCCTCAGATTTCTCATTTTTAAGGTGAGGATAATAACTATCTCCTAGAATAACTACTTTCAGATAGATAGTTTCTCTATCTATAGATAGACAATATATATATCTACAGATATCTATCTATAGATAAATAGTCCCTATCTAACAATCCTAGGATTGTTATGAAAATTAACTAGTTAACATTTCCAAGTATTTTGAACAGTATTTGGCACTAAGTAATTGCTCTACCAGTGCTTGTTAATTAAGTAAAAAAAACAAACAAGTCAGGTATTGACAGGCATTTCTGAGAAATTTCTATGAGTTGTAAAGGAGTATAAAGATGAATCCGTTATAAATACGCTGATTATGCTTTGAAAGATCCCTTTTATAACTACCCATATTTATTCAATATAACCAGTTGTAACACTACTCCTTCCTCAGCCTGCATAATTCCAGCAGCAGGTAAAGAAAGAGACTCTAGGTCTTTGTGTCATACTCTTGTACCACAGGTTGTATTCTTGGGCTTAGTGGTGAGTTAGGTATTTTCCTTAATGCTTCTTGCTACTGCTACTTGAGACAAATTGTGTCTCCCTGTTAACTTAAGAAAAAAAAAGTTTAAAGCTCATGCCATCAAAGAATGCAACCCCCACTCCTCTATTGCAGTTATTTCTAAGACTCTAATGACCCATCCTCATCCCTTTAACATTTTAAACTCTGGTTTATTGTGACTCTTTGCAAAACTATTGCTGTTGTAATTCTTAAGAATTATCTATATAGAAGCTTCTCTCACTTCCCTGGCTTCAAAGTTCCTTGGAGTTTACTTCTCCATAGATATAGTCATTCCTCCATCTTCGGCCTTTCTCGCTCCTCATTTCAACTAAGGTATCATCAATAACAACTGCAACCCCTCCAAATTTCAGTTTCAAGCATAAAACCAGTTTCTACTCCCTCTAGTCACCTACCTCTAATAGTTCTTCACCAGTCTATGACTAACATTCTATTGATTCTATGCGTTTTCATTCTCCCTTTCTGACTTCATTCTCACTTTTTTCTTTTTAACAGTTTAGATTTTATAGTACATCATTTATTAAAATGACCCAACTGCCTTGCCCATCTCCATTCATTGTATTCATCTGGCAAAATCCAAACCCTGGTTAAATAAAATTCAATATCAACCTCAAGCCTGTTCCTCTGAAGCTGGACAAATGTGAAGGAAAACATTATGACTGGTCTTACTTCAAATTCATGAGCACTATATTTAAGAGGAGAGCCAGAACTCATATTGAATTTCTTAATTCCTCTTGTTCTACCACACAGCTAAATAACTATATGTTGTCCTCACTTCTCAAACTTTCAGCACCTTCTTCCCAACTTTACTCTCAGCAGGATTCTTAACTGCTGCTTCTAATTTCATTGAAAAAAAAGTATACAAATATAATTAGGAAACTTTTACACACTTCCCATCATATCTACTTTCCTACAGCATCTGCATCTTATTCTCTACCTTTTTTAGCTTCTCTGTGTAACCATAAGTCCTCTCCCTCCATCTGTGCATTACATTTTATTCCCCCCTCACTCATTCCCCAGTCCATTGACTCACTGTGGGCTGAAATGTATTTCCCAAAAATGTGTACTTTGAAGTCCTAACACTTAGTACCTCAGAATGTAATGGTATTTGGAGATAACATCTTTAAAGGGTTAATTAAGTGCAATGTGGTCTTTAGGGTGGGCCCTAATCCAACATTGCAGGTGTTCCTATAGGAAGAGGAGATTATGAAACAGACAGAGAGAGGCACCTGACTTATGTACCAAGGGGAGACCATGTGAGGATAATGAGAAGGCAGTCATTTGCAAGCCAAGAAGAGAAGCCTAAGAAGAAGCAAAACATGCCTACACTTGACCCTGAACTTTTGGCCTCCAGAAGGTTGAGAAAATAAATTTCTGTTGTTTAAGCCACCTAGTCTGTGGTATGTGCGATGGCAGCCCTAGGAAGTGAATACACTACATCGGACAGTCTCACTATCTTTTCTGCAATACTAATCATTTCTCTCTCAATAGAAGTTTCTCATCAGTATACAAATATATCTTTATTTCCCTGTCTTATACAAAGAAAAATTATCTCTTGATCACACATTCCTTCCTGCTACTACCTCATTCTTTCACCGTTTTCCATATAATTCTGCTTCTAACTTTTACCCTCTCTTTCTTTCTTGAATATAATCCAACCAGGCTTCCCTTCTGTTTCTCTTCTTAAGACCATCACTCCACGGGAAAAGTGCTGCTTATCTAACAAACTCTTCAGTAAGTTCTTTAGTTATTTTCAATAACAATCTCCATTTGTTATAGTACTCAATATTTATTTGTTATCCTATTTGGCCTATAAACACCATTTAATAGGGGAAGGATAAGTCATCTCCCCTCCCCCCATTCTCACTGCTTAACTCCGGACTTACATATACCCAAATGTATACCTGACATTTATTCTTGGCTAATAAGTTTTCCTAAATTCCACCTGTCCAAAATAGCACTCCCTTTTAAACTACTTGTCCATTTATCTCTACCTTAATACATGACAATTCCATTCTTCCAGTGGTATGGTTTGACTCTGTGTCCCCATCCAAATCTCACCTTGAATTGTAATAATCCCCACATGTCAAGGGCAGGACCAGGTGGAGGTAATTGGATCATGGGGATAGTTTTCCCCATGCTGTTCTCATGATAATGAATGAGTCTCATAAGATCTGATTGTTTTATAAGTGTCTGCCATTTCCCCTGCTTGCACTCACTCCATCCTGCCGCCCTGTGAAGAAGGTGCCTGGTTCTCCTTCGCGTTTTCCCATAATTGTGAGTTTCCTGAGGCCTCCCCAGCAATGCAGAACTGTGAGTCAGTTAAACCTCTTTCCTTTATAGTTCTTTATAGCAGCATCAGAATGAACTAATATATCCAGTAAAATCAAAAGAAAGCAAGCAAACAAGTAAACATTCTTCATGTTATCTAGGAGTCCTATTAAAATTCTCACATCCCTTATTGAATCCATCAGCAAATCCTGTCAGCTACATATCTCTTCAAATGCCAGAACCCATCAATTCTGTCACTACCTTCCTCTTCCAATTATTCAAAATCTCTTGGTTGGACTCTCACCACTATTATCTTTGTACTTTCCTCCACTTTATTCTCAGTGCCACAGACAGTATCATCATTCTGTGATATAACCCACATTATGTACATCACTGCCCTAAACCCTTTGGTGGCTTCTCATCTTATGTAGGAAAAAAGTCAAAGGTCTTTCAAGGCATCCCAACATTTTCTCTGTTCTTTGTTATTTGTTCCTTGAATACTCTGGACACCTCACACCAGAACTTGTGAACTTATTAATTAGGTTACAAATGATACTTTTTCAGAAGTTTGCAGGGCTCCCTCTTCCACTCTGCTCTATTATAATCTTATAAACTATCATTTTCTTTATTTTTTTCCTTTCTCCTGCTTTCCTTAACTCCATGAAAGTAGAGATCATGTTCCGTTTAGCTTACTGCTATAACACCATGTATAAAACAGTCTCTGGCACATAATAAGCACTCAATAAACATCGTGAACAAATAAGTAAATAGATTTACTAATATGAATGATACATTCCCTGATCTTTTGCAACATGCTTACATAATCAGTAGACTCTTTGCCCCCTTTTATTGCCAGAATTTCCTCAACAGTTAAATCTTCTCTCCTGGGCTTCAATGACACAGTTGTATGGAAACTTACTCGGATATTCTGATCCCTGGGCAAACCTAGGATTCTGAGAGAGTTAACATCTGATAGGGCAAATTTTGACTAATAGGGAATGGTTTCTGGTGGATAAAAGCTCTATTTTCCATTCCATGAACCTTCTAAACCTTATTAGACACAGTAACTCAAAGTGTCCTCAGCATAATCAAACTGCAGTTGCTCATGATGACAACTCATTGGTAACGGAATCTTGTATTGGCTTCACCTCCTTCCTTGGGGTCTCTTTCTAAAATAAACTGCCTGCGTAGATGCCCTTTTCTCAGATTTTACTTTCTGAAGAGAACCCAGGCTTTGTCAATTTTTCTATGAAGTGAAGTCCCAAAATATCCCCTAGAGTACAATAGGTACTTAATAAATATTTACAGGATACCTAGGTATTTTATTCTCTTTGAAGCAATTGTGAATGGGAGTACACTCATGATTTGGCTCACTGTTTGTCTGTTATTGGTATATAAGAATGCTTGTGATTTTTGCACATTGATTTTGTATCCTGAGACTTTGCTGCAGTTACTTAACAGCTTAAGGAGATCTGGGGCTGAGACGATGGGGTTTTCTAGATATACAATCATGTCATCTTTAAACAGGGACAATTTGACTTCTTCTTTTCCTAATTGAATACCTTTTATTTCTTTCTTCTGACTGATTGGCCGGAAGTTCCAACACTATGTTGAATAGGAGTGGTGAGAGAGGGCATCCCTGTCTTGTGCCAGTTTTCAAAGGGAATACTTCCAGTTTTTGCCCATTCAGTATGATATTTGCTGTGGGTTTGTCATAAATAGCTCTTATTATTTTTAGATAGGTCCCATAAATACCTAATTTATCGTGAGTTTTTAGCATGAAGGGCTATTGAATTTTCTCGAAGGCCTTTTCTGCATCTATTGAGATAATCATGTGGTTTTTGTCTTTGGTTCTGTTTATATGCTGGATTACACTTATTGATTTGCATATGTTGAACCAGCCTTGCATCCCAGGGATGAAGCCCACTTGATCATGGTGGATAAGCTTTTTGATGTGCTGCTGGATTCAGTTTGCCAGTATTTTATAGAGGATTTTTGCATCGATGTTCATCAGGGATATTGGTCTAAAATTCTCTTTTTTTGTTGTGTCTCTGCCAGGCTTTGGTATCAGGATGATGCTGGCCTCATAAAATGTGTTAGAGAGGATTCCCTCTTTTTCTATTGATTGGAATAGTTTCAGAAGGAATGGTACCAGTTCCTCCTTGTACCTCTAGTAGAATTCGGCTGTGAATTCATCAGGTCCTGGACACAAGGGATGTGAAGGACCTCTTCAAGGAGCACTGCAAACCACTGCTCAACGAAATAAAAGAGGACACAAACAAATGGAAGAACATTCCATGCTCATGGATAGGAAGAATCAATATCGTGAAAATGGCCATACTGCCCAAGGTAATTTATAGATTCAGTGTCATCACCTTCAAGCTACCAATGACTTTCTTCACAGAATTGGAAAAAACTACTTTAAAGTTCATATGGAACCAAAAAAGAGCTCGCATTGCCAAGTCAATCCTAAGCCAAAAGAACAAAGCTGGAGGCATCATGCTACCTGACTTCAAACTACACTAGAAGGCTACAGTAACCAAAACAGCATGGTACTGGTACCAAAACAGAGATATGAACCAATGGAACAGAACAGAGCCCTCAGAAATAATACCACACATCTACAACTATCTGATCTTTGACAAACCTGACAAAAACAAGAAATGGGGAAAGGATTCCCTATTTAACAAAATGGTGCTGAGAAAACTGGCTAGCCATATGTAGAAAGCCAAAACTGGATCCCTTCCTTACACCTTATACAAAAATTAATTCAAGATGGATTAAAGACTTAAATGTTAGAACTAAAACGATAAAAACCCTAGAAGAAAACCTAGGCAATACCATTCAGGATATAGGCATGGGCAAGGACTTCATGTCTAAAACACCAAAAGCAATGGCAACAAAAGCCAAAATTGACAAATGGGATCTAATTAAACTAAAGAGCTTCTGCACAGCAAAAGAAACTACTATCAGAGTGAACAGGCAACCTACAGAATGGGAGAAAATTTTCACAACCTACTCATCTGACAAAGGGCTAATATCCAGAATCCACAATGAACTCAAACAAATTTACAAGAAAAAAACACCCCCATCATTAAGTGGGCAAAGGATATGAACAGACACTTCTCAAAAGAAGACATTTGTGCAGCCAACAGACACATGAAAAAATGCTCATCATCACCAGCCATCAGAGAAATGCAAATCAAAACCACAATGAGATACCATCTCACACCAGTTAGAATGGTGATCATTAAAAAGTCAGGAGTCAACAGGTTTCCTGGAGAGGATGTGGAGAAATAGGAACACTTTTACACTGTTGGTGGGACTGTAAACTAGTTCAACCATTGTGGAAGTCAGTGTGGCAATTCCTCAGGGATCTAGAACTAGAAATACCATTTGACCCAGCCATCCCATTACTGGGTATATACCCAAAGGAATATAAATCATGCTGCTATAAAGACACATGCACACGTATGTTTATTGCGGCACGATTCACAATAGCAAAGACTTGGAACCAACCCAAATGTCCAACAATGATAGACTGGATTAAGAAAATGTGGCCCATATACACCACGGAATACTATGCAGCCATAAAAAAGGATGAGTTCATGTCCTTTGTGGGGACATGGATGAAGTTGGAAACCATCATTCTCAGCAAACTATTGCAAGGACAAAAAACCAAACACTGCATGTTCTCACTCATAGGTGGGAATTGAACAATGAGAACTCATGGACACAGGAAGGTGAACGTTACACACCAGGGCCTGTTGTGGGGTGGGGGCAGGGGGGAGGGACAGCATTAGGAGATATACCTAATGTAAATGACGAGTTAATGGGTGCAGCACACCAACATGGAAGATGTATACGTATGTAACAAACTTGCAGGTTGTTCACATGTACCCTAGAACTTAAAGTATTATTAAAAAGTCAGGAAACAACAAGTGCTGGAGAGGATGTGGAGAAATAGGAACAGTTTCACACTGTTGGTGGGACTGTAAACTAGTTCAACCATTGTGGAAGTCAGTGTGGCGATTCCTCAGAGATCTAGAACTAGAAATACCATTTGACCCAGCCATCCCATTACTGGATATATACCCAAAGGATTTTAAATCATGCTGCTATAAGGGCACATGCACATATATGTTTATTGTGGCACTATTCACAATAGCAAAGACTTGGAACCAACCCAAATGTCCAACAATGATAAACTGGATTAAGAAAATGTGGCCCATATACACCGTGGAATACTATGAAGCCATAAAAAATGATGAGTTCATGTCCTTTGTAGGGACGTGGATGAAGCTGGAAACTATCATTCTCAGCAAACTATTGCAAGGATGAAAAACCAATTACCACATGTTCTCACTCATAGGTGGGAATTGAACAATGAGAACACATGGACACAGGAAGGGGAACATCACACACCTGGGACTGTTGTGGGGTCGGGGGAGGGAGGAGGGATAGCATTAGGAGATATACCTAATGCGAAATGACGAGTTAATGGGTGCAGCACACCAACATGGCACATGTATACATATGTAACAAACCTGCACGTTGTGCACATGTTCCCCAAAACTTTAAGTATAATAATAAAAAATTATAATTAAAAAATATATATATATAAAATTTACAGGATAAATGATTGGACAATTCACTATAACAGCAATTACCTTTATTATTCATTTTTAGATATGTCTTGTAAGATGAAATTGATCTCATGCATATTATCTTCTACCATTTCATTTATAACTGTATAACAAATCCCAGAAACAAAATGTCCCAAGAGACCACAAGAAACCATAATCTTTTTAATCATTTTTCCAAATTGGCTAAAAGAATTATAGAATGTTTATAATCAAAGCTTTAAAATACCTCCTATTTTAATGGAACAAAAGATAAATTACAGTATGAAGAATTTCACTAGTGCTTTGTACTAAAATCTACTCTACTGGAAGATTAACGACATCCTGCAGTTTAACTCTAACACACCAGAAACTCTTTTAATTTGCACTTTAAATAAGTTTTCTTCTTTCAGAACAATGTTTATAGTTATTGCATTTCTACAAACTGCTCAATAGGTAAATTCAAACCAAATAGTAGAAAGGAGAAATAAATGACTTCATATATCTTGGCAAAAAGTAAGTTATGGGATCACAGTTAGAATGGTTTATAGTGCCCCTTATTCCACATTTATTTTCTTTTCTCAGCAGTAAAAAGGAAAATCCTTTTTCCTCAAAGTATTTCTGGCTGGCAGCTGCTGAGGTGAGGATCATGATTTCCTGATTCTAGCTTGGTTAGATTCAGCTTATACTATAGACATAGAAATATTGGTACAGCAAGTAAGTGCAAAAACAATCAGCAAATGTCCCTAAACACAACCCATCTTCTGCCCTCAGTCCATCTTGATACTCTTTGCAATTTCATGAGTTTCTCATGAACTTCCTACTATAAGTTTCTAGAATTACATATTTAAAAGAAAAGCCATCTATTTGGATTCACCTTTCTTGTATTCAAAATAAATTTAATAAGTATGCAACATGAATTCTTGTATTTTTGGATTAGCTTTTGCAATAGCAGTTGTTTTCACTTGGCTTCTTGGGATTGAGAATGGAAGAGAGAAAACAGGTTACTCTTCTGGATACACAAGGATAATGACTGAGGTCACATGTCAAATTCTCCTGTGAAAATGTTACTGGCATTTTGAGAAATGTTTTACATCTTACTTTTCATTTAAATAATAGTTATATGATAAACTCAGTGCCTATGAATATTTTAGCTGTTACCACCTCATAGACAATATAAACAGGTAAAGAACAAAAGGTGGCTACAAAACCTTGGCTAAAACTGAATGTAATTACTGAGGATTCTCAGTAAATGAGTCCTTCTATAGCCTCCTTCAGGGTTTCTTAATGCCTAGATTATGCTTATTTTAACTTTATAGGATTTAGAAAGTCAATTTTCCATTCAGGAGGTTCCCCAATCCTGAATATCTCGTATTTTGTTGTTGTTTTAGGAATAAGGAGCAGTGGAAATTAAAATTATATTTACCCTTAAAATAATTCTCAAGGCAAGTTTGCTTATGATGTACTTTGAAATTGTATACAAATTAAGTGAGCCTATATTTTAGATAATCTTTTCTTTCAATTGTATACATTGAACAGTAAAGTATCTTGCAAATCATGAATATCTAATTAGATGTCACAAGGGAGCAGACCCATTTACATAGTCCAGTGATTGTAGTTAATAAATGATTAAGAAGTACTTGATTGTAATGAAAAATAAAAGGTATCTTTGAAAATGTTTAGAAATATTAGTACAACATAGTGATAAAACAATAATCTGTAGAGCTTTTTTGTTTTCAATGCACTTTTCTATATATTAATACTTTTGAGCCTTTCAATGATTCAGAAAACTAGGACAAATGTATTTATCCCTAACACACAAACTAAAGAAGCAAGGTAGCTCAGACCTGTTGACCAACTTGCTCAAGGCACACCGTTTGCAAGTTACCCAATCTAAGTGTAGACATGAGATATATGTGAATTTTTAAATAAACCAAAAGCAAAGAATTTGTTTCCTCAAAAATACCCCAAACAAAAACACGCCATATTATCAGTAATTATTATAACATTATAACTTTTTAATCATGAGTGATAAAACAGCACAAACTATTAATCCATTTTTAAGAGAATAATGTAGGCTAGATTGTCCAAGTTAGTGAAAACTATTGTTATTTTCTACCAAATATCTATTGCTATTATTCTCAAAACCTCATCAAATTCCTTTCAAGTCCAAACTATACACAAAGTATAGTCATCAATTTAAATAGTGTAGTCTTAGTAACACACAGGCCTGAGTATAAAAAGAGATATAACTTTATATATATGTAGGTGAAGGTTTTCTTGACGTTCTCATTTCAATGAGAAGCTGAAAATTTTCAACTTTTAATTCAGGCTTATGAAATTACTCCTACTATTAAATTTAGTTTATTGAGATTTTTAAACTCAACCAATCAAATATTCTTTCTCTCTCCTTCCTCCATTCTCTCTTTGGGCAGTTAAGCTTCTAGAAGCTTACCTTTCACCTGGATTGAGCAAAGGACCATTTCTTTGCATGACATCTTCAGCCACACTGATTTATGTTTCATTAGTAGCTGCTGTCTCTTATCCTGGTAATCATAATGTCACCAAAACTCCAGGGGTTCAGTATAGGTCCTGCTGCTTGTGGCATGAATGCCAATCACTGAGACAAGGAGTACTGTCAGGGAAGAAGGCTTTAATCTGGTGCTGCAGCCAAAGATAACAGGAGATAAAGTAGCAAATCCATCTTCCACCCAACTAAAATGGTGGGGTTTATATATCAGGAAAGGTGGAAAAACAGGAATTAGGGAGTGGTAAGGAAGCAGTCATGATGGGTGGGGGGTGCTGGTGTCTCACTTTCTGGACACAGTAATCTGATGAGCTTTAGTTTCTCCACTGAGGGCAGTTTCCTGAGGAAGTCAGATGAGACAAATGAAAGTCTCAAGTTTTAAAACAAGGGAAGGTCAATTTATATGTCTATTCAGAAAACCATAAATATTATTTGTATGAGACAATTGGGCCAGTTTCAATAGTGTGCAACCATTTGTTGGTGCGATTCCCAGCTTTGCTATAGCCTCTATTCCAGCAGTCTATATTCACATCATCTAAATCCTAGCTCTCAGCCTCTTCTAGTTTCAAGCATTTCTGAGGAAAATACATTAAAAAATTAACTATCTCTAAGGTAGGCAGAAGGGAAATGTACTGTCTAAATACTCTCTAAGCAGGACACTCTAAGACACTCTAAGAGGACATTGAATGGGGAGAAGGGAAGAGAACTCAATTAAAGCCCCAACACATCATCCTCCTTCACGTATTCTATTTCCTCTCTTTGTTCAGAAATTGATTTTGTCTGTTGATTAGTAGTACAATAACTCTTACATTCCTTTTTAAACAAATGTTTACTGAATCCAGGAAAAATTCAGATGCTATGCTAGATTTTTTGTTCCAACATGAAGACAACACAGTCTGTGTTTAATGTGCTCACAATTTTATCATAGGTGACCACATAAATAGATAATTAGGGTGTAATCAATAAAAGACTGTAATAATGAATCGAGTAATGTGAATAGAGCGTTCCACTGGAAAAGTCTTTAAAAGTTTCATAGAGTCAGTTATCTAATTTTGCTCAAGAGAATTGAATAGAAATTTCAAAGGTGTGTCAGGGTAAAGTGAGAGAAATCATTACTGAGACTATTGGACAACGTTGCTATTGTGTGATTAGAATTTCTGTGTACCCAGAGGAACTTTTGTATTTTATCAGGGACACAGTACAATTTTACTTCAGCACAAGAAGTCTCAAATTAGAAATAAATTAACTAGAAAATTACTGTAGTTTATCCTTAACCACCATTTTTAATACTTTGAATTTCTCTGCTAACACGAACTGATCAATTGTTTGACTCTGTTACGGAATTAATTGCTTAATTCAGTAAAATTGGTAATCAGATTAATTGGCTGGTTAAATCAATTGTCATTGTCAAGTTGGGTGAGACAGAAAAGATTGAATTGTATAGTTTATTATAAAGGCAGGAGCTGGCTCTCAAATTTTATGTTTCTTATTTAAGTAATATCTATAGATTTTTAAAAAACTTGTTTACATTTTTTGCATGGAACTTATGATTGAGCTTTTACAATCTTGTGGTGTAAGTGATGGAAGTGTTTTTGACTCCATTTTACTGATAGAAATAATGAGGTATATCAGGGTTAAGTGATTGTTGACTATATGACCGTACTGCGAATAAATGGCAGATTTAGGACTTTAACTGAAGGGCTGCTGACTCTAAATCTGGTACTTTTTTTTCTAGAAATAGAGAGGAATGAAATATTGGGTATAGAAATTTTAAAAGTCATCAGTAATTAACAGGTATACTAAGTCATGAAGAATTTTTATTTCACCACAGAAACATTTTCCTTCCTTAAGGTTAGGGTGGGATAGTATTTTTTGCAGTACACTTGAGAAATGGTTAAGTCTGATGGATGACCTGGCACATTATTGGAAATAAAGTACCATCAAGAAAAACATGTGTTACCGATCATTATCCTGAAGCTTTTCTAGAATTAAGTGGACAAATACTTACAGGATCTCATGTGAGCTTCACTGTAATGTTGGCAAGGTGATACATAATTCTAAAGCCCATGATTTTTTTCCGTTTCGCCAGTTGAGTGAAGATTCTTATTTAAGTGTCCACAGCATGATTGGTACTATTGGAAATGGAAACAATGAAAGATTCATTTTTTAATTCAAAATGTTACCTTTCTTTCTTTTTCCTTCCTACCTTCTTTTCTTTCTGCACAAGCACTCATTGAACATCACACTGTACCAGGCACTACTGCAGGAGTGTGAATAGTAAACAATGTCTAAAATATGCTCTAGCTCCTGGCAAAGCTCACAGCCTAGTGATGGAGATGGAATTCCCACTCATGAAACAATTGAGTAATTATATTCTGAACAGTAAGTTATTAGCTACAATTATACAGTTATATTGATAAGAAAAATAGTTGATCAGTTTAATGCATTAATTGCATTTAAGCAGAACTCACAATTCAAACCCCTAGGGATGAGTAAGAGAAGTAAACCTTATGGAAACTATGATACATTGGAGATTATATGTTCTGACTAAAAGGTTCAACAGCCTCCGTGGTTTTTCCTTGTTTGATTGTTTGTTTGTTGTTTTTTAAGGGGCTTTCCAGTAAAAACCAGAAAGCCTGCTAAACAAATTCTAAAAGAGCTATAACACTTAGCCCCTGTGCTGTGGAAGAATATTGTTAAGTAGGAATTCAAACTATGCACTGCCAAATTAGCCTCCTCCCTCTTTTTTTTTCCTAGAAATCTGGAGTTTAAAATTATTTTCTGAACTGTCTTGTTTTTTAAAGACGGTAAGTAAAATAGACTTTGGAAAAAGATCGTGTGGGACAAACAAAGCAATCATGACCATGAGTTTGCAAACTCTACGTTTTTAAATTACAAAAGTGTAGGATTACCAAATGTGATAACGTTTTTTGCAAGACAACTTATAACAAGTTTGATCAGAATTGGATTTGTCTCTGGGCATAGGAAAGAATGCTAAGCTACAAATTGAGAAGTACAACAGTAAAGAGAAGAGCAGAGGGGACAGGAGTGGAGGGGGTAAAAGATAAGGGAAGGAAAGAAGGGAAAAATAATCCCTTTGTTCACAAATGCTGTCTTTGTGATGGCTTCATTTTTACCCTCAAATTTATTAAAGGAGAAAAATTGTGTGTATTTTTTTAATGAATCAATTACAGAAATACTCCCAAATTGCATTTTCTCGTAGAGTGGTTAACAGATGTTTCCACAAGTTAGTGAGTTTACTTAATTGTCAGAGGCTGGACATTTGTGTATAAAATCTCTCTTTGGTCAAAAAGAAGCAAATTAGAGAAATATCTTACCAGTGTAAATATTTCAGATTGTAATAAACTCCATAATGCCATAGCACATAATACTTGGCCAGAACACAGTAACTTGTTCCCTCCAATTTCAATAGCTGTAGTATTTTCCTTTTTTAATTTGTAAAAACAAATCACACATAGCAAAAAATTTTTCCTAATTGTAGGAATCTACTAAAACTCTAAACTTTTAGCATGTGAACCTCATTTCTAAGTGGATAAATGACAGACTATTAACTTCGCTTTCTACTTCCTTTGAGTCATGACTTGACTTTCAAAACATTTGGTCAACCAGACTCAAAGTCTCCTTGCAGAAGAAACATTGAGAAATCATGTACTTCTCTCCTTTTACAATTCCCCTTCAGGGCAGAGCAATACAAGTGACCCTGGCTTTTGACAAACCTTAGCCGAACAAAATGTAACAAGCCCTGTCTGTTTTGAGCAGAATTTTCTATTCTGACAGATACAGCTCAGGAGCATTTGATGTCTGCTTGCTGGTCATAGATAATGGTGCATCTTGGGACCATTGTCATTCTTGTCAATAAAAAGGCCTGGGGGGACATGCAACAAAGCTACCTTTTGATTCACCGTTTTTCTTTCCTTCACAGGACATTTGTAAGCCTGTGGTCAGCTAGGTCATTTTATTTTATCCTGATGTGCCTTGATAATAGCATCATGTCTACAGAAAATTTGACAGGCCATCGATGTTTGTTTCTCTGACTCCTATGTTGTTTTTCAGTCCTCAATGTCAAACATACTTTGAAAGCTACTGAATATGTTGGTTGGGACAGTATTTGACAAGACATTTCTTCTTTGATAAAATTAAGCTCATGGGGGTTGATCTTTGAATTTAAGGTAATTTTTTGAACAATGCAAGACACTCTGTCATTCTACTGCTGGCACACAAGAAATGTTTGAAAAACTGGAAATTTTATTTAATTGAGCTAAACAATATTTTTAAATATGAATTTTGGAGACTGGAACAACAGCAAACTGCTAAGTGCAAAATGGACAAATTATGACTGTTATCACATTAAAACGAGATCTACCCTCATATTTATTGAATTCTGGTACAGTTATGAGCAATACAATGTGCATGAATGTCTATATATGAAAGGAGGAGTTTACATAAAAGTCAGTCTTCGAGAAAAGGCTGGCTATTGTTTCTATTTTTAAAAACCAGTTGGAAGTATATGTTAAGAAATTATACTGAGGCTGCAGGACTACTTGAGGCCAGGAGTTCAAGATCGGCCTGGGCAACATGGCAAGACTGTATTTCTACAATTTCTTTTTTAATTAGTTGGGTGTGGTGGCATGAACCTGTACTCCTAGCTACTTAGGAGACTGAGCTATGAACATTGCTTGATCTCAGGAGTTAAGGGCTGCAGTAAGCTCTGATTGTACCACTGCACATTAGCCTTGGTGACAGAATAAGATACTGTCTCCAAAAAATATACACAAACAAATATATATATATATATTTTATATGTACACACACACACATATATATGTGCATACACATACACAAACATATAAAGAAATATATACGAATAATATGTTATGAAATAATGAAAAATATCATTGAATATATTTTGAATGTCAAAGGGAATATGCATATCGCAACGATATCCTTAAGGATAATATTGTACCATAAGGTTTTAAAGGGATTTTTACATGTTGTATCTGGTCAGATTGTCTGGAATGTCATTTCTCCCACTTTGTAGATAAGTAAACAAATGCTTAGAAAATGTGTGTGAATTTTTTTATTGATAAAAAGAAATTGACAAATAGTTTGTATCAACTCCAAGAGTCTTTCCATCTCAACACAATAATATGTGCCAAGTCCTTTGCACAGAGTAAGAGCTCAATAAATGTCAGTTAGCATTATGAGAATTGGCTAGCATATATTGAAAATTCCTATAGCTTACTGAATTATTTCAAATCTTCTTCTGGGAAAGAGAATATTTTTCTTAAATGTAATGAGAAAAATTATTCATGTACACAACGGTAAATTTTAGCATAATCATATCAAGATATTCTAGTATAATCATTAAAATCAAATCTGAAAAATTATTAGGTTGAATAAATATTTGTATATATATATCTGATGGAGGACAATACATTGTTGATAATGACTTCAAATAATAGTTGATTCTTAGTCATTACATGGTATTGTGGTCTTTCGATATTAACCAGGGAAGTATACCCAGAAGTTAAATACATATTTACAATTAGCATAAAATAGAATTAAATATATAACCTTTCCAAATATAAGTCTTTTTTTTTTTTTCAGCCTGATACCTTATGCTACTTTGTCCTAATCTAAGCTATCAAATCTCGCAAATCATCATATTCTACAGAAAGGTCATTTCATGTCTTCGTCTGAGTACTGATCTAAGCTGTTATGTGAATAGTATATGCAGAAAGAACCACTAGAAGGGAGTAGAAAGACACTAGTTGGAAAATAGATAATGATCTCACAAGCTAGCAGAAAAAAGCAATTTGTAATTGGAACAATAGAATATTTGTAAAGGGAACGAACAGAATCATCAGAATTTCACCTTGTCAGTGGAGCAAAATTAGTCATGGACTGAAGACTTCTCTGGGCTTGCCCTAAAAACTCAAAATCAAGCATCAAAATAATCCACCTTACTCCAAGAACTTAACTGTGTGACAGAAGAGAAGCAAATACTTTTTTTTAAATATGCAAGGAAATCCAGTAACCAACAATGTAAATTTTTAAATGTGTTGGCTTATGTCAGGAATGCAAGGTAGATTTAACATTCACAACTCATTTAATTATTTTACTATATAACAGATTAAAAGCATAAAAAGAGCATATAATTATGTAAAAAAAAGAAATTTCACAAAATTCAGCACACATTCATAATAACAACTTGCAGCAAACTAAGAACTCAAGAAAAGTTTCTCAATCTAAAAAAAGATAATTATGGCTGGGCACGGTGGCTCATGCCTGTAATCTCAGCACTTCGAGAGGCTGAGGAGAGCAGATCATCTGAGGTCAGGAGTTCCAGACCAGCCTGGCCAACACAGCAAAGCCCCATCTCTACTAAAAATCACACAAAAAAAATTCCAGGCATGGTGGCATGCACGTGTAATCCAAGCTACTCAGGAGGCTGAGGTGGGAGAATGGCTTGAACCTGGAAGATGCAGGTTGCAGTGAGCCAAGATAGCACTGCTGCACTCCAGCCTGGGAGACAGAGCAAGACCTTGTGTTAAAAAAACAAAAGATAATTTATGAGTAATCTATAGCTGATGATAAAAAAACTGAAAGCTTCTACTTTAAATTCAGGAACAAAAAAGATGATTAGTCTTACTATTTTTATCCAACATTTTACCAGAAGGCCTAGCCAATGTGAAGAAATTGGGTAAAAAAAATACAAAAGATATGCAGATAGCAATGGAACTAGAACTGATGATTATGATTGAACATACAGAAGAGCCCATAGAATGCACAAAAATTCAAATACTAAAATTAATATTAGGTACTTTTAGGGTAAAAGTTAAATATAAAATGTTATTGTGACTGGGCACGGTGGCTCACATCTGTGAATAACCAGTTTTGGGCCTGTGAATTAACCAGTCTTGGGCCATTCTTTATAGCAGTGTGAGAAGGGACTAATATAGGGACTTAATTGAACTGAAGAGCTTTTGCACAAAAAAGAAATGATAAATGGAGTACACACGTTGCCCAAAGAACTGGAGAAAATATTTATAAATTATGCATCTGATAAAGTTCTAATATCCCAAATCTACAAGGAACTTAAAGCAATCAACAAGTAAAAAACAATCTAATTAAAAAACGGGCAAATGCCATGAACAAACACTTCTCAAAAGAAGATGTACCAAAGGCCAACAAATATATGAAAAAACTGCTCAACGTCACTAATCATCAGAGAAATGCAAATCAAAACCACAATGAAATGCCATCTTATACCAGACAGATGGTGATTATTAAAAAGACAAAGAACAACAGATGCTATAGAGGATATAGAGAGAAAAGGGAATGCTTCAACACTGTTGGTCAGAATGTAAATTAGTTGAGTCACTGTAGAAGGCAGTTTGAAGATTTCTCAAAGAACTTAATACAAACTTCCATTTGACACAGCAATCTCATTACTGGATACATATCCAAAGGAAAATAAATCACTCTACCAAAGAAGACACATGCACTCATATGTTCATTGCAGGGTTGTTCATAATAGTAAAGACATAGAATCAACCTAGGTGCCCAACAGTGGTCGACTGGATAAAGGAAATGTGGTATATATACATCACGGAATACTACACAACCATAAAAGTAATAAAACCCTGTCCTTCGCAGCAAAATGCACACAGCTGGAGGCCATTATCCTAAGCAAATTAGCACAGAAACAAATACCACATGTTCTCACTTACAAGTGGGAGCTAAACATTGAATATGAATAAACATAAAGATGGAAGCAATGAACACTGGGGACTACTAGATGGGGGAGGATAGGAGGGAGGAATTAGCTAAAAACTACCTATTCCATACCATGCTCACTACCTGGGTGATGGGACCACCTGTACCCCAAACCTCAGGATCATGCAATATACCCATATAACACATCTGCACGTGTACCCCTGAATCTTAAATAAAATAAAATAAATACATTTAACTTTAACTTTGTTGCTAGTTTATGAGAGGTCACTATGCTCTGTAAAACACAAAAACAAAACATAAAAGCAAGGAATGCTTTCTGCCCATATTCCTTACAGGAAAGCACACAAAGTTTCATAAGAGACAAAACCCTGAGTATTAGAGGTTAGTGGACTTGTGGTGCAGAAAAATCTGATTTTTTTCTGTAGACATTACCATACTTCCCATCTTCAGTTTTCCATTCCAGGTTCTTGGGAAATTCATCATGCTTGCAAGAATTAGTTGTCCAAGCATCATACAGATTTCTATTGTTTGTTAACCCTAGTGTCCTATGCATAATCTGCTTACCTCTATTTACTATTTGCTCCCAACCGTTAGGTCTCAATTAACCATATTGAATCACTTAACCATTTTGCTTAACTGGTGATGTAAAGTAGCACAATAATAACAAAAAGCAAAAGTTAACAAATATTACAATAATATAAAGATGACCTGAAAAAAATTCAGTTAAAAGAAGGTGAACATTATTCACTAAATGTTGTTTGGAAGCACAATTATGGCTCAACATTACAACCAGTAAGAATATAGATATCATTAAAAACTACTGAAATTTCTGCAAAAAACATACTTAATTCCATATTTGTGATGTTACATTCAAGTCACTGATTTTTAAAAATTTCCAATAAAGTTTAGCATCACTTGATAGGCCACTGGAAATTATCTGTAGTAAATACCACAAATTTTGAGAAGCAAGTTCTATGCCTTTTTTGAACAACATCTTTCCAAATTATCGCATAATAGCCTATATTTTTCTTGCTGATATTGTGAACTCAGTTTGAAATGTCTCTCTTTTCTTCTCTCTCTTTTCTGGTTGCTAAAATTCATCATAAACTTCAAGGCTCAGTTCAATTGACATTTTGTCCATGAATTTCTCTTAATCCCAGCAGTAAGAATAAACCTTACCTTGTATGTGTTCTCATAGCAAATAGTTGACATTTCTCTTATAACAGTTACCACATTATACATTGTTTGCTTGTTTTCACCTTTAGGGTAAGAAAAATCAACTTTTCAAAGTGTTACAGTTAATTACTTGTAGAGAATGACCAGACCCCAGATCTTTTAACTCGTGTTCCAGAATTCTACTACTGCATTACACAGAACTGCTTCCTAAATATCCATCAAATCCAGCAAATATTCCATTTTTATTATTCTTATTTCTTATAAATGTGTTTATATCTTTACACCTTTTCTGTTTCTTGGTCTCCTCAGATTGTAGCTTACTAACAGAAGGGATAGTGCTTATTAGTGTATTTTGTGAAAACCTTAAAAATGTTTAACTCCCCATGTAACGAAGTGAGTCTAAATGATCATATAGAAGAGGAGGATAAAAGAGAGGTAGAGGAAAGAATTGAAGGATAAAGTGGGGAGAAGTGAATGAGGTAGCAACCATAGAGTAAATACTAATGTCACTATCTTTTATTAATAAAAAACACAGTTCAGGGATACAGATTCCATACCCGTGGACTTTTGTCATGGGGTGGAGAGAGGACGGTTATTAACAAACCTACAGAACAAGAAGTATTTGTCGCACAACTGGGAATCATCATTAGATGGAATTAGCTTCCTAATCACATAAGTGAGAATGAGGGAAAAAATATTTGGCAGTGAGGACAATGTTAGTAAATAGTTCTCAAGTGACCGAGTCAAATGGCTGCTTCCAATCAAAATCCGAATGTCACTCAAAACAGCATCTTACAGAAGAGTAGCTTGTGTTCCCCATACAGTGCTTTTGTTATCCTCTCTCAAATTTCAAGTTGTGTTTTCCTGATTATTCTAAATATGAAACTCAGAAATTGTCTCCCTTACAACTGTGATTGCATTTGTTTTGTTTAGGTTTATTTTTTCACTTGTGTTTCTCCATTAGCTTTTAAGCTCTGTAATGGAAGTTTCTAATTAGTTTCAAAGTGTCCAGAGGGTAAGGCAGTTGCTTGATTCTTCGCACATGGCACTGTTAACTCCTAAAAGCTGGTTGAAAATCTAGCACTCTGCCATGTGTTTTGAACAATGAAAATTTTAGAGGACTATTATCTTTGAAAACTATATATACTCTGGAGTTTACTTTGAACTGACAGTGTTTATCCACTGTATTTGCAAAAATAAACAGAAAAATCTTTAAATACTAACAACCACATCTGAATCTTGATATTCTTTGGCAACTAATCATAACTCCTTTGCAAGACTTTACCCATGACATGTAAATATTTGACAAGAAGCTAAATTAGAGCTATTTGAGCTTCTTATGCATTTAATGATCCCCACTATAGGGCCAGAAAGTAAATTAAGAGTAAAATTAGGAAAAGTGCAAGGAAAAGTGCAAGGGATAAGAAAGTTCACCAACCAATATGGTGGCATGCTTTTAATGGCCTATTATATTGCTGCTAATGGGAAAATTCCATATTGTTGGTTCCTGTTCATGATATTACTTACTATTAAGTTTGTACAGCAAATAACTTTTCTGATCTCTCTTACATTTTTTGTGTAACACATGTTTGCTTTTGGTTTCGTGGTACTAAATTAATTTGAATACCAATGGAGAGCACTTTTTGTAGAGTCAAAGGAGTTTGCATTGAGAAGGGCTAAACAAGTTTCTTAAAAACACAAGTTGCAAACTAAGACCCTCAAAGGTAAATTCAAATCAAATGTATGTTATTCAGCTAAATAGACTCTTAGTAAGAAAAATGAAAAGAATTTGCAAGCCCTGTAGCTGGACTTGTGCCCAGCAGTTTACCAAAATGCCCACATCCTCTTTCGTCATGCATCTCACTTGAATCACTAAGATTCATTATCTGCATGTCTTCATCATTTGATAAGAAGGAAAAACAGATTTAGAGTAGATAATCAGTATGCCCCAAACCATATAGCTAGTTAGCAGTAGAGCTGGGATTATAACCTAAAGCTCTTATTTTCCAGATAAGAGCTCTTACCATTGTTTTCTAAAAGTTTAAATGCTGTGGAGTATTTTGTAGGATGACATGATTACTGCATGTAATTGGATTTATTTCTCAAAATATTGGAGCTTTCAAACTATGTGTTTGTGAGTTTTGGTGGAGAAATCAGACAATGGTGGAGCTGAAGTTCTTTAGTGTACACTTGAACATAGGTTGTCTCTCAAGTAAAGATACTTAATAAGACATCACTACACCTTCCAGCTATACGTCTCTTACTACTGAGAATGCCCATGAACCACAGAGAGAGTGAAAACTTCCATTCATCATCCTAAGAATATTCAAGAAGCCATGATTAAATAGACGGGCAATGATGATATATAAGTATGTTTATTTTTTGATGGGAGGAACTGAGTGATGAATTTATTAGCACTCAAAGAAAACCTGGGGCTATGAAGGGAATACACAAACTATCAATTCATGAACAGCAGGGTTAATATGAACTATAAAGTGACCATGAGAGTCATTACACAGAGACAGCATTAATGAAAAACTAAGTTTCTTTGCCACATTGGTTTGGTTTTAGTGCTTTAATCTAGACAAGTCAAATTTAAGAAGAATGCTTCCCATAACACAGCACATAGGTTAACCATAGAAATCTCTTATCCATATCTCTTTCTAATACAGCAGACATGATGTTTGGAAACAGAAGCATGTTATTTAAATGGACCATTCATCAGAATCTATTTTGTGGTATTAAAAATTTCTTCTTTGAATTCCTCTTCTTGACCCTTTTGGCATCAAGAAGCGTTTAAAAGCATAAAATTCAAAATGAAAGACAAGATTCTTAGTAATCTGTTGTATGTGCCAGGCTGGCAGTGGATTTTCAGGTCCAAGTGTTTCCCTGCAGATGATTCATTGACAAGAGGGGCCAGCATAGTCTCAGAAGAACCGGAGCTTTGGATCCCTTAGACCAAAATATCTCACCAGTGAAAACTGGAATTTATATTTTTGGGTATCTTTTTCTTCCCCTTTATCATTACCAATTAATGTTTATTTGCCTCCTTCCTGGAAGTTTCTGCCACTGTTTGTTTAATGGTGTGTATATAGTTTTATAATAAGTGTGTTAACACTTTGTATAATTATTATGTGTGATTAATCCTGCATGCTCTGGAAAACTGTTAGTTTTTTTTTGTTTTGTTTTTAAATTTAACCAGTGAGGATGACTTTAAGTCTTTGTGTTACTCACATATAATGCAAGTTGATGAGAACTCTGGGGAATGCAACAGAGCATGAAAATCCTGTATTTAAAAATCTGTGCTGAAGTAGCTGAGAAGATCACATTGTTTTCTACTCTTAGGACCATCTCTGTGGTAACTGGCACATAGAGAAGAATTTTCCATGTGATGCAAGAATGTTATGGAGATCGGAGTAATAGGTATATTATATTTCACAACAGGATGAATGTCAAAACATGTTATTGTTTTGATGATAACATATGGAAGAAGGGTTATCAAAAGTATTTGTGACAGCATTTGATACAAGGATAGCAGTCTGAAGTCTGTTAGATATATGCATTGAGCTATCAATTGATAGATTGATACACTGATAGATAGATGGTAGGTAGGCAGATAGAACGATAAATGTACAGATATAGATGAGAGGAAAGAGAGCAGGAGACAAAGAGGGAGAGAAGACTGTAGTATATCTATACAAGACCTATAATAAATTGCTATTTTGATGATAGAATTATCCCCCTCAGATTTTCAACTTATGATTTGCAAAGGTGTCCCTCTTAGTAGGCATTGAGACTGGAAGGGGTCAATGCCCAAGACCATTTTCCAGAGTTCTGTCCAAATGTATAATGGAGCCAAGCAGATGGAGACCAAAATACCAGCTTTCGTCCTGACAGAGGTGGAATAATGTACCTTATGCATTATACAATCACTGGCTTGGATGTAAACTGAGGCCTTGCTGTACAAGGGCAGAGTCTTTATCTCCAGTTTATTAGATAGTTAGGAGTAAACAAGAGTACAGATCTCAGATCCTAATAAGAAAGGGAGGGAGAAGCGTAAACTTCACATGCCCAGTTCCTTACTTCAAACTGGACCAATCAGCTAGCTCACAGTTCATGCAGTAATTAATACAGACTTCAGAATCACTTTTCTCTCACTGACTTTAAGGCCATTATTCCTTGATTTTCTTATTTGTGCTCGCTGTCATTTTTACAAAGTGTATTTATTCATGTTTAAACTATTTTATTACATTGACTCTGTGCTGGCACCTCTTACTGTTTAAATTTAAATTATTTTGATTCATATATTCCACTCTTATAAATTTCTGATTTTTTAATTACTCCAGCTGTCTAGAACAGCATTTAAAAAAACACTTTCTTTAAATCCTTCTTTAAAACTTTTTTGGTTTAACAGCAATAAAATGCCTTGTAATAAATATACTCAGAACAGATATACCATAGAAAAGAAACAAATTACAAAAGCATACGCATTGTTTATTAAGTATACACATAGGTAATGGTAGTGGAAATCCCAGTTCCACAACAGCTGGTCCCCTCTTGTAATCAAAGAAAACTCTTAAGAATAAAGCAGCGATTACCTCATATGAGATGCTACCACATACATTTAATGCACACTGTCTCAATTAATATTTACAGTTTTTAATGTGACAAATTACTTCATTTTTGCTTAACTTCTCTAATCTAGGTTGAGTGTAATAATGATATTTACAAAGGAAAATGCATAGCAAAATTTGTCTATGTATTCAGAATAGAGAAACCAGTCATACTGAGCTTCTGTTCCTGGAAGCTCTGTTCCAGGAAGAAGAGACTTTAAAACAATTTTAGCAAGCTAACAGTATTTGTTTTTCATGCTTATTCAAAATTAAGCAAGTGATGTCGCATGTTAAAAATGTGTCTTTAGTTCACCAATAGAAATTCTTTTTTTTTTCTTTTTTGTGACGGAGTCTCGCTCTGTCCCCCAGGCTGGAGTACAGTGGCACGATCTCTGCTCACTGCAAGCTCAGCCTCTGGGGTTCACACCATTCTCCTGCCTCAGCCTCCCGAGTAGCTGGGACTACAGGTGCCTGCCACCACGCCCGGCTAATTTTTTGTATTTTTAGTAGAGACAGGGTTTCACCGTGTTAGCCAGGATGGTCTCGATCTCTTGACCTCGTGATCCACCCTCCTCAGCCTCCCAAAGCACCAATAGAAATTCTAACAATTTACACTATAGAGTTATGATTTAGTTTCTACTATTGTTTAATAAAATAAATTCATTCTGGATCCTTGAATCTCCTATGAACAGATCTTTTTAGATTAAAACATATTCAGAATATTCTAAATGGTTTTTTAGGTGCTCCATGATAAATTTGGCAAATATATAGTAAAAAAATTATCATTTATCTCTTTAATAACTGTGGCTAAATTTTTGGAACATGTCATTACAATCTATAAAAAGCTTCCAACTTCTTTGATTTTTACTCATTAACTTTTTTCAACCAATGAAAAAAACTTGCAGCACATTCTTGCATAAGCAATAATATCATTAAAATAAACAAAGCAAACAGATAAGTACATTTGGCTGCTTTGTTTACATCTTGTTCACTGTTGAGATCAAATTGGTTTCTTACCTGACAAAAACACCATGAGATCTTTGATTAGTGGATAAATGCTTGACACTCTTTACCTTCAATAACCTTACTAACTCAGCCTGCAATAATAGTTTATAATAATAACTTTCAGTTTTGTCAACTAATGAAAAATAATATCAAATTTAATTCAGTAGCCTTTACATAATTTACAATTTTACTACATCACTAAACACACTCTTTAGTCAAACTTATAATTTATTTAAACATAACTTTTTCAACAAGGGAAGCATTGTACTGCTTTCTACTCTGCTGCAAGCTCTTGAATTTGAATAACTTCTCCAGAAAGTTTCATGACACTGCAGCTGTGTCATTGAACAATACTTGTACCCCAAATTTAAATTTCAAACTGCATTTGTCGGCAATGCATGCAGTCACAGCTTTACAGAGTGAAGAGCTAATTGCGTTTGTTAAAAATGAAGCAAAAAACAAAATGAAATCCTCCATCATAAAGTCATCACATTTAAGTTGTTCTTACAGTAAAGGAAGTGCCCTTTAAACAATATTTGCCCATCAGCTACCAGAAAAAATACTTTACTAGCTTTATTTGTTCTTCTAACTCATCTTCAGTTCCTGAATATGTTCAAATATGGTATGTCACTGGAAAGTGGTACTTGAGTTACCTTCTTTGCAGCAGTCCCTCATCATTTCTAAGAAAAAAACATTTGATGCAGTATTTCACTAATGTCTTTGTAATTGTTTGTTTTTTTCAGTCTTAGCAACCCAAAGTGCTACTTTATAAGAAACCAACAATGCACTAATGTTTATATGTAAAATATTGAACATCTGCTTCTGTTGACTTTATTTTAATAATCTGTCTTTCAAATAGTTCTTTGGTTTTGAACTTATTTCCATATGTCTTTTATGTTAATACCATTTAAGTTTTGCAAGTTAATTGCCTCATTAGCTGTTGCATTTTCACAAATAATTCAATGTTGTTTTAGCATGTTACTATCAATTACAATAAATATATGAGAGATCATACTCTTAAGTAAAACTTGCATGAACTCATTTGATCCTCATGCCTTCACAATTGTTTCTACCGTCATCATTTGGTTTACTGTTGCTGCTGCAGTCTCAAAGTTGAAGCTTTTTACTATATGCAAACTAGAGTTGAAATGAAGATTACAATGTTTACTTCCCTAATGTAGCCAATAATGTAAGCTATAAATAAAAATAAAAAAAGGGTTGATGAAAATTTTAAATGATTGTAAAAGTTGAAAGTTACAATAAATTGACTATCTTGCTTATAGCTATATAACAGCGAAAACTTACAATAGCCTATGTTGTATCATGTTTCCACTGTACTTGCCAGCACAGGCTACTTACCACGCAGCTTTGATAACACCCATACAATTCTTCTTCCTGTTAACCACAGGGCACCACTTGTCAGTCACTTGGATGATGAAGTCACTATAAAACTTTCTAAGTATTTTTCCGATTTCTATACCTAGCACTGCTCCATGGACCACTGTTTTCTGAAAGGCATCACGATTAGAGGAAATTTCAGCCAGACATAGAAGTGGCAGTAGGTTTCAGCTGTTCTCCTCCCGCTGTTCCTCATTTCATGCTTCTTTCTCCTGACAAAGAGTAGCCACAGCCTTTCATCACATCTGCAGCTGGGTTTCAGAATTGTTCTAGATCACTGACTGACGCATGCTTCCCATTATCTTACTTTTTGAACAGGTGTGTCTATCGTAGTCAATTGCAGTCCTTCTGTTCTCATCTCACCATTGTATTGTATGAGCAAGGGGCAATACACCGTTTCCTTTCAGTTGTCGAAACTCCAGATCAGTAGGTGCCACTGATGTGAGGTCTCAGTCTCATCCAGATCCTGAACCACTAAACTTCTCTTTCTTCTGGTACTAGGATTTTATAGATAGTGGTCTTTTTTATTTATATTCACTTATTTTACTCATTACAGTGTATTCTTCTCCTAGTCCTTTTCTATGATCTTCAAATTTTCTTTAAAGAAAATTTTATCTTTTATTTTCTTCCCTCTCATTGGAGTTTGTTTTTGGGGAGTGATGGAGAGGGTGATTGTTACTGTCTTCCTCCCTCCCTTCCTCCTTTTCTTCCTTCCTTTCTTTTTTTCTTCTTTCCTTCCTTCCTCCCTCCCTCCTTCCCTTTCTTTGTTCTTTCTTGCTTTCCTTTCTCCTATCCTCCTTTCCTTTCTCCCTATCTCCCTTCCTCCCTCCCTTCATTTTTTACATCATCTGTAGTTACCTAGTTAAGATTTTTCCCCATGACCTTTAAAGTCTGTCTATATTATGTTCTCACTCCTTCCTGTAACTGCCTTTTATCATCCTAGCTTTATCTAATCACCATCTCATTACTTTCAGCAGTTGCAGGGTATATATTACTGGTGCAACAATCTCAAATTTCCTTTCATTTGGGATTCTTCATCCTAATGTAACCAACTAATTTTTTAAAAATCATTATTCAGTTCAGATAAGTGGATTTTTTTGGTCTTTATTTGGAAAAGAGACAAACTTCCTCTTTTTTTTTTTTTTTTTTTTTTTTTTCTTTTTTAGATGTCTTCTTTGCAGCTTTATTCTCTTACCTGCAACATTTTTTTGGTTTGGACATTACACAGATAATTTCTTTATTCAAATCTTGTCTAATGTGAGATATAGCACACATACATATAAAGTTGCATAAGGCACACATTTAGAATGTTAAAAATAATTACGAATTTTAAACCCATGTAACTATCAAACAAATCAACTTATAGAATATTAGTGGCAACGCCAAGTTTCCGATCAGTGTTTTCTTCCTGATCATAGATACAACACGTTAATTATAAAGAACCAACTTTCCAACATTCAAGCTAATCATATTTTTATAGTCAATATGCTTAATATAGATTAGTTTGCCTATTTAGATCTTTAAGTACAGGGAAACATGTGTGAATTACTGGTGCTTTTTTTTTTAACTAAATACATGTTTTAGAATTATATTACAGTATTTATATTTAGTTCATTCGTTATCCATGTCATGTATATCTGTGCTACTCAGAGTAGATTCAGAAATTATCAGTCCAGGATAAATATAAATGAACATACAAGAATATAAATCAATGTACTGCATCTTTATTGAGAAATTCTTGCTAAAACCAACAACAGCAACAAAAACAAAGCCTAATATGCTAAGTGAAGTAATTTTTATTATGTTACAAGATCCTTATGTCTTCATAGAACATTATCAAACATTTCTTGTGCCAGTGCCAGTTAATGGACATTTTACCTAGAACTACTGTATAGTATTCCACTGATTAATATATCATTAATTATTATCTGTTCTACTGTAGATCAAAAGTTACGTTGTTTCCCGTTTGGGGCTATTTAAAAAAAGATTCCAGCTACTTCTATAGTGTGTACAATCAAAAGTGGATTTCTAGTCTCTTCAAATATGTTGAATAGCATATAATATTTTCAAACATGGCTGGATACATTTTTATGTCCTTCAACAGTGTATAAAAAAATCTACATTGCTTCATATCATCAGCAATACTTGAATGTCATATGCAGGATTGAATGAAAAAAAAACCCAATCCTTGATAATGTTAAATTTAAAAATGTTTGCCAATCTCGTTGGTATTTAATGGAATTCCATTGTTGTTTCAATATTTATTTCTATATTTTTATATTATGGTATCTTTTGAGGAACAGCAATCCTTAATTTTAATGTAGTTAAATTTATCAGCCTTTTCTTGCTTGCTTAGTGGTTGTGATAGTTAGTACTGAGTGTCAACTTTGAAGGATGCAAAGTATTGTTCCTGGGTGTGTCAGTGAGGGTGTGGCCAAAGGAGATTGACATTTGAGTCACTAGACTGGGAGAGGCAGACCCACCCTCAATCTGGAAAATATTTCTTTTTATATTTCAGTGTACATATCTTCTACTTTCTTGGTTAAATTGATACTTTGGCATTTTTTGATGCTATTGTAGATGGAATTATCTTCTTAATTTTTTGTTCAAATAGTTTGTTGTTAGTATATAGCAATGCAACTGAAATTTGTAGGTTGATTTTGTATCCTACAACGTTAATGAATTTGTTTGTTAATTCTAATAGATTTTTGATGGAGTCTTTAAGGTGTTCTATATATAATATCATGTCATCTGCAAACAGATAATTTAATTCTTCCTTTTCTATTTTTATTCCTTTTATTTCTTTTTCCTGTCTGATTTCCCTGGCTAGGACTTCCAGTACTATATTGAATAGAAGTGGTGAGAATCGATAACTTTGTCTTCTTCCTGATCTTAGGTAAGAGGTTTTCAGCTTTTCACCGCTGACTATGATGTGAGCTGTGGGCTTGTCTTATGCAGCCTTTGTTGTGTTAAGGTACATTCCTTTTACACGTAATTTGTTGAGAGTTTTTATCATGAAGGATGGTGATTGTTGTCAAATGCTGTTTCTGCATCAACTAAAATTATCATGTGATTTTTGTCTTTTATTCTGTTAATGTGGCATATCACATTTATTGATCTGCAAATTTTGAACCACCCTTGTTTCACAGAAATAAATCCCAGTTTATTATGCTGTGTGATCCTTTCAAGGTGCTACTGAATTTAATTTGCTAGTATTTTGTTGGAGGTTTAAATGTATGACCATCAGGGATATTGGCCTGTAATTTTCTTATAGCGTCCTTGTCTGGCTTTAGTATCAGAGTGATATTGGCCTTATAAGATGAGTTTGGAAGTGTTCTCTCCTCTTTAATTTTTTGGAAGAATTTGAAAAGGAATGGTGTTAGTTCTCTTTAAATTTCTGGTAGAATTTATCAGTGAAGCCGTAAGATCTTTGGCTTTTCTTTGATGGGAGATTTTTAAAAATCACTGATTCAACTGAACTACCCATTGGTCTGTTTAGATATTTTATTTTTTCATAATTCAGTCTTGGTAGGTTATGTTTCCTTGGTAGGTACAAATGTGCACATTTTCACAAAGTCAATTTGCAGTTTTGATAGCAGATACTTTAATTATGTGCTTTTTGACAAAGAATATGGTATTGGGTTCTAGAAGTGGTCATTCAAGATCATCCAGTTAATTAGAGTAAAGGCCCTTCTGTCTTGATGTAAACATATTCATCAGCTGCAATCGCTACTACTTACTGATAGTCCTATGGAGAAAATACCATCATAGTTTCAAGATGCATTACTTTGGAAATAGTATTCAAAACTGTTGCATTCTCAATTGTGTTTGAGCAAAAGAGCTATAATCCTAGAAGCCATGTATGGGTTCTGGGAGAAAATCCTAATACAGTTCAAAATTTAGCCAATCATCATATTTGTATTAATATCTGGTATCAACAGACAAATAAATTTTTTCCTTCTTAAAAGGTGTAAAAACAACAAGGAAATGTATGCAATGCTTACCAAATTCTGCACTGAAAGTCAAAATGGGTAGAAGAACATTAGGAAATAGCTGAATATTTAGAATAAGTTGACTTCAATTTATTGAGCACCCCACTTTGGGATAATTTAAATAGTGAAGCTTTTCAAACTAGGAAAATTGAAATGTATCTTTGAAGAGAAAATTAATTTTTCACATGTACCGAATAGGATGAGGAGACTATAACATTTGAATTAATTTTGTGTGTAATCCAAGTAAAATTTTAAATCTAAAAATACAGAGAAAATAATTATTTAATTGCATATAATTTTATATATTTTTAAAAATTAATTCAAATAAATTCAGCTAAATCTACTTAGCAAAAATTTTAATGCCTATTATTTTGAGAGAGAGAGAGAGAAAGAGAATTGTCTTGGAATTACGATTTATATAGCCTATAAATAAACTACAAGTATGTAAAAAGATCAAGGTATAAGATATTTGTATTACAATAACATCTATTTCTAAAATGGCAATTTTCTTGCTTATGTTATCATGATTAAACTTGAAAACTCATTTTGCTTAAGATATTATAAAAATTATAATTGTATTATTTACAATAATAGTATTATGTAAATTTTAAGATTCTTAGCCATTTTTTGAAAAATGAAACAAAACAAGTATGTAAACTGTTTCAGAAATTCAGTCTAGTAAACCTATCAAACAGTAATTCCAAGTAAATAGAGTAATATAGATAACAGTTTCTGTTAATAAGTCTCAATTAGCCAGAGACATTCCCAACATTTCAGTCTTTTCTGTTGCAAATATTTCTAAAAATATTGATATACTATCTGTTTTACAAAATAATATAAACAAAATTATTTCATGTTTTTGAATCTTGTAGCAGTACAAGATTGAACCCAGGAGGCAGAAGTACCATTGTTTTTCACTGTATCATTTCTGTAAACACATATGGGGTAGGAATTTAGATTATATCCTTTAGCTGAGTAAAAATACTGATATCCAGGTCTTACACATATCAGTTAAAGCAGTCTCCAGGGTGGACGTAAGGCATTAGGGTTTTTAAAACTCTCCAAATTTAAGAACCACTGTCCTCAAAACAGTACCAAAAATTACATCCAAATCCAAACAATTAGCATTAGCTTACTTTGCCATTATTTTTCTTTTTTTCTGATTTGACTAAAAGTTAAGTTTTGTTCTGATGAAAATAATGGTTTGCATTTTAAAAAACATTTTGTACTTCCCAGCCCTCATAACTAACAAATGGTAAATTCCAAGTGTTTGAGTTCTTGAATCATGAATCTTGTACTTCCCATATAAGTAACAGAAACATAACACCTTTGGAAGTTTGAAACATCAAACTGATGTTTATGTTTCAAAATTATCATTTTAGTTTTGATACAGTTTTGTTTGTTTATGCCAGTGAAATGGCTTGCCTCAAATCTTAGCAGCTTAAACAATAGTGATTTATGGTATTTCATGACTGCCTAGGGTTGGCTGGGCTGACCTAGGTTGTCGTACCTAGGTTCATGCACACTGGTGCATTGAGATAAAGACTAGAAAAGCCATACTCTATTTGCCAAAGCAAGTCACAAAATCTGCTCCTACACAGGAGAATAGACAAATAGATACCACCTATTGATGGTAGAAACATCAACATTACATTGCGCTCACGCCTGTAATCCCAACACTTTAGGAGGCTGAGGTGGGAGGATTATCTGAGGTCAGGAGTTCGAGACCAGCCTAGCCAACATGGTGAAATCCCATCTCTTCTAAGAATACAAAAATTAGCCAGGTGTGGTGGCGCATGCCTGTTAATTCCAGCTACTAGTGAGGCTGAGGCAGGAGAATTGCTTTAATCCAGGAGGTGGAGGTTGCAGTGAGCTGGGAGGTTGCAGTGAGCCAGCCTGGGTGACAGAGTGAGACTCCATCCCAAAAAACAAACAAACAAACAACAACAACAAAACACATTGCATTGCAAAGAAGTGAAATGGATTAGGAAATATTTTGGTGATCTACTGTGATAGGCTCAAATACACAAACACTTGGTTTTCAATACTTTTAAATTTGCCTAGCACAGATGAATGAAACTGAAAAGCAAAACATTGCTCAATACAACAGCAAGCTCATCCCAACAGATACATCAGTAGCACAGTGCTTCTTCTGTTGTTCTTTTAAAATTATAGTTATCTGTTTTGTGCTCAAAATATGCAAATGGTGGCGATTTCATCTGTAAAAACTTGGGCAACTTGTATTAATCATTATAACTGAGTACAGGTCTTTCTCAGCATGACTCATAAATATGTTTGAGTTTTAAAGCTTTTTATAATCACATTAATTTAATCTGTAAAATGACATTGCTTGCAATGAATTCCTACAAATCTGAATAGGCAATGAAGAGAAAGTGGTAGTATAGCTGCAAATTTTTAAAGGAGACTAAAAACAATGGAGCAATGGGAAAACATGAAAATATCTTCTTGCTTCTAAAGTATCTTGCAATACCACGACACTAATGAAGATGGAGTTTGCTTAGATGGATTTGCCTATATGCCACTTTACTACCAAAGAGATGGTTATCTGACTAAAATCTATTATTGATTATTCAATTTAGTGTTCATATATTTAAATTTTATTCAGGTTACAGTGATGTTGAAACTTGAGTTTCACATTCTAGCATGCTACTGCTGTGGCTGGCAACAAAAATGTTAAAATACGATCATACGATCATCTTCAAAGTATGAAATGGCCACTGGAGGGCTGATTTCCATTTTGTGGTTTATGGCTTCTTCTTAATATCTGATAATGTAATTATGCTTCAGCAAAGAATAAATCTTCTCTTGGTGAAATAAGCCATGCCCAGAATATTGATTTAAATAAAATAATATCATGACTTTTAAAAGGGTATTCATTTGGAGAAGGTTTTTACTATGTAAAATATCTATTATTCAAAGCTAGAGATCTTATCTTGCTTCCTTCTCCAAGATAAAATGTGCAAGAGTAAGAATTTGGTTTCTAATTGTTTTCTTGTTTTTTTTTTTTGAGACAGAGTCTCGCTCTGTCGCCCGGGCTGGAGTGCAGTGGCGCAATCTCGGCTCACTGCAAGCTCCGCCTCCCGGGTTCACGCCATTCTCCTGCCTCAGCCTCTGAGTAGCTGGGACTACAGGCGCCCGCCACCGCGCCCGGCTAATTTTTTGTATTTTTTAGTAGAGACGGGGTTTCACCGTGGTCTCGATCTCCTGACCTCGTGATCCGCCCGCCTCGGCCTCCCAAAGTGCTGGGATTACAAGCGTGAGCCACCGCGCCCGGCCGTCTAATTGTTGTTTAGTAATATTATCGTTAAAGTTAACCTTGCTTTATTTTATATATAACACACCGTAACACCTAAAGAGAGAAATTATTTTTCAAAAATAAGAAGTATCCTAAGACTGCTCTACACAACACATTTTGAGCTACAGTTTTCCTGGTAATATATCCTTCCCAACTTTTATACTTCACTTCACTTCTACTAGATTTACAACTTGATGGGGGATATCTGATCTAAAACTACTGTAACTACTTTCTCTTTTAAATTTCAGTTGTCAAATCATGTTATCTAGTTTATACTACTCTGAGTTATATCCAGTGTTTTCCCATTCTTTGCTAACACAACATCTCATAAAATCACATAGAATAACATAATATGACAGTTGAATTTAGGAGATCTCATATTATATTTGAAATTCAGCCAATGTTACAATTTAATGGCAATAGAAGATTAGAGAAGAAATGACATGTTCATTTCAGAGGTATTTTTATTCCAATGTATTTTTAATGTTCTCATGTCTTTTATTATTTTGACGGGTTTTCAGAAACAGTTTTAGAAGACCTTGTTTTGGGCTAGATTTTTATAAAGAGAGACAGAGATATATTTGAAAGTTTTAAGAGCACATTATTGCAACATATGACATAATTTGATGAAAAAATTCTGAAATATGTAATTTGAATATTACATTCTTGATCAAACTTTCTAGTTGATACCAGCATAATAACGAAAAGAAAAATCGTATCTACTCAGTAATCTTTTAATGTTCTTAGTGGCATACAACCTTTGTAGTAGTAATGATGCCTTTTTCAACATCATTATGGTGCAGCATTTAAGAAGCAATGATATGGAAAAAGATATGATGATGCATTGCTGGCATTTTCTAAGAGTAGTTATAACATGTAAGCGCGGAATAATACCTTTACAATTTAGAAGCACAAGACTGAAATCAAGATGCAAGTGTTGCTCTTTATTGGGACTTGCTCTTGCATTTTGATTTCAGTCTTCTGCTTCTACGCTGTAAACATATTATTCTGTGCTTACATGATATAAGCATGTTGCATTATATATACATATATACAATATCTTTTTAATACATGTTTTTAAAAAATATATATATGTTTTATATATATGTTATATATATATATGTATACATATATATAATGGTTTTTAAACATATACTCATCTTTTCCCACTTGAGAATTGACTTCCCTATAAAGGCTATAGTGTAACTGACTAGCTTAGCTTCAAAATGCATTTTAAACTTTTTTAAAAATTCTGTCTAGTCTTAGCCTTAACATACACTTTGAAACTCTTGGTTTTCCTCCCTTTCCACTAGACATTCCTTGCACTCTGCCAGCTTATCTAATTAACTGCTTGCTTAGAAATTCCAGGGGCTAATCTTGAAATGGATCAGGCCCAGAGACTCAGCTGAGAAATCCTTCCCATCTAGAGATTACCTCAAAGGAGTTAATCTACAACCTGGCCAGTGCTGAGATGGAGCCAGCCTACACTCCAGGTGGACAATAACTCAAGGTAGACATTGGAGCAAGATATGCAGACCCTATATCCAATACTACTTCTGCATGTTTCTCATAACAAGTTTCCCTTCTTAAATCCCTTACCCAGCCCAAAATATGAAATGATCTTTCAGAGACACAAGTCTGCCCATTTTCGAACTGCTAGCACTTGAATAATGTTGCTTTCCTTTCAGTATACCTCACTTCTTGTGTTCTTACCTCTGAGCAGTGAGTAGCTGAACTTCACTTGGTTACAATAGGACATGTTAAGTATGTGTCTTAGAAGATATGGTCCCTAAATAAACCATACTTTTATGGAAAATGAGACAAACCTTGGTAGTTTTCACACAGTAGTATTTTGTATATAGTAAAAGCTATAAACAAACTGCATTCATGTATACTGCAATGTTGGATCCTCACAGACATTTGTACCATTAATTCATCCCTTTAATAGACAAAAAATTACAAGATGAATGGGCTTGTCAATTCTCACAGAGTTAAGTAGCAAGTCAGTGCCGACTCACTTCCAATGATAAAGTCAAGCTTGTAGCTCCTGAGGTGGGCTGATCTAACCTTCTTTTCATGGGTTTATCCTGGGCTCATGGTTAAACAAAACTTTAAAAGGTTTTTGTTTGTTTGCTTACTGTTTTAGTTTGTTTTATATACATTAATCATTGTATAGTATTAAGAGGTTTTTGTTTTTTTGCTTAATTTTTTAGTTTGTTTTATATACATTAATCATTGCATAGTATTTGTGCTAATATTTTGTGTGTAGTTTTCTTAGTCTTCAAATACAGTAAAAACTTAACTACTGAAAAGGGAAAGAAGTCATGAACGTCTTTTGGCAGGTGAAATTAGGAGGCAGCTGATCTCCTGCAGGTCAAAAGACCTATCAAAAACAATACATGATTAAAATATTATGTGCTATTTATATAACAGTTCTGAGGAGCCTGAAGCACTTTACAAAATCAATTTGACTAATCCCAGTGAACAGTGAGGAGCTATGCAGGATAGTAGAGATGATAACTGTCCTCATAAACAATTTCTAGTACTTTGGAGAAAGACTGCCTTTTACTCAGATCTCATAAGTCTATGACACAGCCACATTTATTGGAAAATAATAGACAGTTGGGGAATACGGTAGAGGAAGGCAAAGAAGGAGAACTGGAAATATTACAGTAGGTAGTTAGTCAGACATGAGCAGAGCAGAAAAGGACCCCTCCAATCAGAAATGTCAAGTGATATTATCCCTCTAAAATAATAATTGGTTGCAATTGGTGCTAGGAAAAGGCAGTCTTCCAATAGATAAAACAAAACCCTAAAGCTAGTGATCAGCAGCTTCCCAATAAGCTCTCAGGAGTTTTGTGAGTGGGCTCAAGTATGTGCACTAAGAGGCAAAATGGCAGTTTAACTGGTGTATGACCTTCCTCTAGGAACTCTCAACTGGTAAGGGAAAAACACCTCAAGTGAGCATGTGCACAACTTCAGTAAACGCACTGAGCATGCAGCTCCTCCCAAGTGCTAGCAGGCCACTGCGCATGCAGACACCCATCCCAAGGGGACAATCAAGGGAGAAGAAGCAAAAGACTCTGGAAGCCTCCCAACATAAAAAAAAAAAAAAACCCAAGTCAAAGGTCAGACAGCCCACTTGGATCACTCAAGACTCCTGCTCTTCTAAGTACACTTTACTTCCTTTTGTTTCTGCTCTAAAACTTTTTAATAAACTTTCATTCCTGATCGAAAACTCTGCCTTATCCCCTGGGTCAAATTCTTTCTTCAGTTAAGATATATTAACTATACATCATAGTACTTAGGTATCTGTAACTTTACATCATAGTATCTAAGTTACAGGATATAATAGAGAAGAGGGAAGGGAAGAAATAGGGAAGAGAGAGAAGAAAACAAAGATAGACACACTCATGTACATTGAGAAACTGACATTGAAATAACTTGAAGGAGGTGAGAGATTTAATTTGTCAACTATTAGGGGTTGAAGGTGCAATCCAGATAGAGAAAATGGCCAGTGCAGAGGCCCTAAGGTGGGAGAAATTCAATGACCCTGTAGAAACTAGCCTTTGAGAGAAAATTAGCAAAAGGGAAAGTGATAAGAAATTCAGGTAGAGGTGATTTAGAGAGACAGGAAATGGAAAGATAGATATAGAGAGATAAAATATAGAGACAGACAATCTCAGTTATAATACATTATTTTAACTTGTAAATTAAAATTTACAGTAATTTTAATAGGAACTTTTGCAGCAGAGTTGATTTTATTGATATTTGTCAATAGTTATTTCTTGCTTTATCTTAAAGTAGAAAGTTATTAAGGTTTTCCTAAGTTCCTAAATTAACTTCTCCCACTTTAATTCTCTGAAATAGTTTACTTAAGATATAAATTATTTCTTATATAACGAGTTTGCTAAAACTCAATTATAAATGTACTTACCATTAATGAGTTTTGCAGTGAGAAATTTTTTTAACCTTCCCTGCCATTTCTTTTACTGTTTTGGAGCTTTATACGTATTCTATTACTTTTCTATTTAGCTTATTCAGCTTATTTTATTATTCTAGAAATAAACTCATTACATCCTAACCTTCAAAGTTTAGACATATATGTGTATATGCTTAATTGTATATATATGTACATATATGTGTGTATTTTTAATAATAAATTATGTTCTAATTTCTAATTATGCCATAATAAACATAATGGTTCCTATTTTGTTATCGTTAAAAATATATTTTGTCAGATACTTTCAATTCTGATTTGTGTCTTTTCTCTCAAATAGTTATTTTTTATATTTATATTCAATTGCCTTTTATTTATTTTAAAATTAAGAGTAGTTTTAACATCTGTTCTCTCTATTCTACTTACTTCTGGTTTTGTCTTTTGATTTCTTTCTTGTTTCTTGAGAATCCTGTACATGTAAAATTTTTGTTTTATAAATAAATGTGATTAAGATCATAATCTCTCTCTCATATTGCACCACACTCATCTCTTTAACCTGTAAATTATTTTGGAAAATTCTTAAGATTTCTAAAAATACTTAATACATTTTGGTCTGATTTATTGCCTACAATTCTGTTGACTATGAAAGTTGTATATAAAATAGTTTGAATTTTTGAAATAGACATATTAGTTATGTATTGTTAATTGTGTTAAATCTACATCATAGAATATGTTTTCTTTGCATAAAAATAGATTTCCTTAAATTATTTGTCGGTTTCATGTAAAGCTACTTATGCAGGTATATTCAAATGTCTCAGTATAAATGTGAATGTTTTCTAACATTCCTACATAATCTGTCACTTTTTGACCTTAATTATTCAGACACTTTCTTATTTTCTAATTAAAGTAAACAGAGGAAGAAAGAATATTTTTTCCTGTCACTTTAATTTAAATTTTATGTTATTCCTGTGATACTCTTAAATGACGCTTCTCATGAGGGGGAAAAAAATGTATGAAATGTTAAAACTGATTGGTCCAGAATGGAATCCTATTTGATGAGATGACCTAAGGATATATCATGAAAGATATGGTCTTAGCATTTTATGTGATCACCCTCACCATCCCATCCCGAAATTACCAGTAAGTACCCATCATGTATCTATTAGTCATAAATTTGTATACATTTAAGAAATCTATCTTTTAATCCACTACTTTTTCAGCATGTATCCTTTATGCATTAAAGCACATATTGATACTACCATTAAGTTATTCTTCCATCTAAAATGCTTTCTTTAAATGTCAAGGGATGAAACATTCTGAACTATATATGAACTAAAATGAATGTCCTTATTTTCAGTTTAAAATGTGCAAGCTTGGTTTCAATAATAATTATCATTAATATGACAATGAAAAAAGTTTTTAAATGCATCAGGGTTTTCCCAGAAAAAGATACATTAAACCTTTGGGTACCAAATAATCTGTAAGTTATTCTTTCTTACATGCATATAGTTGTACACTGCTGTGGCTATTCTATTTACATTACACGGGAGAGTGCCATTTAAGCCATAAGTACAACTCTACATAATTCGACTTAGTTTAAACATCTTGCTAGAGGAATAGTAATCAAATTTAGCTTCAGGACATAGTGTAGACTAATACAAAGCTCTATATGCACAGTTAAGATTATACCACAAATGTGGTTTCTATTTTATCATTTGATGAATGGTATGTCACATAGTGTTATGTGATTCCATAATAAAAGATGTTATTACAATGCCTCTGCTCAGAAGGACAAAGTTAAGCCTGCCAAGAGGACATGAATTCTCAAATTCTAGAGTTGAATAAGTTGCCTCATGGCTTATTCTTTGAGTTCTTGGAGAGGAAGAAAATATATGTGGGCATCCAAAACAGGTCTTCCAACTGCATTAGGCTTCCAAAAGTGTCTTCTAGATGTTAGATCATTTTTGACAAATTTTTCTTTAAAGTACATATATAGCTAGATGTATTTATACCAATAGATTAGTTATTCCCACGAAATGCATCAAAATATTTTCCACTCATGAACAAATAAGTCTAGCTGTTGAGATTTAAGCAGCAGTGGTGGTGTACATAACCAAACCACTAATTACTTTTAAACAATAAACTTTTTCTTCGACCCATTCCTTTTCAATTCAAGCTTTCTAAAACAGTATTTCCACAAGGGCACAGTTCAAAAGCAACATTCTGGGAGTCACAAATAGCTTAAATTAATCGATTAAAATATATGAGGTAAGTTGTACTTGAACAGATGAGCTACCATATAGGTATGCTTCCGTTGCAGAAAGAAATTTCTATCAGCAATCTGTGTGTGTCCCAGGAAAGAATGAGAATGATGAGTGATAAAAGAATGTGGTGCAATTGGGATAATGGTGACTGAGTGTTGTTAATGAGTAAAAATGTGGTTCTGAAAAGTGGAGGCTGCCGTGAATCTAACCTGAAGTTTTAATTTTATCTTAAAATGAAATTTTGATTTTATTGCTTTGTAAAGAAGAGTGCTGAAAAAACAGATTTGAGAAGATTAATTTAGGCTCTCATTTTAAAGAGAAGATCATTTTTGTCATCTAATTCTGTGTACTAGTAGAGTCATAATGGTGTGGTTAGTAATATCTTTCTGAGTTATAAGAATAAAATGAAGTCTCCTGGTTTTTTAATACAGATTTTTTATATTGCAAAGTTTTTATATATAACACATAATATGAACACGAAAGCTTTCAGATCACTAAAAATGTAGGGTCTAAGATCAAGTAGCATAATCATCTGGAAGAATTGTTGGAGTGAGAAATCTAAGATGAAAAATTGTGATTGACTAAAAAAAGACATTTAGAAACACAGTATTTAACAATGGAATCACAATTGTGATGCTATTAATAACAGGCAATTGGGACAGAGTTCATAATGACTTAATCCCTAGTCCATTAACTTTTATGAATTTAATAAAAATATATTAAAATGAAAATATGCTACATTGAAATTACTAAGTTCAGATACGCTTACTTTTGATGAGTTTCTAGAATGCATTCTGGTACGAGTTTCTACCATCTATGTGAACTGTGAAACAAATTGCTTTATTTACCATTATCCCAGGTTTTTTTTTTTTAGCTTGTCTCTTTTGGTTATTCGAAGAAGCCAATATGCAGTATAACAAAGCAAAGTATCCAGTAACTTTAAATTATTTTATCTGAATTGGTAGAAAACTAGCTATTATTTAACGAACCCTGGTGCTACAGTTACTGTCTGTTAAAACAATACGTTAGAAATAAATAACTATGTTTCTCTTCCTCATTTGAAAGTCGTTGGCATTTTGCTACTGTGAAAACCATAATGCCTAACATATATTTTCAAATGACTTTGTACTAATAATATATTGAGAAAGCTATTCAGATACATTAGAATGTTTGTTGTTCAGAAAAATCGTGAGCAAAACGATTGCCTTCTAAACCACATAGTAAGCTGGGTTAGTAGCAGCTACATTTGGGTGGGGTGAGGGAAGAGGAAGAGAACATCCCTAATACATTTCCTATCTGTTTACATGAAGTGGTTGTCCTCAATCAGCATTCATGCTTTTATACAGAAATGGTAGATTGATTGTTTTATCTAAGGGTTAAAACCTTTTATCTGATGGTGGTTACATAAACCACCACCACTGCCTTTTTATGTCTGTAGATTTAAAGTTTCCACTATTCAGAATCTGAAAATTTTCACTTGCCTCAACATACTTACAGTACCTTTTTGCAATTTGTGCTTCCAAAAGTTTATTTCACTACCTGAAGTACATATATTTTCTGTGAATTATTTTTCACTTGGATGTCCAGCATTGATTACTTCAGGATACAGCATTAAGAAAAATGGCATCTTAAACTCAGCACGACTTGAATGAGATGAAACATTTTTATCATAAATTTAGTTTGTTCAATGGAATGTATCTGCCTTCAGAATCACCTTAGCATAAGTAGAAGTTTCAATATCTATTTTTCAGAAAATATAAATATCCATACAATTAAATCAGAAAGGAACATGAACAGTCAAGAAAGAGCGTGTGGCTTATTTTGGTTGGAAAATACTAGAAAATATTTTCCCATGTAGCTTAAAGGGTGGTTTTAAATTAAGGGAATTTACTTCTAAAAAAAATAGTACAGAGGATGGCTTGAGAAATCTGTTTTCTCTTTCTCCAGCTCTGTGTATGTTGTTTTAGAGTCTTCTAAAGCACAAGCATTTAAATGAGAATTTACACCATGACAGCCTGTTTTAACTGTCACAGTAAAGGCTGATGATGAACTAACAAAGTAAAGATAGGTTTACTATATAATAAGATGAGCAATAACATGAGTAAAAGGCTGAACATAGCAATCCCAATAATCATGATGGCAATAATGAAGAGGCAGCAGCACAGGAATTTGTCGTGACTAACATAGCTTTAAGACCTAATATCTGGAAAGCATTAAAAAAGCCACTTTCTCAATACCTAGTTTATTGAGCGTTTTTGGCATGAAGGGCTGTTGAATTTTTTTGAAGGCTTTTTCTGCATCTATTGAGATAATCATGTGGCTTCTGTTGTTGGTTCTGTGTATGTGATGGATTATGTTTATTGATTTGCATATGTTGAACCAGCCTTGCTTCCCAGGGATGAAGCCGACTTGATCATGGTGGGTAAGCTTTTTGATGTGCTACTGGATTCAGTGTGCCAGTATTTTATTGAGGATTTTCGCATCGATGTTCATCAGAGATATTGGCCTAAAATTATCTTTTTTTGTTGTGTCTCTACCAGGCTTTGGTATCAGGATGATGCTGGCCTCATAAAATGAGTTAGGGAGTATTCCCTCTTTTTCTATTAATTGGAATAGTTTCAGAAGGAATGGTACCAGCTTCTCTTTGTACTTCTGGTAGAATTCAGCTGTGAATCCGTCTGGTCCTGGACTTTTTTTGGTTGGTAGGCTATTAATTATTGCCTCAATTTCAGAACCTGTTATTGGTCTATTCAGAGATTCCACTTCTTCCTGGTTTAGTCTTGGGATGGTGTATGTGTCCAGGAATTTATCCATTTCTTCTAGATTTTCTAGTTTATTTGCATAGAGGTGTGTATAGTATTCTCTGATGGTAGTTTGTATTTCTGTGGGATCAGCGGTGATATCCTCTTTATCATTTTTATTGCATCTATTTGATTCTTCTGTCTTTTCTTCTTTATTAGTCTTGCTAGTGGTCTATTTATTTGATCTTTTCAAAAAACCAGCTCCTGGATTCACTGATTTTTTGAAGGGTTTTTTGTGTCTCTATCTCCTTCAGTTCTGCTCTGATCTTAGTTATTTCTAGCCTTCTGCTAGCTTTTGAAGGTGTTTGCTCTTGCTTCTCTAGTTCTTTTAATTGTGATGTTAGGGTGTCAATTTTAGATCTTTCCTGCTTTCACTTTTAGGCATTTAGTGCTATAAATTTCCCTCTACACACTGCTTTAAATGTGTCCCAGAGATTCTAGTACATTGTGTCTTTGTTCTCATTGGTTTCAAAGAACATCTATTTCTGCCTTCATTTCGTTGTTTACCCAGTAGTCATTGAGGAGCAGGTTGTTCAGTTTCCATGTAGGTGTGAGCGAGTTCCATGGTTTTGAGTGAGTTTCTTAATCCTGAGTTCTAATTCGATTGCACTGTGGTCTGAGAGACCATTTGTTGTGATTTCTGTTCTTTTACATTTGCTGAGGACTGTTTCACTTCCAATTATGTGGTCAATTTTAGAATAAGTGTGATGTGATGCTGAGAAGAATGTATATTCTATTGATTTGGGGTGTAGAGTTCTGTAGATATCTATTAGGTCCACTTGGTCCAGAGCTGAGTCCAAGTCCTGGATATCCTTGTTAACCTTCTGTCTTGTTGATCTGTCTAATATTGACCGTAGGGTGTTAAAGTCTCCCATTATTATTGTGTGGGAGTCTAAGTCTCTCTGTAGGTTTCTAAGGACTTGTTTTATGAATCTGATTGCTCCTGTATTGGGTGCATATATATTTAGGATAGTTAGCTCTTCTTGTTGAATTGATCCCTTTACCATTACGTAGTGGCCTTTTTTGTGTCTTTTGATCTTTGTTGGCTTAAAATCTGTTTTATCAGAGACTAGGATTGCAACCCCTGATTTTTTTTTCTTTCCATTTGCTTGGTAGATCTTCCTCCATCCCTTTATTTTAAGCTTAAGTGTGTCTTTGCACATGAGATAGGTCTCCTGAATAAAGAACACCAATAGGTCTTGAATCTTTATCCAATTTGCCAGTCTGTGTCTTTTAACTGCGGCATTTAGCCCATTTACATTTAAGGTTAATATTGTTATGTTTGAATTTGATCCTGTCCTTATGATGTTAGCTGGTTAGAAAGCTGAAACTGTATCCCTTCCCTACACCATACACAAAAATTAATTTGAGATGATTTAAAGACTTTAGTGTAAGACCTAACACCATAAAAACCCTAGAAGAAAACCTAGGCAATACCATTCAGGACACAGGCATGGACAAAGACTTCATGACTAAAACACAAAAAGCAATGGCAACAAAAGCCAAAATGGACAAATGTGATCTAATTAAACTAAAGAGCTTCTGCACAGCAAGAGAAACTATCATTAGAGTAAACAGGCAACCTACAGAATGGGAGAAAATCTTTGCAATCTACCCATCTAACAAAGGGCTAATATCCAGAAGCTACAAAGAACTTAAACAAATTTACAAGAAAAAAACAAGCAACTCTGTCAAAAAGTGGACAAACGATATGAACAGACACTTCTCAAAAGAAGACATTTTTGCAGCCAACAGACATATGCAAAAATGCTCATCATCACTGGTCATCAGAGAAAAGCAAATCAAAACCACAATGAGATACCATCTCATGCCAGTTAGAATGGTGATCATTAAAAAGTCAGGAAACAGCAGATGCTGGAGAGGATGTGGAGAAATAGGAATGCTTTTACACGGTTGGTGGTAGTGTAAATTAGTTCAACCACTGTGGAAGACAGTGCGGCGATTCCTTAAGGATCTAGAACTAGAAATACCATTTGACCCAGCCATCCCATTACTGGGTATACACCCAAAGGATTGTAAATCATGCTACTATAAAGACACATGCACACGTATGTTTATTGTGGCACTACTCACAATAGCAAAGACTTGGAACCAACCCAAATGCCTATCAATGATAGACTGGATTAAGAAAATATGGCATATATACACCATGGAATACTATGCAGCCATAAAAAGGATGAGTTCATGTCCTTTGCTGGGACATGGATGAAGCTGGAAACCATCATTCTAAGCAAATTATCAAAAGGACAGAAAATCAAACACTGCATGTTCCCACTCATAGGTGGGAGTTGAACAACAAGAACATATGGACACAGGGTGGGGAACATTCCCCACCAGGGCTTGTTGGGGGATGGGGAGCTAGGGGAGAGATAGCATTAGGAGAAATACCTAATGTAAATGACGAGTTGATGGGTGCAGCAAACCAACATGGCACATGTATACCTATGTAACAAACCTGCACGTTGTGCACATGTACCCTAGAACTTAAAGTATAATAAAAAAGGTACTTTCTCCATAATTTCATTAAATTATTAATTTAAAAATCTATGAAATTAATGTAATCAAATTCCCAAGAGACACCATACCTAGTTTAGAAAGGCAAATTAGATGAGTAACTGGGTTTCTTATTTCACACAGAGATTGAGAAGGGGTCAGAAAGAGTGGGAAAACTGGCAAATTTAGAATTCAGAGTAGAGAACAGATGACTGCGGGGCTTCATTTCTGATTTAGAAGACAAAAGAACAACAATCATGGATTATGAATGGAAGATAAGTTTAAGATTCTGCAACATTTATGACAAGAACTCAGGGAGGTTCATGACATATGCAAAATTGTGTGTGCGTGTGTGTGTGTGTGTGTGTGTGTATTTTCCAAAAAGGTTTCAACAAATTACCAATGCATTTCCATGCTTTTTTTTCCCTTTTCCATTTCCAACACTGAAACAGAAAAAAAAAAGGCAAGGTTCAATATTTTAAAATGAGTATGTTTTCATTTTTTACAATCATCTTTGTCTCCAGTGAAGTTTTCATATTTTTTTTTGGTGCAATCCTATATGTTCAAGAAAGTGAGAAAGCTAGGGAGCTATGAAAGTTGCATTCACATTCACTACTATGCAGAATAATATCACCACCCTAGAAAACTCCCTATGCTTCAACTACTCAGCCCTCTTGCTCCCTTTGAATGTTGGACAAACACTGATCTTTTTAATGTGTATATAGTTTTGCCTCTTCCAGAATGTAGTGTAATTGAAATTACAGAGTTGGTAGGTTTTACATACTGGGTAGGTTTTACATACTGGCTTTGCTCATTTAGCACTATGTAATTAACATTCACTCCTGTCATTTCATGGATTGAGATTTCATTTATTTTTATCACTGAATAATAGTTCTTGTATGGATATATCAGTTTGTTTAAAAATTTACCCAATGAATGCATTTTGGTTGCTTCCAGTTTAGGGATATTATGAATAAAACTGCTATAAACACTGGTGTGCAGGTTTTGTATAGTCATAAATTTTAATATCAATCAGTTGGGTGAATACCTAGGAATGCAATGTCTTAGCTGTACAGTAAGACTAGGTTTAACTTCGTAGGAAACTGCCAAACTGTCTTCCAAAGTAGTTGTACAATTCCCACCAAGAATGAATGAGTCCCTGTTGCACCACATCCTTGCTAGCAATTGACATTTGAAATGTTAGAATTTTAGCCATTTTAGTAGATGTGTAGTCGTACAAGATTGTTATTTTAATTTGCAACTCCATTATGGTAAAATATGTTGAGTGTCTTTTATATGCTTATCTGCCATCTATTTATTTTGTTTGGAGGTGTCAGAACTTTGACCCAATTTTTAAACAGATTATTTGTTTTCCTATTGCTGAATTTTAAGAACTATTTGTATATTTTGGGATATAAGACTTTTATAGGATATGTGATGTGCAAATATTTTCTCCCATTCCATGACTTTTTTTGCCCATTCTAGTCACAGTACTTTTCACCAAATAAACATTTTAATTTTGATAAAGTCCAAATTATTTTTTTCATAGACTTTTACTTTTGATGCTGTATCTCAAAATTCATCATAAATCCAAGATCATATCTATTTTATCTTATGTTTTCTTTTAGAAGTTTTGTAGTTTTGCATTTTATATTGTTGGAGCTCAGAACATGCTACTGCAAAATGTAGTGCCTGAGAGGTCACTCTCTGACTTTCCCTTGCTTTTCTGTATGAGATTTGGTGATAAAGGAATTCTCTGACATACCTCTCCTGAAAGTAGGTCCTAAGACCCTCATCTGACAGATGGTCCTTCCTTATACCCATAGGAAAGGAATACTACACAGGGAAACCAAGAAGAATTTGAACAAACAGATGTTGCTGAGTTCCTGCCATTAGATCATACCCTTCCTGTCCAATCATACTTCTACATGATTGTCCGTTCTTCTTGAAATCTAAGCATAAAAATATACAAATTTGCCTTGGTCTTTGGGTCTTCATTTCTGAAGTCTCCTGTGCAAGGCAAAACTTCCATCAAATAATTTTTTAATGCTTTCTTCCTGTTAACCTGCCTTTTGTTATAGGGACTTTAACCATGACATTTATACTGGGTGAGAAAAGGTATTACTTTTTCTCTGCTACAGTATTTTGAGTTAAAATTTGCAAAAGGGGAAAGATCTGTGTCTGGTTTTATTTCGTTTCTCCTTTCTTTCTTTCTTTCTTTCTTTCTTTCTTTCTTTCTTTCTTTCTTTCTTTCTTTCCTTCCTTCCTCCCTCCCTCCCTCCCTTCCTTCCTTCCTTCCTCCCTTCCTTCCTTCTTTTCTTTCTTTCTTTCTTTCTTTCTTTCTTTCTTTCTTTCTTTCTTTCTTTCTTTCTTTCTTTCTTTCTTCTTTCTTTCTTTCTTTCCTTCTTCTTTCTTTCTTTCCTTCTTTTTCTTTCTGTCTCATCTTTCTTTCTTTCCTTCTTTTTCTTGCTTTATCATTTTTGGCATATGGACATTCTGTTTCCTCAGTACCATTTGTTGAAAAGACTATCTTTTCTTCATTAAATTGTTCTTGCTCCTTCTTCAAAGATCAGTTGGACTATATGTTTGTAGGTCTATGTTGGATCTTTCTATATTGTTTATTTGGTCTATTCTTTCACTATGATGTCTTGATTATTATAGCTTTACAGTAAATCTTAAAGTCAGGTAGTGTCTATCCACCAACTTTGTTCCTCTTCCTTGACATTGTGTTAGCTGTGTGTTGGTCTGTTCCTTTTCAATAAAAATTTTGGAATTTTGCTTTGGATTGCCTTGGACCTATAGATCTCCTTTGGAAGACATTATAACAGTATTGAGTCGTTCTATCTATGTATACTGAATATCTCTCCATTTATGTAGAACCACTTTGACTTATTTGTCACAATGTTATCATTGTTAGCATACAGATACTGTATATATTTTGTTGTATTTATAACTATTTTGTGTTTTGATGATAAGTGGTATTATGGTTTTTAAAATGTATATTTCTAATTGTTCAGTGCTAGTGTATAGGAAAGTAATTTACCTTGGTATATTGGCCTTGTATAAAGGGACCGATTGTAGGTTATTAGTGCCAAAGTGTCATTATTATTATCTGGGATTTCCTACCTACATAATTATGTCATTTGCAAATAAAAACAGTTTAAAATTTTTTCCTCCTGATTTGTATTCATTTTATTTATTGTCTTATTGCATGAGCTAGTATTTTTCTTGTCTTATTGCATGAGCTGGTACAATGTTGAATAAGAGTGGTAAAGAAGTCATTCATTTTTCTTGGTCTTTGAAGGAAAGTATTTAGTTTCTCACTATTGGGCATAATATTAGCTGTAGGGTTTTTTTAAATAGCAAATTATATACCTAGTTGGCAAAGAGGTTTTTATCATGAATAAGATATGGGTTTTGTCAAATGCTTTTTCTGTGTATGTTTTTTTCCTCTTTGCTTGTTGATGTGGTGGGTTGTATTAATTGACTTCTTTCAACAGCTTTGGAAACCTGGAATAAAATTAATTAGAGATTGCATATATTTTTTATTATTCCATTTGCTAACATTTTGTTTAGAATTTTGGTTTCTATGTTGGTGAGAGATATTGCTCTACAGTTTTCCTTTCTTGTAATGTATTTGCCTGTTTTTTGTGATCAGTTAATGCTGACCTCATAGAACGTTAGGAGATGTTCACTCTGCTTCTATTTTCTGGAAGATATTGTAAGAAATTGGCATTTTTGTTTAAGTGTATGATATGTATTTGGCATGAGATTTTGGTATTTGTCCTGAATGGAGTTCTCTGAGATTTCTGGATATGTGTTCTTTGTTTTTTTTTTTTTTTGAGACGGAGTCTCGCTCTGTCACCCAGGCCTGACCGCAGTGGCGTGATCTCGGCTCACTGCAAGCTCTCCCTCCCGGGTTCACCCCATTCTCCTGCCTCAGCCTCCCGAGTAGCTGGGACTACAGGTGCCTGCCACCGTGCCTGGCTAATATTTTGTATTTTTAGTAGAGACCAGGTTTCACCATGTTAGCCAAGATGTTAGCCAGGATGGTCTCTATCTCCACCCATCTCGGCCTCCCAAAGTGCTGGGATTACAGGCATGAGCCACCACGCCCGGCCCTGGATATGTGTTTTAATGTGTGTTATTAATTTTGGAATATTCTTGGTCATTATTATTTCAAATAATTCTGCTTTATTATCTTCTGTTACTCCAATTGTATGTGTGTTACACTTTTTGAAATTGTTCCACAGTCTTTGAATAATTTCTTTTTTTATTGTTTTATTTCTGTCTCATTTCATTCTAGGAATTTTCTTTTGAAATATTAAAGCTCACTAATTCTTTCCTTAGCTTTGTCCAGCTTACTCATAAGCCTATAAAAGGCATTCTTTATTTATGTCACAGTGTTATGGATTTCTAACATTTTCTTTTGCTTCTTTCTTAGAGTTTCCACCTTTCTGCTTATATTTTCCTTGTGTTCTTGTGCGTTATCTACTTTTCCTAATAGAGCCACTCATATACTAATCATACTTGAAATTTCTGTCTGATAATTCCACCACTGTGTCATATCTAGGATAGTTATGAGGTTTGCTTTGTCCCTTAAGACTTTGTTTGTTTTGCCTTTAATATGTCTTATAAATTTTGTTGAAAGCTGGCATGTTGTACCACGTAATAGGAACTGAGGTAAATAGGTTTTAGTGTGAGGTTTAATCTGGCTAGGAGACAAGCTGTGTTTAATGTTTGCTGTACTGTACTTGTCTTGAGTTTCCAAATATCTCTACTGTCTTTGTTTTGTCTTCCATGTTGTCTTAGAGCTTCCCTACAAACTTCTTCTTAAGTGGAATCTGTGCCTTGTAGCTCTTTTAGCTGCAGTCCACTGTTATTATCCTGAAGCACTGTTGAGGTGGTATCAAGGCATAGGTGACAGGGAAGTATTCTATAATTCTATGAGTATTCTATAATTCTGTAATTTTAGTGAGCCTGTGTCATTGAGCTGTTACCTTCACAGGTGTTTCTCAATTTTCGTCCCCTCGTGGGTTACAAAGAAAGGCTTGAGGGAACTCAAATCAGATAATATCCCTTCTCCCATGTTGGATAAGTATTTGACAAAGTCTCTTCCCTTGTTCAGTAGGCCTTTGCTATGGAGAATGCTGTGGGTATATTGGAAAATGGTTACCTTTTTCCTCTGTTAAAAATAGAAGTGTTTTTCTTGACTATTTACTGTGAGAGCTTGCTGAGTCTCCAGGAGGTAAAATCCACACAATTATGGAAGCACCTTCCAATACTGCAGTCCCAAGATTTTATTACTCTCACAGTGGTCCATACTCTTGCCTTCAGCAGTGTGTCAAAGTTATCACTTAAATGTTCATGCTTATATTAGAAATTTCCTGAAGTCCTAAGTATCTCTTACAGAGTTTGCTATATTTTCCATCCTTTTGATCTCAATATCAGCAATATTATATCTTTATTTTCCTTTACATTGTTTATTTGGAGCTGTTATTTGTTAGTGCTTGACTTAATGCCAGACATTGTTTATAAAAACAAAAATTAGAAACTCTAGATAATATTACATTCCTCCACAAATGATTGACTTCTGACAAGCAGTTTAAATTGGAGCAGATCACCTTTATCTACCCAGGACTAAGATATTTCAAGTGACCCCTTTCTGGGATCACAGTTGAGAATCTGTGTGTCTACCTGAGCGCTTTCTCTTTGGTAGCCCAGCACCCAAACTCCATAGTATTCACCTGTACTATGAGACTGTCAAAAGCTCTATTTAACTTTGTACCTTTTAGGTGTCCATTCCTGCCTGGATTTTAGATTCACCTCATACAGCTTACAAATTGCTAATTCTTTGAGGATAAAAATAGTACAGAATGTCAAACTCACTATTTTGTTTACCTTTGGATCTCGAATCCTCAAATTTTGACTATTTTTGTGGATTTTTTCCCCTAGATTTGCGAATTCCTTAGGATCTCTGATATTTTGTGTGCTGCTTGTGCCATATTTCCTGGGCCACTTTGGAATTGAAAAATGCCTTGAGGCAAACTGTGGTGGAGAATGATGCACTCACCTCAATGCAAAAGATTTAAAAAAAAAATTTCACTTATTTTATGAGTTATTGCATGATTGCTCCACTTCCATTACCACGAAAATCCTACTTACTTCAAGGTTTTTAAGAAATAAGCCCAGTTTCTCAATTTCATCCCTATAAGCTTCTTTTCACACAGTGAAGATCTTCACTAAAATTTGTTTATCTTTTACAAAATTTAATATGAATTATTTGGTCTTTATTTTATTTTATGTTTCCTTATTTTATGCTACCCTGAAGTAAAACATTCTTATTAACAGTAGAACTAAAACACTGCTCTTATAAAGTGAAATTGTTGCAATACATCTTTGTTTTCATCAGACTATTCCATTTCAACCTATAAAGCTATTATCACTAATCTATAGTTGTATTTATAATAACATCCACTATATTTTCTTTTCTGGATGCATGCACATCAGATATCTTTAAATAAAATACCTTATTTTAATTAAAACTCAGTTGAGATCCAGGGTTTTATGTTCTTTAAAAACAGAGCTAGATTTTCTTCCAAGAAAATGGAGGACTGGTTTTTTTCCTTTTTTTTTTTTTTTTAGATGGAATCTCACTCTTGTCACCCAGGCTGGACTGCAGTGGCACAATCATGGCAGCTCACTGCAACCTCTACTTCCCGGGTTCAAGCAGTTCTCCTGCCTCAGCCTCCAGTAGCTGGGACTTTAGCACCTGCTACCAAGCCTGGCTAATTTTTGTATTTTTAGTGGAGGCGGGGTTTCACCGTTTTGGCCAGGCTGGTCTCAAACTCCTGACCTCAGGAGATCTGCCCACCTTGGCCTCCCAAAGTACTGCGCCTGGCCAGAGGACTGATTTTGATCAAGATGATTAAATGCATCAAAAATGTTGATCTTTCCTTTGTTCATCAATTGAAAAAAAAACAAAGAATATAAATATGAATAATTACTTCCATTAAAATTAAAACAAAGCCAAATGTAGTGACTCATGCCTGTAATCCCAGAGCTTTGGAAGGCCAAGATAGGAGGATCACTTGAGGCTAGGAGTATGACACCAGCCTGGACAATATAGTGAGACCCTATGCCTACAGAAAATTAATAAAAAAAACAAAAAACATAACCAAGTGTGGTGGCATGTGCCTATATTCCCAGCTACACTACTTAGGAGACAGAGGTGAGGGGATCAATTAAGCCCAGGAGATCAAGGTTGCAGTGAGCCATGATCACACCAGTGCACTTCAGTCTGGACAACAGGGCAAGACCTTGTCTCAAAAAAATATATAAAAAATAATATATCACCAAACTGAATTTTAAAATGTGCATCAAAATAAAATATACAATTTGATATAATGGAAAAATTAAAATAATGTTAAAGGCTAAGCAACACAAAACTTTTTTTCTAATTAGTTAAATTGATGGTATAGATAATAAAGTTTAATAAAGATTATGTAGCCGAGGAAAGAATAGCTTCCTTCTACCCTTCGAGTTTCTTTGGCTAGGCTACAAATTATATTGACGTAAGACAGATTCTCAAAAAGAAATATTTTAATCACCTGTGCACACAGGAGTCCCATGAAAAACATGAGACTCAAATACGGGCCAAATGATTGATGCTTATATAATGTCCTGAGTTACAGAAAGGCACAGGGGTTGGGCTTCTGGCAGTGGTGATTAAATTATGCAAGGGTGAGTAAAAGAAATATATGGTGAATTAAGGCTATCTTTTCATGTCGATAAAATTCTCTCAGGTGATAAATGTTGTTTTAGAACAGCTTTCTTTCTGGTACTAATAACTATACTAATACAATTTTTTCTTCTAGATATAAATTTCTTACATAACAGGGCAGCTTTTCCAAGCTACTCCTGTGTCTGTAATTGCTCACAATAGCTAGCTAGAATATTTTGAAGTGGCATGTTCTGGTCTCCTACAGTCATATTTTGGAGTGATGTGGCCTGAACATCCCCACTTATACATGGCCACAGATGATACTGTTTTTCATAATTTTTAAACTATAAATATGTTAAATATATTCAAATTTAAATGTATATACAAATGTATATATACATTATATATATATGTATATAGTATGTGTGTGTTTGTGTGTGTGTATTTTATACAATGCTTTTAATCCAAAGTTTGTTCTCTAAAACTCATACTTTCAACATTGGGAAAAATCTCCATGACATTGGTCTAGGCAAAAGTTTCTTGAGTAGTACCCCACAAGCACAGGAAACCAAAGCAAAAATGGACAAATGAGAGCACATCAAGTTAAAAAGCTTTTGCACAGCAAAGGAAACAATCAACAAACTGAACAGACAACCCACAGAATGGGAGAAAATATCTGCAAACTACCCATCTGACAATGGATTAATAACCAGAATGTTCAAGGACCCCAGACAACTCGATAGGAAAAACATCTAATAATCTGATTAAACAATGGGCAAAAGATTTTGAATAGATATTTCTGCAAAGCAGACATACATGTGGTAAACAGGTATATGAAAGGTGCTCAACATCACTGATCAGCAGAGAAATGCAAATCAAAACTACAATGAGATAGCATCTCACCCCAATTAAAATGGCTTAGATCCAAAAGACGGGCAATAACAAATTCTGGCGAGGATGTGAAGAAAAAGGAACTTTCATACGCTGTTAGTGGGAATGTAAATTAGTACGACCACTATGGATAACAGTAGGGGATTTTCTCAAAAAACTAAAAATAGAGCTGCCATATGATCCAGCCATCTCACTGCTGGGTATATACCCCACAGGAAAGAAATTAGTATATCAAAGAGATATCAGTACTTCCTGTTTGTTGCAGTACTGTTCACAATAGTCAAGATTTGGAAGAAACCTAAGTGTCCACCAACAAATGAATGGATAAAAAAAATGCAGTACTTATACATAATAGAGTACTATTCAGTCATAAAAAAAGAATGAGATCCTGTCATCTGTAGCAACATTGCTGGAACTGGAGATCATTATGTTTAGTGAAACAAGCCAAGCACAGAAAGACAAACATCGCATGTTCTCACTTATTTGTGAGATCTAAAAATCAAAACAATTGAACTCATGGACATAGAGAGTAGGATGGTTACCAGAGACTAAGAAGGTTAGTGAGAAGCTTGGGAGAGAGGTGGGAATGATTAATGAGTATAAAATAATGTTGAAAAGAGTAAATATGACCTAATATTTGATGGTACAGTGGGGTGAGTATAGTCAATAGTAACTTAATTATACATTTTAAAATAAATAAAAAGAGTAAGTAGATTGTTTGTAACACAAAGGATGAATTATTGAGGGGATGGATACCCATTTTCCATGATGTGATTATTTCACATTGCATGCCTACATCAGAGCATCTCCTGTACCCCATAAATATATACTCACACTATGTACCCCCAAAATTAAAAATTAAAACAGTAAATAAATAAATAAAGCTCACACTTTCTTTGCAAAATTTTGCCCTATTCAAGGGATTTTATCTATGCCATATTCTTTGAAAAGCATTTAGTACTGATTTTTTCATGCAAAATATTTTATTTTTATGGTATTCTTGAAAAATACAATATCCTCTGCAGTTGTACTTTTTGGCAGGCATCGAAAATAACAATTTTTCTAATATTTATAACAACTCTGAAAGGTACATGGTATCAGCACCGTTTTTTAGAATATAAAATTTTTTACATTGCCAAAATTTAAACAGAAGGATGTGGCAGAACCGGATTTTCAGGACATTTCTTTCTGACTCCAAATTCTCTGTCACTTTAATGGCACATGGGCATCTTTTCAATGATGTGAGTGGTTATTTGGAAAGCTCAGCAAGATCCTTTCCCATGCATTTTAAGGAATATAAGCCAAATGAAAATGAAACAGGTGATGTTCTTTTTGTTGTTTGCGTAAGATATCTGATGTTTCAGGAATTCAAATGAGGCTGTTTCTTATAATACCTTTGGAACAATCATGCCACCTGCAGTCATTAACTTGAAAGCCTAGACTTTATAAATGTTAAGAGTAACACATGATTTTGGAATGGAAAAAGGTGCAGTGATATCTAACTTGATAACTTTCTACTAATTACATCTTGTCAATAACATTTGGTGCAATGTATCACTTGGTGTGTTGAACATAACTGAAAAATGTGGCATGATATTTAAAAATTCTGTTAGGTCTCAGGCCTTTTTGCTGGCCAACTTTTTCAAGGCAAAGATTATTTACAAATTAGCTATAAAATCAATTATCATAAAGTAAAAAAAATTAAAGAGGTAATTTTTTTAGAGTAGGCAGAAGGTAATTGTGTTTAAGTCACTTTAAAATTTGCACATCTTAAATTATCTTGAGTCTTGAAGTGTCTCATTTGCTTTCTAATCTTCAACAAGATGCTTTTATTATTTTGAGACATATTAAACCACAGGGGTCTGAAAGATTTCAGGAACTCTTGCATTGCATCAGAAATAAACAATCAATTAAATTAATAAAGAAAAATCACAATTTAGATGTTAGTTGTTACAAACATCACTATTTCTTTAACCATAGCTTGTAGTTTTATAATTCTAGCTCAGAAATTACATTGATGCATCCACAGTGAAGTGGCTGTCACACTCTAACTTTCTCTGCGGCTTTCAGTCGTATATGAAATTTCTAACTTTTGGTCACAATCAACTAGCTGCCTTAAATAATAGAAGTTTGGTAATTTTGGTATCTAAGTTTTTTTCCCTGACAATGAAATACTGAATTATTAAAATCTCAGTGATTTGGATGATTTCTCTTCTATTTATGTAGGCTTTATTATTTGAAATATTAATGCTACAGACTAATAGAACTCTAGGGAGCTATTCAAACTAATTTAATTTTAAAACAAAACTATGTTGTCAGTGAAATTGTCATTAAAGCCACATTGCCACGGGAAGTGGAAACATAAAGATCCCAAATGTTGAATCTTGATGTATTATTTCACTGACAACTTGTTTCAAACATTTTTTTTCTCCTTTCCAAAAAGAAAACTCTGAAAATCTATTGCCACATTATATAGGCTATTATTTATATAATTTAAAATATATATAGTGTATGTTATTTAAAATTAGTCTTTTTTGATACAATTTTTTCTACCAAATTTACTGTCTCTCTAGCGGAATCTTTATCAAGACAAAATTTGACTTGAAACATGGCTAAAAAAGAAAAGAAAAAGATGCAGCTAAGATAAACTAGAAACTCTGGAATTTTATTTATTTTTTATACCTAAACTCTGCAGTACTCCCTAGGTGGCCAGATATCCTAGTCATCCTACACCAAATATTTTATGTGATGCAGGAGGATGAATGAAAATGAAAGAATATTCTTAGTGAAGCAAGCTGCAGAGATCTTTTTCTATATTCTTTCTGTCAAGTGAAGTAAAATCAGCACTCCTGGCTGTATTTATTTATTAAAGCATCTGATGTATAGCAATACAGTATACAGTCCCTGAATTCCAAGAATGTCATATCTGGAATCCACCTGATGGAGACATTTTAGAATAACATGGAAGAATATCTATCTGTCTATCTATCTATCTGTCAGTCTGTCTGTCTGTCTGTTTTCTCTATCTATATTGTTGGGACTCAGGAAATAACACCCCAAAGTATAGCACTTTAGCATGCTGAATACTTTGAATTAAAGGACATTGGAAGAATTCAGAATCAGCCTCAGAACTAAGATCTCTCTGACCTTCTTCTTTGCTCCTTCCTCTGCCCTTCATTATCCCTTGAAATTAGTCATAGAAACCAGAATTTATCTTCTCCAAAGTGGGTCATAGAAACTAGATCCACTTTCCCCAAAGCCAGTCATAAAACTTAAGAATATTGCTCTTTCTTCTACCTTTCTGTGTAGGAGATGACTATCAAGAAATTATCTGACTTACCCTTGTCCTATAGTAGGTCATAAAACCCTCATTCCAGAGGGGCCCTACCTGATACCTTGGAGAAAGAAATGCTACAAGAGAGAGGCCAAGATGGATCTAAACAAGTCTTGATGGGGTTTTACACTCAGTCTATTTCCATTAGGTCATATTGTTTTGTTTAATCACATTTCAATGCTATCCATTCTTCATAAAACCTAAGCATAGAAATAGTCTCCCCTGGGTCTTTGGGTCTTCATTCTAAATTCTCCCATGTAATGTAAACTTTGATTAAATAAATGTTATGCTTTTTCTCTTGTTAACCTGTGTTTTGCTACAGGAATGTTGGCCATGACCCTTAATGGTGGAAGAAGATATATATATATATATATATATATAGTGCACCTTTCTATTGCACTTCAAAATACAATTCAGATACCTTAATTCATCAGTTTTAGTGGTAAAAACAATTTGTGTGTGTCTTAGTTTCATAGGTTTTAAAAGCAAGTAATGGGGGAAAAAGGAGTGGACAAAGTTTAGATGAGAATAGCCCTAAGGTTTCTTCTTCTTTATAACAAAATAAGTGACCTTTTAAACAATTTTATTGAAGTATGTTATAAATATGGAAAAGCAGTAAGGGGTTCAGAAAATGACGCCCCAGAGGATGGCGCTTTGGCATGCTGAGTACTTTGACTAAAGGAGACTGGAAAGTCTCAGAAACAGGTGTTCTCTGACCTTCTCCTGCTGCCCTTCTTTCTCTCAAGAAGCAAGCCATGGAAACCAGAATTCCTCTTCCTTAAGGCAAGTCATAAAACCTAGAAAAGTAACTCCTTTCTCCCTTGAAGACCCTAATTCCAGGGTAGTCCTTCCCCATACCCAGAGGAAGAAATGCTATACAGATAGGCCAAGAAGCTGGACAGACAGGCCTTGCTAGGTCACCCCTTCCAGTTGGTTACCATTAGGTCATACTCTTTTGTCCAGTCATATTTCTACATGGATGTCTATGGTTCATGGAACCTAAGCTTAAAAACACAGCTTTCCCTGGGTCTTTGGGTCTTCTTTAAGGTTCCCATGTCAGGTAAAACTGATTAAAGTCCTGGTGCGGTGGCTCACGCCTGTAATCCCAGCACTTTGGGAGGCTGAGGTGGGCAGATCACAGGTCAGGAGGAGGGTGGATCACAGGATCATGAGGTCAGGAGATCGAGACCATCCTGGCTAAAAAGGTGAAACCCTGTCTCTACTAAAAATATATATAAAAAAATTATCCGGGTGTGGTGGCAGGCACCTGTAGTCCCAGCTACTCAGGAGGCTGAGGCAGGAGAATGGTATGAACCTGGAAGGCCAGGCTTGCAGTGAGCCCAGATCGTGCCACGGCACTCCAGCCTGGGTGACAGAGCAAGACTCTGTCTGAAAAAAAAAAAAAAATACAAGCAAACAAACAAAAAACTGATTAAATACATTTGTTATTCTTTTCTCTTTTTAACCAGTCTTTTGTTATGGGATTGTCAGCTTATGATGGATAAGGAAATGTATCTCATTTTTTTCCATCCCTACAGTGCACAGATTTAGTACATACTCACTGAATTTTCAACACCTGGTCACTGGTTCTTTTTCAAAATGGGGTATTAGAATTTCCTGTGAGGTCTTAAGAAGACATAAAAAATTCTGCAACTTCAAAATCATTGTCAGGTTATTTATGAATTGAACTTTTACTACAAGAGAGAGACCAACTCTTCCCTCTCAATACTTTTGTTTGTTTGTTTGTT